>NC_090324.1:82674047-83274047 GCF_040869045.1 Eurosta solidaginis | reverse complement strand
ATAAATGTAACAACAGAAATAATTAATTTCAATAGCTCTCACAGGCAAATTAAAAATTTAAAAATAAAAATAAAGTTATATATGTAGCTTAGTGAAATAATCTAGAATATAAAGTTTGACTTTAGTAACTTTTTATTATGTTTTATTTTATTTCGTTTAATTCATTTTATTTTATGGTATTTGAGTTTTTTATATATTATTTAATTTATTTTAAAATATTAAATTTATTTTGTTATAATTCTCATTTATTTTATCTTATTTTTTACAATTTTTCTTATTTTATTTCATTTGTCATTATATTATTTTATTTGATTACAATTTTTATTATTTTATTTCATTTTTCATTATTCTATCTTATTTGATTACAATTTTTCTAATTTTATTTCATTTTTTATTATTCTATCTTATTTGATTACAATTTAATTATTTTATTTCATTTTTCATTATTCTATCTTATTTGATTACAATTTAATTATTTTATTTCATTTTTCATTATTCTATCTTATTTGATTACAATTTTTATTATTTTATTTCATTTTTCATTATACTATCTTATTTGATTACAATTTTTATTATTTTATTTCATATTACAGTTTTTCTTGTTTATTTCATTTCATTTAATTTTACTTTACATTATTTTACCATACTATTTTTTTATGATTTCAATTTTTTAATTTTGATTGGAAAATAAAAGTCCTTGGTAAAACAATACTGTAAAGGCACTAAAATATGGGTATTTGTTATATATGCATAACTTTTATTTTCCAATTGAAATTTGTTTTCCAATTAAAATAAAATAAACGATAAATAACTAGTTATTACTAGCAATTTGTATAATAAAATAAAATATTATTAGCAGTCCCTGACTTTAACATGTGTATAGAGAAGTTTTACGGACTATTATTATACTAACTAGCATATTTTTATAAGGAATTCAGTCTTTGGTTCAATTATAATTAAAGAAAATTACTAGTCCGTAAAACTTCTCTATTCTTAAGTTTAATTTGGTTTTAAAACTTTGACTAGTTCAGTGAAGCAGCTCGTTAAAGTTGTGATAGCTTGGATCGTTTCACGATGCTCCTGACGCTGTTCCTCTTCTCTTCTTTCCCGTCGTTCTTCAAAACTATTTCGTTTGCTTATATTGCTCATTAGAGTACTTATAAGTTTGCTTCGTTCTGCGCGAGACATACGGACTGAGCTTCCATTCAAAACTCCAACATTCTTGAAGGAAAAAATTTCAGTTTAAAAGTGTCCGATCTATGTACATATTTATATATTAGGGAGGCCAAAACAATTATTTTCGTTATTTTATTGGTATACGGAAAAGGAAGTATGCATACTGATCCAATATAAGTTTTTAATATTAACGGAACAAAAATCCCACTGCTTCCTTTACTTCTATGAACATCATTATATCGACGTGCCATACGAAAACTAACAAAAGAAATTTTGTGTCTGACAAAACTAATAATTTCATTTTATGTCTGAAGAAAACTAACTACCTAAAAGTGTTAGTTTTCGTCTGACAAAAAAATAAAATTGCTAGTTTTCGTCAGTCACAAGTCGAAAATGTTAGTTTTCGTACAGAATTTTGAGTGTTAGTTTTCGTATGGCACGTCGATATCTTACTACTGATAGATCATTCAACAAATTTCTACTAAAAAATTGCAGAAAGTATAACGCTCTACAACAAATATTGTCGAGCGTTCAATTTCGAGAAAATATATGTATGTATAAACCAATCCAAGAAAAGGAAAACCATATTTTTGCCCCACCCTAATATATATGAATTACTTACTTCAGTCTCTGGCTCAAGAGGTATCATACCAGGCATCGATGGTTCGAAACTTGCTGATTCAGCATTAGTCTCCGGCGATGATGGGCTCCACATTGCTACAAATAAGTCTGATGCATGGTTTTGCTGCGGCAAAATCGTTGGCGAATTCGAAGGACTCATCGCAAGGATACGGCTTGGAGATTGTGTATCACTCTCAGCTGGTGACGGACTCTGGAATATGGACGATGTTCTTGCTGGTAGTTCTTGTGGTGGCGAGTTCAGTCCACTACTTCCTAAACCGGCACCATCAACCGCTAATAAGCCAAAAGTAGCCAAAGCGCGATCTTCGAACTCATTAAGTGATTTGCATTGTGGACCACCACCAGTAACCCTTTGGCTCATTTTTATACGTCGTGCACGTGTACGTAACTGGCTCTTCCATACTCCAAGCGTCTGTATGTAAAAAAATTATACGCAAAGCTATTAACTAATTTGGTTACATTTTACAAGACGGTTCAATGCTTATTATTGATCAAAAATGATGTTGGTACCAAAAGACGCGCCTTGACTCCAGTATCAATAATCCGAAAGTGGAAATTGAAAATATTATACATATATATTATACATATAAGTTATTGCCAAAAAATCCAAAAATTAGAAAAGGTCGGTCTAAAACCGGGGTGTAATCCATACTTTGGTAAAAGTCTAGTTGAGGGGTCGACTGCTAATACGCGTCCAAAAATATCGAGAGAAGTGTCAAAAGACGCGTGTTAATCTCGAGAACAATAATCCGAAGGCGGAAAGGAAAAATTTTATCTCTGTCCGGAGATATTTACAGTTGACTATCACTATTTTTAATTTTTTTTGTGGGTACAACACAATAACAACCACATGAAAATCGCCAAATTCAACTGTAAATATCTCCGGACAGAGATAAAATGTTTCTTTTCCGCCTTCGGATTATTGTTCTCGAGATTAATACGTCTCTTTTGACACTTCTCTCGATATTTTTTGCCGCGTATTAGCAGTCAACTCCGCAACTAGACTATCACTATTTTTAATTTTTTTTGTGGGTACAACACAATAACAACCACATGAAAATCGCCAAATTCAACTGTAAATATCTCCGGACAGAGATAAAATTTTTCCTTTCCGCCTTCGGATTATTGTTCTCGAGATTAATACGTCTCTTTTGACACTTCTCTCGATATTTTTTGCCGCGTATTAGCAGTCAACTCCGCAACTAGACTATCACTATTTTTAATTTTTTTTGTGGGTACAACACAGTAACAACCACATGAAAATCGCCAAATTCAACTGTAAATATCTCCGGACAGAGATAAAATTTTTCCTTTCCGCCTTCGGATTATTGTTCTCGAGATTAATACGTCTCTTTTGACACTTCTCTCGATATTTTTTGCCGCGTATTAGCAGTCAACTCCGCAACTAGACTATCACTATTTTTAATTTTTTTTGTGGGTACTACACAATAACAACCACATGAAAATCGCCAAATTCAACTGTAAATATCTCCGGACAGAGATAAAATTTTTCCTTTCCGCCTTCGGATTATTGTTCTCGAGATTAATACGTCTCTTTTGACACTTCTCCCGATATTTTTTGCCGCGTATTAGCAGTCAACTCCGCAACTAGACTATCACTATTTTTAATTTTTTTTGTGGGTACAACACAATAACAACCACATGAAAATCGCCAAATTCAACTGTAAATATCTCCGGACAGAGATAAAATTCTTCCTTTCCGCCTTCGGATTATTGTTCTCGAGATTAATACGTCTCTTTTGACACTTCTCTCGATATTTTTTGCCGCGTATTAGCAGTCAACTCCGCAACTAGACTATCACTATTTTTAATTTTTTTTGTGGGTACTACACAATAACAACCACATGAAAATCGCCAAATTCAACTGTAAATATCTCCGGACAGAGATAAAATTTTTCCTTTCCGCCTTCGGATTATTGTTCTCGAGATTAATACGCGTCTTTTGACACTTCTCGATATTTTTTGACGCGTATTAGCAGTCAACCCCGCAACTAGACTATCACTATTATTTATAAGCGCGGCCGAAGGCCGCCAACGCAGAAAGGTGTTATGCGCAAAAATAATATGGATTCTATCCACGGTTTCGGAGGTACCCGCGGGTCTTTTTTCGGTTTTTCGATAATACCTTTTGAACGAATTAAAATTAGCCATACTTTTTATGTATGCTTGTAAATATCTCTTCACACAAATATATTTTTTAATTTCCGCTCTCGCATTATTGATTCTGCGGTCAAGACGCGTCTTTTGATACAAACATCGAAAATTCTTGATCTATATTAAGCATTGAACCGTCTTTTAAATGGTACCACTAATTTTGCACTACAACTTACTTCCTTCCATTTTTCTGCAGAACGTGTTGGTCCTCTTAAGGCGTTTAGCTCCTCTGCCAGTTGAGCCCATAGAGAGCGCATTTGTTGCGGTGACCTAGGGTTATTTTTTCCTGACCCCATTTCAGGGTTAGCACTATAAAAAAACACGTAGTGCTCCAACTGTTCGCGCGTAGCACGATCGCACTTTGATTTTCTATAAAAGAAATACAATATAACTAAAATATAATGAAAAATAATAAAATACTTACGTTTCTGCAGACTCCATTTAACAATTGTTCGCGCTAAACAGCTGTTTTGTGTTTACAATACTTAGTTCACCACTGTGTGGGGAAAAGCATACGCATAAGAGCTTTTTAGAGTTGTCAACATACGCACAGAATAACAAAATTTATCAAGTTGATAAAAATCTTGATTATTTATCAACTTATTGACAATTTGTCAAATGCACAGAATAGGGCCGGATGTGTTAATATATTCATCCTCACATGATGAACATATGAAACACATAAGAATTGTTATAAATGCACTGCGTCAAGCAAATATGAAGATTTCATATGAAAAATCTCATTTTTTCAAAGACAGCACTGAATATTTAGGACATATTATTAAACATAACAGAATAACTGTAGACCCACAAAAAATTGAGACCATAAAAAACTACCCTGTGCCTATAAATCTGAAAGAATTAAGATAATTTTTAGGGCTAGCAGGATATTATAGAAAATTCATCAAAGACTACACCAAGATTACCAAACCCCTAACATTGTTTTTAAGAGGAGAAAACGGTATCGTAAAGAAAAAGCAAAGTGAAAGAATGCAAATAAAATTAGATGAGGAAACCATAAAAGCGATGAATATATTAAAAAAGAATTACAAGCACAAGTCGAACTCTTTCAACCCGATTTCAATAAACCCTTTGATTTAACCACGGACGCAAGTAATTTTGCCATAGGAGCTGTGTTATCCCAAGGTAGAAATCCCATTTGTTTTATATCCAGAACACTAAGCGAGACGGAACAAAAATATAGCACAAACGAAAAAGAGTTATTAGCCATAATTTGGGCACTACAAAAACTCAGAAACTATTTATATGGACGATCAGACCTTACAATCTATACGGATCATCAGTCCTTAACCTACTCTATTTCAGAGAAAAACCCTAATAATAAACTAAAAAGGTGTAAAAACCAAATAGAAGAATACGGTGCCAAATTGGTATACAAACCAGGTTCTCAAAACATCGTTGCGGATGCACTAAGTCGGCAAAAAATTAATCAATTAACCGACTCAGAATCGCAGCACTCTCAACTCAGCTCACCCACTGAAACCATAAGAAGGGTAGGCACTAGCTTAAACCATTTTAATAATCAAATTATTATCCAAACTAACAATGGATTAGTAAGAAGAGAAAGTAAAAATATATTCGGAAAATTTAGACATACCATATACTTCACAACTATAGAACAATTGATAAGTGATATTAAAGGCGTACTACACCCAAACAATATTAACGCCATAATCACTACCGAAGAAATTCTATACAAAATAAAAACTACACTAGTACAAACTTTCCCAACCACTACTTTTGTAATAACAAATGCATTAATCAGAGACATCACTGACGAAAATGAACAGAATGAGATAGTTGAACAAATACACAGAAGAGCACATAGAAATTATAGAAATAATATAAAAGAACTGTCTGAGAGCTATTACTGGCCAAACATGCGAGATATGGCAAAGAAGGCAGCACAAATATGTGAGATATGTAAAAAATGTAAATACGACAGACGTCCTAATAAATTACTTTACGGAAAAACACCAATACCAAATGAAGTAGGTACACATCTGCACATGGATACATTTTTTATGGACAACCAAATATATATAACTATAGTAGATAGATACTCAAAATTCTGCTATATAAGAAAAATACCAGATAAGAAAAACTCATACATATATTTGAATGAAATACTATCCCAAATATTCCCATACGCAACGAATCTAACAACTGATAACGACCCGACATATGTTAATGTAGTAGCAAAATCCTTATACGATCGACTACATATACAGCACACAGCAGTGCCACCACAACATTCGACAACGAACGGTCAAGTAGAGCGGACGCACAGCACAATAGTGGAGCTAACTAACTTACTAGTAAAGGAAACCAAAGGTAAACACGGAGAGGTAATACTCGAAGCAGTACGACAGTACAATAAAACCATTCACTCGGTCACAGGACATAAACCCGAGGACGTTTTTTTCAACAGGGGAGGATACGACTATACAGTCATCAGAAACAGAATTCGTTATAAGCAAGAAAGAGATATCACCCAACAGAAGGCACCGAACAAACAAATTATTTACGAGAAAGGTGATATTATTTACGTTAAGAGAAGCCGAAGAAATAAAAAACACGATAGATTTATGAAAAAATAATTGAACAGGATAACGGTAAAACAGTCACAACAACTGATAAAAGAATAATACACAAAGATAACATCCGTACGAACTAGAAATGAATCTCACAATAATAATAATCTTGCTGTGCATAAACAGAATTAGTTCAGACACAAGTATTACAGACCTGAAAAGAAAAGATTATATATTAATAGAAACGAATCCAGCTTTTATATTTGATAGCTATGATTATTTATATCATATTACAAATTTAACTAGAATATTAACACCTTACCAAAATATATTAAACTCAAAATATAATTTAGATTCAAATCCTGAAGTGAAAATATTACACCGAAAAATTGAAATATTAATAAAACAGATTAATCCAGTTAATAGATTTAAAAGAGGATTAAACGCTTTAGGGACAATATTAAAATGGATAACAGGTACACCAGACCACGATGATGAAGTAGAGATACAGACAAGAATCAATCAACTAATTGAGGGACACAATAAACAAAAAATAATAAATAGTAATTTCGAAAAAATGTTAAACAAATTAAACCCCAAGGATTTCTCTGAAAAACTAATACTCACAGAAGTCTACAATGAACTTAATACACTCCTAACTACAATTAATTTAGCAAAAAATAACAACTTCCTGTCAACTTCATTGGACTTAGAAGAAATTACAGAAATCATTGCGAAAGAAAAAACAAATGTTTTAACCATAAATATTTTAGAATATGCAGAAATTAAACTTGTTAAATTCAAACAAAACTTTGTAACAGTTTACAAATACCCAAAAATCAAAGAAAATGTGAACAATTCTACATCTACTCATTAGCTACAAAAAAAGGAAAATTAGTTATGGATAAAAATATTGCTTTATGTAAAGGAAATCAATACGTAAGAATCAATAAATGTAAAGATTTTATAGATCAAACTATATGTAAGCAGAATAAAAAGGACGGATGTACAATACAAATATTAGAGAAAAATAATGCTCAATGTAAAATGATAAAAGAAAAGAATCCACCCTTTATTAATTATGGTAACGGAAACATTATTATTAGCGGATTGAATATATTAAACAACGAGATTTTAGATGGAGATTTTTCAATTTATTTCAAAACCAATATAACATTAAATAACGAAGTATATATAAACATTAGGGAAACTATGGTAAAAATACTCCATAAAAAGCATAAAGAAAATCTAGATATATTAGAATACTTAGAATCTCAATCAGAATACAAGTTCAATAATCTAGACGAAATATTATCCATATTTGTACCAATTGAACAAAATCCAATCAAGACTACATTTATAACTATATTAATTATAACCCTATTAATCACAATAACCAAACTATTATTAGAATTTAGAGTAAGGAGAAGGAATATACTTTATCAAAGAGCACTAATACAATGTCAAAAAGACCATGAAGAAAGAAAACAAAAATTACTAGAGTCCATATTGTAAATGAGGACATTTAATTTTAAGAGGGAGGAGAGTTAGTGCAACAGAAAATACACTACTGTACCGATAACATCATCCCATGTATGATATAGAATCAGTAGCTTACATAAAAAGTATGGTCCTCTTTAAACATTGTCTATCTATCTATTAACCATTATCAGAAACCAAAACATTGTAAGCAAAGATAAGATTTCTATTTAAACATAAACCAAATACAAACATAAACAAAACATAAGCAAAACCAAATAAAATATTATCAGCGAACAAAAGATTCCTATTCAACCATTGTAAGCATAGATAAGATTTCTACTTAAACATTATCAGCAAGATCCTTTTTTTTGAACATTATCAGCAGCCACTAAACAAAAGAAACCAGAGCATATAAATAGATGATTAAGCATAGAAATAGGTTAGTCTTCTATTACACTGAAGCATATGAACTTCAGTTTAGAATTCATTAAAGTACATATAGATACAAATAAAGTATATTGTTTTATTTAAAATCGAAAGTACATACTTAACTCGCGCCTTATGTCACACATACATTAATATTATATTGCCCTCATACCTACACGCAATATAAAACGAATGTATCCGCAAAAAAATGTATTATTTTAATCAAAAAGAAAAATCAAAATGATAGTAAATTTTTAGAATTTGGGATTACGCAAAAAAAACACTGCTTGAGAGGAAATCTTCACCCAGGATAATCCGTGCCTGCGGATTTATTGAAGAGGCTGGTGGCCGAAGTCAAAATTGAGGTCGCGTGAACCCCAAAGGGCGCGAAAGTCTAGATAATAATAAAAAAAATCCTTTAGCATTTAAGGACTCACCTGATTATTAAATATTCCACATCTCTATGCCGCGAGGAATCCTGTCCTGGTGGTTGGGTTTTGTGTCGCCCTTCTCCTTACCGATTATCGACCGAAACCGCGCTTATAATTGAAGGCAATTTGCCTTATATCAAAAAACTCTAGAATTATTATTTTCGGCACTACACTGACCCTTTTTGGGTCTCCGCGCACAGGGAATTTAAAAAAACTTAAACACACACAAAATTTCAAGGATATCTTCCTTTATCAGAAAAGCGGCGCGCGCACTTTAGCTCGATATGCTGCTATATTTTACTTTACATTTGTTCTCCTTCAGTTACCCTCTTTTATACTATCCGAACCGCTGAAAAGAACCGTTTCCTTATGCCGTTTCCCACGGTCTTTCTTTTGTCTATTGCAATCATAACCACCCTATATCTATCCCTGTCCTTATTCTCACCATATCATGCACGTCCATCTGGCAATCTTCAACCTAAAGCTTTTTTCATCATTGTGAACTTACGTGAGTTCACCATGGTGTTTTTTTGGGACATTTTCATTTGACGTTTCTCGTGTTTACCTTTTTGGTAAACACAATTTTATAAATTTTATTTATGATAAAGTGTAGTTGAGGGATCGACTGCTACCCACAACATGTCAAGAGAGGTGTCAAAAGACGCGTCTTAATCTCGAAAACAATGCTCCGAAGGCGGAAAATAAGAATTGTATCTCTATCCGGAGATATTTGCAGTGTAAGTTGGTGATTTTCGTGTGATAGTTGTTCTGTTGGGTACCCAACAAAAAAAAACTGTGAAAATAAGTGCTTTGCGTGGATATAGTTTTGGTCTCCAAACCGGTGTTGGACCCACCCAGGGTGATTTGTTATAAGCGCAGCAGAAGGCCGCCAACGCAGAAAGGTGTTCTGCGTAACCATACTGTGGATACCACCCCTGGTTTAGGAGGGACCCGCTGGTAACTTTTCGGTTTTTTCGTTCCTATATTCTGAACGAGCCAAACATTTAATATTGCTGTTTTAACAGCGTACTCCACCTCAACATGTGAGGCTGTCTACAAGCGGGCCAAGGTCTGAATTAAGCCCAACGCGGGGACGACCCACGACCTGACATACTTTATGTTTGAATTGTGCAGGCAATGCTATAGCCATAGTGAAGCCGTAAGGTGTTAACAGTGAGCGGGCATACACACACAAACTCCATGTAATTTGTTTGTGTAATTCGTTGGTGGTAATGTCAAAAATACTCTGAGAAATGTTCGTACTGTAAAAATTCACGAGAAAAGTTGCAATCAGCTTGGCTAATGCTTTTACCTTTAATGACTCCGCCATAAATCAGCTTTGCCAGCATAGTTTGAAATTAATAATCAACATAAACGATTTGATTTCGTTTTGATATGGCAGAAAACGAAGCGAAATCATTTCGTTAATTTTAGGTTCTTAACGTTAATAAACGAAACGAAATGACTTTGTTTCGTTTATTAACGTTAATTATCGTAACGAAATGATATCGGTTAGTTGGTTAAGCATGCCTGCAACAGGGAGTCATACACGGCAGATACTGTATCGATCATAGACCGCAACGAAAGCGAAGATGGTTTTTGAATTTTTGGAAGCTCAAACAGTTTTGCAACTGTGTTAGAAAATATCAGACAATTGTTGTCATATACCTTTTTTAAGCTTGCCACCGCCTTCGGATAATTTTCATTCGTCATTTGGAAGGCCTTTACGGTTCCTAAAGCTTCACCAGACAAACATGAAACCAAGTGGGTGAATTTTTCTATATCCGAAAGAGACGTGTCATTATGAACAAGGCTCTCAAACAAACTCATGCAGCTTTTCACTGTAGCTTTCTAGCATCTCAAGTCGACACTCGACTTCCGATATCTGTGGTGAAATCGACTTATCGAGAATTCCGGTTTTAATTCTCAAAATGCTTCGTTTTAAAATTGACCTTGGTCTTTTCAGAGACTTCGTGTCTTCCACCTGGCCTTGCGAACTCTCACTTTTCCGGTCATCTTGGTGCGCTATATGTACAGTAACTTTGTACTCAAAATGTATAGTCTGGAAGTTTTCAGCGACTTAAAATAACGATAACGAAAAAAAAAACTGAAACTTCACCAGAACTATCGAAAAGAAGCCCGAACCAAGTAGGAACTGACCGAACAAGAAAGTCACAAAATCGTTTCAAAAGGGGAAACTAGACAAATGTCGAAAATCTGAACGACCCAACCGCAGCGAAAATATATAGCTTTCGAAATAAACGATAATATATCAAGTGAATATAAGGGAGCCAAAAATTAAAGCTTGTTGGGTAATTTTTGCAGCAATTTAGTAAAAGATATAACCTCAACAGGTTTTAATTGTTAGCACTCAATACCTGTTCTTTGTGTACTGGTTCGTTTCCTGCTTTGACTTCCCTTTGGCAGAGTAGGCAGCTGCACTTCATTCCCACGATGTCCAACGCTGGAGGAAATTTAAGTGGCCAAAGCCTCGAAAGCAGCAATATCACCAAAAATCAGGATCAACCAATTATTGGCGTCCACAGCAGCAACCGTATCATGGTCGGTTTTGAGCGGCACAGTTATACAGTTAAGCAAATATCAAATTATAGTTGAATAAAATGTTGATCACTTTTTATTAAAACTCACTACTATTTTAGTGAACGCAACTGTACAATAAATATATGTAACTGTGCTTTGGGTAAGTACCTCTTTTATTTTATTTAGGTAAGTACCTCTTAATTCTTTTTCTTTATATATAGGCAAACTGTTATATCAGCACTATTAAGAGCTTAAACTTAAGATTGTATGGTTTTAATTTTAAATATATATGTATCTGTATATATATATATATTTTAATAATTGGTATAATTTTTAATTGCTCCTTTTGCTTTTTAGCCACTGCACTGCACTCACTGTATGTAAATTATATTTATTTGTTTTTACACACGACCGCTCGCGGACAAACAATTGATATTTTCATCAAAAAAAATTTTATTTGATTAAAATAGTTTTAAATTAGTTTTTATTTAATTTGTATTTGTTGTTTTTTTTTTAACTGAGCACTCACTTGCATTTCACAGAGTATATTATTTAATTTAATTTACACCTAGTCCCTGCTTCGGGCGCCATGAAATTTTACTAATGTTTTTTAGCAAAGAAATTAGTAAGGTATTTTAGGGGAGCGCAAATTACTTCACACACTCATTAAATTGCCTAGAAAATCACTTGAAATTGCCTGTCTCCGTATAAATAAAACGCCGCTGTCGCCGATTACTAACAAACTGTAACTTTTAATCTTCAATTTCTTCCTTTTATCATATTTTTCTTAACTATTAATTTTCAGTTGCCTAGCATAAAATTTCCAATATTCCAATAAGAAGCGGTAAGAACAATTGATGTACCCATGTCCATATATGTGTGTATATGCTTATGTACGAAAGAGCGCGGAGATGCGCGCATAAAAGGCATATAAACACCGCATGCACATAGGTACGTACAATTGTTAGTAAGTAAGCATGCAATTTACGTACATAAGAATTTTAGGTGAGTTGAAATTTAAGACATTAGGGTATTCGAAAATAATTCAAATTTAACGTAGGGAGTAAATTTTAAATATTCAATTGCAAAGATAACAGGTTAAAGGTATGTATTTAAAGGTAAGTTATAAAGGTAAGTATTCAATTTTAAGACTTAAGGTAAGTATTTATGAATTATATATGTATGTATTTCATTTTATTTTACATTTCATTTCAGGTAATGGATTTCTCTTAAACTAATTATTCATCTGCTTTAACACCGGCCACCTTGAAGGAATCTGCATTCTTCAACACTCGGATAATGGTAACATTGCAAGTTTATGAATTGGCTTCCTAATTGTTCCTGCCCTTGTGCGGACGTTTGCTACTCTCACTTTCCCGTCCTGGCCGGGGATCGTACCCGTCACTCGGCCTAGAATCCATTGTTGGGGGCGGGGCGTTTTCTTCGTGAACGACGACGAGCTCTCCGACCTCTACGTTGGGTTGCGGACGTTGCCACTTGTTGCGCTCCTGCAAACTCAGGAAGAAGCTCTCGGACCACGCTTGCCAAAACTGTCGCTTGAGAGAGCAAACATGTTGCCATCTGTCGGATTGACATTGCCTTGAGCTGGCATCCGATCAACAAGTGCGCCGGAGGAACAGCCTCGCCGTCGTTCGGATTTTGGCTGATAGGGGCGATTGCGCGCGAGTTGAGCACGGCCTCTACCTCTACGAGCAGCGTTCCGATTTCTTCGGCGGTGAGACTCGCGTTGCCTATGGCTCGTATGAGCAGGTGCCGACTTCACTCCTGCCTCCCATAACCCGCCGAATTGGGGCGCCCTGGGAGGTATAAAGGTGAACTTGAATCCTTCTTCTGCTGCGTACTGCAGAACCTCCGCCTTCTGACTGAGAGACGCTACCCTCAGTTCCTTGAGTTTGCGATCTGCTCCCACGAAGTTCGTCTCGTTGTCGCAGTGAATCGTCGCTGGTATTCCCCCAACGAACCTTTTAAGGGAGAGAATAAATTTATCAGAACTTAAATCAGAAACAAGTTCCAAATGTACAGCTTTTGAGGAAAAGCACACAAAAACTGCAATATACATTTTTACAGGGGGCCGATCCCGTATCTTTTGTGTGAAGTAAATTGGGCCGCAAAAATCTACCCCACAAACCATAAAAGGTCGCAGGGAACGCAGCCTGTTGGCTGGTAAATTGCCCATTATTTGGTTTTTCAACTTTGGTTTGTAGTAAAAGCAATGTATGCAGTTTCGCATGGTTCTTTCACGAAGAAGTGAAACCAATTCCTTTGCTCCTGCATGGTGATTGCGTAAATGTAGGAACCGTTCATACGATTTAACGAGCTGCGAATTTTTACTCAATAATTCCTTTATTATTATTTTGGCATCATAAGGGATTGGCGCATTTACTAAACGACCGCCTACTCGTAAAAATTTCAACGACAAGGACTGCTCTGGAAGAGTATGCAAAAATGGATTTACTTTTTGCAAGCTCGACGATAGTTTAAGATTTTTCGACAATTTATGGATTTCTTCACCATATTCATCACCTTGGATTATTTCAACAATTTTCAAAAAGCTTAGTTTCAACTCGTGTGCTGATGGTATTACGTCATATTTAGTGGTTCGGTTTCTCACTTTCAAGAACCATCCCAGAATATAGGCAAAGACTCGAAGTAATTTTGTGTGTGAAGAAAATTTTTCAATTATTGTCAGCAGTGGATTACGATCAGCACTCACTGCTACTAAGGCGCTGGCGTTTTTCTTATTTTCCAGTGTTTGTTCTGTGAGGACCCCAAAACCGAGGGTTTGTACTCTCACAACATATATCTATTTTCTCATTTTTTACATGTTATACAATGATTGAACTTAACTCCGAATTTAACATTTGTACATTTTTATAACATGAATTACATATATATTTATGAATTACACGTCGAAACACATACATGCGGTTGCATATTGAATTATTATTTACTAAATTGAAGGATAAACCAGACTTGCGTACTTTTGCACGCAAGCAAAATATTTACATTTTTCGCCCACATAAGGTTCAAATATAGGTCACCCTAACATACACTAAAACATTTGGAAGGAAAATGGAAACGCACAAAACATAAAATTATGCCGGTCAACCAACCCTTTGCGCATCCAATGCACTCAGCCACAAATACAACATACATAATAATTTGGATAAACAAATATCAGCAGTAAAAGTCGCCAAACTAAGCGCTGCTACTAATTGGGACTTTTCTCTACATACTTACGTACAAGCATCCGACACACCAACGCACGCCCTAAGCAGAAGCCGAAAGCATCCAAACGAGGCCAACGCACCATCAAAACCAAGTGACAGCGAACACACGCATAAACACAAATGATCGAATTCGATAGGTAAAGCAAACACTGGAAAACACGGCAGGCATACAACAAGCGTACGTACGAGATTTGGCACATTGTTCGCTATGTATATTAGGGCTCCCTAAAATTGGGATATGAAATGCCGGGATAGCGGATTGTCATACATGATCGAAAATATGCATATATGTATATATACCGATGTACCACCATATGTATGATAATGGAAAGAAGGAAAACGCATGTGAGCATGTAAGCGTATGTATGTACCAATAGAATACAGCGAAAGTAGCGTTAAACTAGAATTCGATTTTTGCATTTCCAACTTTTATAATTGTTATTGTAAAATTACTGACTGCCTGCGTGCAGTCCTACATAATTCTATAACTGAGGAATTATTACAATGAATTGTTTTTAGGAAATAACTGTCCACCGGCGTACAAAATCGTATATAAGGGCGGCAAATTAGCTTATAAGATCAGAAGCTAGGAGATAGGCATACGAGTCAGTGGGCTTCTACCACTGACCTGAAGGTCTCTACTTCATTTCGTGAATTATTTTATATTCAGTAGGAGGTTTCTACTCCAACTGACGGAGAGCTAGCAGAGGGGTTCTACCTCAGCTACTCTTATTTAGACAGGGACAAAGAATAGGAGTAGCTCTTAAGGATATCGATCCCTTTTTAAATAAACTTTATAACGTTTTCAGAACCCCTTTGTCTATTTATTTTCATTGGAATAGGTTCCCCCACCAAATATAGGAACCCTGGACGGACTGGGCATACCTCAGCAGGAATTAGTCCGTCACATATGGCGCCCGAGCAGGCTTATAAATAAAAACATATATGGCACCCAAGCAGACTTAAGAAAGATCAAGGAAATCAACAAGGCTTCACATAAAGGATATTCAAAGTAAGGTAACAGCGACATACGGAAATAAAGTCAAAACAACGATATACGATGCAACAGCCAGGCACATACGCAACCCCTATGGACCGGGTAAGAAAATGGGGTTTGAAATACGACGGGGGCAAGGATCCTCTAGGGTTCATAGAACGCGTGGAAGAACTGGCAGAAGGATACGAAATAAACGTCAACTCGATACCACGAGCATTGCCGGAGCTACTCAAAGACAAAGCGTTGGTTTGGTACCGAAATAACAACCGGAGTTGGAACGAGTGGGACTCATTCAAGAAAGATTTCCTAAAATTTTTCCTCAGCTCCAGATATTTTGAACAGTTGGACGACGAGATACGGGCACGCATGCAAAGACCAGGAGAGAAGTTTAAGGATTATGTGCTAGCACTACAAGGGCTGATGCGACATGCCGCCTACACCGAAGACCAAAAGCTAAACCGCATATACAGGAACTCCCGCAGAGAAATCCAACTGTATGTTAAAAGAGGCGAGGTCAGCAGCCTGGAAGAATTGGTAAGTTTGGTAGAAGATTATGAAAATATTACCCCTGACAGAGATCCGATGCGACCAACGGCAAGACCATTTATACCAAGGCGCCCAGAAGAACGTTACCAATATATACAGGCAGAGTAGCGGGAACAGCAGACAGAGAAACAACCATCCCAGAAATCAGACCCGGCACCAAGATACATCGATACAAACACGGCGTGCAGACGATGCGGAGGAGGCGGCCATGTCGCATACGGTTGCCGTAGCGCTCGCATCGAATTCTGCTGGACATGCGGAAAAGTAAGCACACTCACACGAAATTGTTGTAGACGAACGCAGGGAAACGGCCAGAGACCTCATTGGCACCGAGGAGTGGGGTCTCCCCAAACGCAACCTCGGGAAAACTAAACACGTTAAGACATACAAAGGGCCGGATCTTGGCGAATATTACGGTGAATGGCGAAGAGGTAGTAGCAGCAATCGACGCAGGGGCGACGCGAAGCTTTATGAGAGAAACATTGGCAAGAAGGCTGAAGACAGGTATATTCAAGGCGATAGAAACACGAGTGATACTGGGAGATGGCAAACCGAAGACGATCATAGAAGCGGTAGATGTTGAAGTGGGAATGAGTAACCAAGTGCTGCAAAATGAAATGCTAATCCTACCAGGACTAGTCGACGAAGTGGTGCTTGGAACGGATTACCTAGCGAAGGTGAACATGGAGATGAGATGCGGAGAACAAACGCTAACCTTGAACACAAACAATCAGGAGGAGGATGCGGTCACTTGTACAACAATGGTCGAAAGTAGAAATGAAAGTAGTCACCAAGATAACAGCCTAAAAGTTGCGAACACAGACGAGTCGGTGAGTAAATTTCTCAACAAAGAATTACAGATGTTCCAAGAGATGTTAGGTGTATCCAACGTGGCCACGCACAAGATAGTGATGAAAGACGACCGCCCCATAAAACAAAGATATTACCCGAAGAATCCCAAGATGCAAGAGATTATTAATAAGGAAATCGATGAGCTTATCGAGAAAGGTTGCATCGAACCTTCTAGAAGCCCGCACAGCGCACCAATAGTTTTGGCAAGGAAGAAAAATGGTAAATGGAGACTGTGCGTAGATTACCGCCAACTAAACGCAAGGTCAGTACCAGACGCATACCCGTTACCCCGTATCCAACACATCCTGGACAGATTGAGAACTGATCGGTTTATCAGCAGCCTTGATTTAAAAAACGGATATTGGCAAATCCCCATGGAAGAAAACAGCAAACAATACACCGCATTCACTGTACCCGGACGTGGGCTATATCAATGGAAAGTAATGCCGTTCGGTCTGCACTCAGCCCCAGCAACTTTCCAGAGGGCACTCGATCACGTTATAGGACCAGAGTTGGAACCCTACGCATTCGCATATCTAGATGACATCATCATTACGAGCAAAACATTGGAAGAACACATAAGACACCTGGCGGAAGTATTTCAACGGCTGCGAAGAGCAAACCTTAAGATAAACCCGGAAAAATGTGAGTTTTTTAAGAAAAGTTTAAAGTATCTAGGTCATGTCGTTAGCGAGGAAGGCATTCACACGGACCCGGACAAGATAGCAGCCATCAAAGAGTTGACACCGCCAAACAATTTACGCGAACTACGGAGATTCCTAGGAGTGGTATCGTGGTACAGGAGATTCGTCTCAGACTTTTCACAAGTTTCACACCCGTTGACGTCAATGCTAAAGAAAGGAAGGAAGTGGAAGTGGTCGGAAGAGCAGCAGTTGGCATTCGAAGCATAAAAGGCCGCACTTACCCAAGCACCTGTACTAGCTTGCCTAGATTTTTCGAAGAAGTTTTGCCTACAGACGGATGCAAGCGATTTTGGCCTCGGAGCAGTGCTCACCCAAGGATCAGACAGCGAAGAACGAGTGATTGCTTATGCGAGTCGGCGACTTAACAAGGCAGAAACAAATTATTCCCCGACAGAGAAAGAATGTTTGGCAATAGTGTGGGCGATAAGGAAGATGAGACCCTACCTAGAGGGATACACGTTCACGGTAATCACAGACCACCTAGCTCTAAAATGGTTAAACGCAATAGACAGTCCGACGGGACGGATTGCTAGATGGACACTAGAACTACAACAATACTCATTCGACGTACAGTACCGGAAAGGAAAGCTAAACGTGGTGGCAGATGCACTTTCGAGACAGCCGATGGACGAGCAACTAACTACGTTGACAGTAGAGCAAGGCAAAGACGAGTGCAAGTGGCTAAAAGCGAAGATTACAGAGGTAAGAAAGGCTCCGGAGAAATTCCCAGACTATGTGATCGAGGACGGAAAGCTCTACAGGAGAATAGAGAGTCAAGTTGATGGTGAAGACGCAGTACCGTGGAAGCTATGTGTACCGACCCCACAGAGACGCAGAGTGCTGGCGGAAATTCATGACACACCAAGCGCAGGACACATGGGCGTTCGAAAATCTATTGCACGAGCGACGACACGATATTACTGGCCCGGAATGTTCAGAGACGTAAGGAAGTACGTACAACAATGTCATGGATGTCAGGTATACAAACCTAGTCAACAACAGGCCGCGGGTAAGATGTTAACTAAAATTCCAGAAGAGCCGTGGGCAACAGTGTGTGCAGACTTTGTTGGTCCAATGCCACGCTCAAAACATGGTAATACAATGGCATTAGTTTTCGTTGACAGATATTCAAAATGGGTGGAGATAATGGCAATTAGAAAGGCAACAACAGAAAGCGTAGTACGAGGATTTAGAGAGAGAATTTTGGCACGATTTGGCATTCCAAAGGTATTAATCACAGACAACGGAGCGCAGTTCGTGAGCAAACGTTTTAAGAAGTATTTGGAGGAGCTTGGCGTAAAACACCAGCCGACAGCACCATACACACCGCAGGAGAATCCGACAGAAAGAGCGAACCGCAACATCAAGAGGATGATAGCACAGTTTTCAGGGAATGAGCAGAGAACATGGGACGAGCTGATACCAGAGATAACACTCGCATTAAACACAAGGGTATGCGAATCGACAGGGTACAGTCCAGCGTATGTAGTACAAGGCAGAGAACCAGGATTCCCAATAGCCTTTACGACGAGCATACATACGGTTCAGGTGAGAGAGTAGCTAATCCAGCCGAGAAATCAATGAAGATGAAGGAGATATTCGACATGGTACGACGGAAGCAAGAGCGAGCATCAGCAGAGCAAGCAAAGCATTATAATTTAAGAAGAAGGCAATGGCGACCGGCTATAGGCGACCTAGTGCTGGTAAAGGAGCATCAGCTGTCAAAAGCGGTGGATAACTTTGCAGCCAAACTAGCGCCCAGGTACAGTGGACCCCACCGGGTAACGAACTTTGTATCACCAGTGATCGTAGAGCTAGACAAAGTTTTCAGAGGAAGGAGGAGGACAGCCCACTTAAGTGAGCTGAAAGCATACCACGCAACAGACGCCGCCGACAAAAATGAATCCATAAAGCAAAGGAATGAACAGGGTAACAAGAAGAACGCTAGTGAAGATCAAATCCCGTCAACATCGTCCAATCAAACAACAAACAATATCCCCGAGGTACAACAACAGAGAGAGAACAGCGAGGTAGCCATCTGTGGTACGATCACACGAGTCAGCGAAGAGACCGGGAGGCAACGAGGAGAGAACCAAAGTACAAACCAACAACTGATAGTATACAGAGACACTCAAGTGCAAAACAATACGGAGAATCAGGTACGGGTCGCTCGAGGAACCCAAGTACAGATCGCCAGAGGACCGATACCTGGAGCAAGATTATACATAGGAAGACAGTTTGCTATAGCAGCCCTAAATGAACACACACCCAGAGACAGCTCCGAAATAACGGATTATTACGTGAGATTCTACTGCAACTCGAATCAAATCGGTAGTAACGTACACGCCCAACCGCAACAGTATCAAATCATACACGAAGAAATTTCATTTCAAGAAGTACCCGGACTTCGAACCAACCACTAAAGCCCGGTAAACTCTAACCACAATTACGTAATCGCATAAAAGTACTCCTTAACTAGGCTCATTACATACCACGTTTTTACGCAAAAAAAAAAAAAAAAAATCCACCATATACGGTGGGAACACCCTAAGGAAAATCCACCAGTTTCTCATTTACAGTTTAGGCTGGCATCACACACACCAAAGACGGGAAGGGCAGCGAAACGCCAGAAACGAACACAACGACGACAGTGAAATATTAAACCGTATGGCCAGCGAGGTCAACGACAACCTCAACGACAACAACAGCGACATATTGAGCCTGATGGCCAGCGAGGCCAGTGGTAGCATCAACAGCAGCAACGACAACCATGACGACAGCGACGACGAAGGCAGTGTGAGCGAACGCTACTTCCGAGTACGGATCACACGCACCGGCACGGTGACCGTAAGCTTCGCTGCGGTAGGTGAGGGGGGAGTGTGGGGACCCCAAAACCGAGGGTTTGTACTCTCACAACATATATCTATTTTCTCATTTTTTACATGTTATACAATGATTGAACTTAACTCCGAATTTAACATTTGTACATTTTTATAACATGAATTACATATATATTTATGAATTACACGTCGAAACACATACATGCGGTTGCATATTGAATTATTATTTACTAAATTGAAGGATAAACCAGACTTGCGTACTTTTGCACGCAAGCAAAATATTTACATTTTTCGCCCACATAAGGTTCAAATATAGGTCACCCTAACATACACTAAAACATTTGGAAGGAAAATGGAAACGCACAAAACATAAAATTATGCCGGTCAACCAACCCTTTGCGCATCCAATGCACTCAGCTACAAATACAACATACATAATAATTTGGATAAACAAATATCAGCAGTAAAAGTCGCCAAACTAAGCGCTGCTACTAATTGGGACTTTTCTCTACATACTTACGTACAAGCATCCGACACACCAACGCACGCCCTAAGCAGAAGCCGAAAGCATCCAAACGAGGCCAACGCACCATCAAAACCAAGTGACAGCGAACACACGCATAAACACAAATGATCGAATTCGATAGGTAAAGCAAACACTGGAAAACACGGCAGGCATACAACAAGCGTACGTACGAGATTTGGCACATTGTTCGCTATGTATATTAGGGCTCCCTAAAATTGGGATATGAAATGCCGGGATAGCGGATTGTCATACATGATCGAAAATATGCATATATGTATATATACCGATGTACCACCATATGTATGATAATGGAAAGAAGGAAAACGCATGTGAGCATGTAAGCGTATGTATGTACCAATAGAATACAGCGAAAGTAGCGTTAAACTAGAATTCGATTTTTGCATTTCCAACTTTTATAATTGTTATTGTAAAATTACTGACTGCCTGCGTGCAGTCCTACATAATTCTATAACTGAGGAATTATTACAATGAATTGTTTTTAGGAAATAACTGTCCACCGGCGTACAAAATCGTATATAAGGGCGGCAAATTAGCTTATAAGATCAGAAGCTAGGAGATAGGCATACGAGTCAGTGGGCTTCTACCACTGACCTGAAGGTTTCTACTTCATTTCGTGAATTATTTTATATTCAGTAGGAGGTTTCTACTCCAACTGACGGAGAGCTAGCAGAGGGGTTCTACCTCAGCTACTCTTATTTAGACAGGGACAAAGAATAGGAGTAGCTCTTAAGGATATCGATCCCTTTTTAAATAAACTTTATAACGTTTTCAGAACTCCTTTGTCTATTTATTTTCATCGGAATAGGTTCCCCCACCAAATATAGGAACCCTGGACGGACTGGGCATACCTCAGCAGGAATTAGTCCGTCACAGTTCTTCAGGCGTTAATTCAAAATGATTATTTATTGGCCAACAACAGAAAACCATATAGCGTTCTGCAGTTCATCAACGCTGCAACCCCGAGACACTTGATCCGCAGGATTTTGTTTTGTTGGCACATGTCGCCACGAAGCATTCTGGGTCCACTCTTGGATCTGAGACACTCTATTTGCAACGAAAGTTTGCAACGTTGATGGATGTGTTTTTCTCCAGTGCAAAACTATTTCGGAGTCTGTCCAGAAAGTTGTGTTGTCAATGGGTCGACTCAACATTGGCGCGATGCGTGACCATAATTTGGTCAAAAGAATCGCGGCTAGGAGCTCTAAACGAGGAAGAGATTTTGTTTTCAACGGAGCAACCCTAGATTTTGCAGTCAGCAGAGTGGATTTAACCTGATCAGCGAATTGGCTTCGAATGTAAATACAACACCCATACGCTCTTATTGATGCGTCGGCGAAGCCATGTATTTGACAAGTAGCACTCGACTCAGTATATACGAAACGAGGAATGCTAATTGAAGGCAACTGCGACAAGTTCGCTTTAAATTTCTGCCAAATGCTATTGAGATACAACGGAATCGACTCATCTCAATCTAGTTTTTTAATCCAAAGCTCTTGCAATAAGATTTTAGCTGTGGTTACTAGTGGGGCCAGCAACCCAAGGGTGTCAAAGAGCCGGCCAGATACAGATAAAATATTGCGTTTTGTAGCCCGTAACTCATCAGTTACGGTTTACGATTATCCAGGATGAACCGAAATCAATCGTCTTTTGGCAGCCAGTGAATTCCTAGCGTTTCAGTGGAGTCTGAATCGTTGAAACTTAACGATTTTCTAGACTCTGACTGTCGAAAAGGCTTGGGTGGTTGGAGAACCACTTTGCTAGCTGGAATCCTGCCGAATTTAAAATTTCATTAACCTCACATCGAACTCTGTCGAAGGATTCAACATCTTTAGATCCGGTCAACAAATCATCCACATAGAAATCTGTACGTATAACCTTAGCACCGAGTGGATATTTTTGCTCATTCACTTCGCTTAGCATCTGCAAACACCGTGTAGCAAGAAATGGAGCTGGCGCAGTACCGTATGTCACGGTGTTTAATCGAAAAATTTGCAGAGGCTCCGAAGGATGCTTTCCCCATACTATCAATGGAAAATTTCTATCATTTTCATTTACCATAATTGGCGATACATCTTTGTGATATCTGCCGTAATAGCATACTTATGCATCCGAAAGCGCAGTAGCGTTGAAAAAAGTTCTTCTTGTATGGTCGGTCCAACCATTAAAATGTCATTCAACGCAATTTGTGAAGATGTTCGACTTGACGCATCGCACTGATGCGGAATAAAGTAGTGGGCTTAATGAAGTCCAGATATATTTGACGAAGTTTTGGATCCTTCAACGTACGTTTCTCCAGCGCCTGAAACCGCCGGTCTGCGATGTCATATGATTGACCTAATATATTAAAGTCAACTTTGAACGGTAATCTTACTTGAATCCGTCCAGATGGCAAGACTTCACTAGTCTTCACAAAATTTTCCTCGCATTCCCTTTGTTCGGGAGTGAACTTTGTGGCCTGTGCCTCTGAAGGAATTTCTTCCATTGCCCAGAATCTTTGGACAATTTGATCAATTGTTTCTAGACCGTCTTCAACTTTGCACAAGGCACTGCTTACTTGAGAGCTATCACTTTGGTTGTAGGCGTATTTACCTGAAATAACCCAACCTGGGTGTGTGTGCTTTTTGAAGAGTTGGGAATCTTGGGTCAGTTTTAATTTGACCTACACAAAGTATATAGAAGAATGTTTCGGCTCCCAATAAAAGATCAACCTTTGCCGATTTATAAAACCCAGGATTGGCGAGCTCAATATTGGCTGGAATTTTCCAGCCTGTCGTATTTACTGCTCGATCAGGGTGGTTTGCAGAAATTGCTCCCATTACCCAAAATTCTGCCATAAACTCAAAATAGTTTACTCGGGAATTAATAGTTGTACTAATCTTTTGAGTTGCATTTCCTATCCCGATGACATTTAATGTCGCCTTCTCTCTTCGAACTCGCAATTTTTGTGCCAGCTCTTCAGTCATAAAATTTACTTGAGACCCTGAGTCAAGTAAAGCTCGAGCTGAAACATAATCACCGGAGCAAGTTTTCACCTTGACTACTGCTGTGGCTAACATAACGCGATAGGGCACGCATACTGTGTGCATCGCTTGCGAGGTCGAAAGTTGTGATGATGTTTCGAACGAAATTGGGTACTGGTGTAACATGGTATGATGTGACCTGTTACAAACCCGACACCGTTCCGATTTTCACTTTGAAACCGTATGTCCCCTGCGTAAGCAATTTATACACAATGGGACTGATTTCGCGAATTCGAACCTCTGCAGCGCAGAGAGAGTTTGAAATTTGGGGCAGGCTGTTAGGAAATCATCTTTGGAGTTGCAATGAAAGCAAGTTATTGCCTTTGATCTTGTAGCTACAAAGGACGATTTTGGCTTTTAAGCACCTTTGTTGTTCTGCCTTTAGGTTTCGAAAGATGAAAATTTCGATTTTGACGATGTCGATGCTTCTTCAGACGAGAGGTACTGTTATATCTTATTGAGAGCCGCTTCACACTCACTCCACAGCGGAAGCTTGTCATAGTCGAGCTGCTCCTCCCATTTCGACCGCGTAGTGGGATCAAACTTCGACATCACTAAATGTATCAGCATTGCATTTGATATATTTTTGTCGTCACCCAAAGACAACAGGGCAGGGATGCACCTTAACGTTAAGCTAATCGTTTATCAAAAAATTTCCACCGTTTCCGTTGAAATACTTCGAAATATTATCGATAAAGAAGTTATCAAGATAAATTGTATCTCGTTTTTAACCGAAACGAAATGCTTTCGTTAACGTTAAAAACGTTAACAAAAACGTGATACTTCATGCTTGAATTGTGCAGGCAATGCTATAGCCATAGTGAAGCCGTAAGGTGGTAACAGTGAGCGGGCATACACACACAAACTCCATGTAATTTGTTTGTGTAATTCGTTGGTGGTAATGTCAAATACTCTGAGAAATGTTCGTACTGTAAAAATTCACGAGAAAAGTTGCAATCAGCTTGGCTAATGCTTTTACCTTTAATGACTCCGCCATAAATCAGCTTTGCCAGCATAGTTTGAAATTAATAATCAACATAAACGATTTGATTTCGTTTTGATATGGCAGAAAACGAAGCGAAATCATTTCGTTAATTTTAGGTTCTTAACGTTAATAAACGAAACGAAATGACTTTGTTTCGTTTATTAACGTTAATTATCGTAACGAAATGATTTCGGTTAGTTGGTTAAGCATGCCTGCAACAGGGAGTCATACACGGCAGATACTGTGTCGATCATAGACCGCAACGAAAGCGAAGATGGTTTTTGAATTTTTGGAAGCTCAAACAGTTTTGCAACTGTGTTAGAAAATATCAGACAATTGTTGTCATATACCTTTTTTAAGCTTGCCACCGCCTTCGGATAATTTTCATTCGTCATTTGGAAGGCCTTTACGGTTCCTAAAGCTTCACCAGACAAACATGAAACCAAGTGGGTGAATTTTTCTGTATCCGAAAGAGACGTGTCATTATGAACAAGGCTCTCAAACAAACTCATGCAGCTTTTCACTGTAGCTTTCTAGCATCTCAAGTCGACACTCGACTTCCGATATCTGTGATGAAATCGACTTATCTATAATTCCGGCTTTAATTCTCAAAATGCTTCGTTTTAAAATTGACCTTGGTCTTTTAGAGACTTCGTGTCTTCCACCTGGCCTTGCGAACTATCACTTTTCCGGTTATCTTGGTGCACTATATGTACAGTAACTTTGTACTCAAAATGTATAGTCTGGAAGTTTTCAGCGACTTAAAATAACGATAACGAAAAAAAAACTGAAACTTCACCAGAACTATCGAAAAGAAGCCCGAACCAAGTAGGAACTGACCGAACAAGAAAGTCACAAAATCGTTTCAAAAGGGGAAACTAGACAAATGTCGAAAATCTGAACGACCCAACCGCAGTGAAAATATATAGCTTTCAAAATAAACGATAATATATCAAGTGAATATAAGGGAGCCAAAAATTAAAGCTTGTTGGGTAATTTTTGCAGCAATTTAGTAAAAGATATAACCTCAACAGTTTTTAATTGTTAGCACTCAATACCTGTTCTTTGTGTACTGGTTCGTTTCCTGCTTTGACTTCCCTTTGGCAGAGTAGGCAGCTGCACTTCATTCCCACGATGTCCAACGCTGGAGGAAATTTAAGTGGCCAAAGCCTCGAAAGCAGCAATATCACCAAAAATCAGGATCAACCAATTATTGGCGTTATTGTGTGTATATGCTTATGTACGAAAGAGCGCGGAGATGCGCGCATAAAAGGCATATACACACCGCATGCACATAGGTACAATTGTTACTAAGTAATCATGCAATTTGCGTACATAAGAATTTTAGGTGAGTTGAAATTTAAGACATTAGGGTATTACAAAATAATTCAAATTTAATGTAGGGAGTAAATTTTAAATATTCAATTGCAAAGATAACAGGTTAAAGGTACGTATTTAAAGGTAAGTTATAAAGGTAAGGATTCAATTTTAATACTTAAGGTAAGTATTTATGAATTACGGATGTGTATATATGTATGTATTTCATTTTATTTTACATTTCATTTCAGGTAATGGATTTCTCCTAAACTAATTATTAATCTGCTGTAACAAATGTTTTGGCGCGAGAAGATAGCTTTTCTCTTATGTAAAACTATTTGCCATCAATATTTGTGAGGATACATAAAGCATGCAGCAGTAAGAAAAATAAAATAAAAATAAATTAAAAAGAAAAGAAATTATTTTAGCTGTGAAATGACATATTATAAGTAATGTATGATTTAAATACCATTTCCGTATATCAGTAAAAGTAAAAGAAAAAGTAACAATTACATTTTACAGCTGAATATTAAAATTATAGTTTGCAAGAGAGTTTGACTTCAGCTTTAAAGTTTTGCAGATTTCCTGCATTTTTAACTTTCATCTGGAAGTTCGTTGAATAATTTTACACCATAGTGTTTTATTGATTTTTCACATCTTTCTGTTGGAAAAAGACGTGGTTTAATATTTGTTCGAGTTCTAAGGGCATATTCTGGGATTTGTTCTTTTTGTATGTTCAAATTATGTTTAATTAAATTATTTTTTATTTTGTAGAACGCTGTTAGCGTCTGAGAGATGCAATATTTGCGAATATGTAGCCTATTACAATATAACAGCTCACTTGATGTCCTCCGCGGTAAATTTAAAATGTTTTTAATTACTTTATTTTGTGTTCTTTGTAATTCATTTATAAGTTGCTCTGAGCAAACATTCCATATTGGATTCAAATAGTTAATATATGACATGAACAAAGAGTTGTATAGAAGCCATAGTTGTCTTTTTGGAATTAATTTCCGATTTTTATATATCAAGAAATTCAGTGGTATTAATTTCATTTTCAGCTTGCTTATGTGTTCTCGCCAGTTTAGATTTGCATCAAACCAAATGCCAAGGTATTTTAGACTCTCGACCCTCGTAATAAAACTACTATCTAGATGAATTCCCTTCCGATCGTTCATACCGGGAATATTTTTATAGTTGTTAAATATTATAGAATTTGTTTTCGAGATATTCTTTTTCAGCAAATTACATTCAAACTATTTCGAAAGTTTCTTTATATCCGTTTGGATATTAACTAATAAGTCATCTAGAGTTCAGTAGCATACAAGAAGGTCCCGTCATCGGCATAAAATTGCGGTTTTCCATTTAACTCGAGTTTAAATATATTGTTGATGTATATTAAAAATAGAGTTGCGGCTAATTTTGATCCTTGTGGAACACAAGTTTTAATAGTTTTAATTAGTTTTTTTGTATCTTTTATTTGGACAAATTGCTATCAATCAAAAAACTTTCGAAGAGTTTAATAGCAGTGCCATTAAGTCCCATTTATCTAAGCTTTTGTATCATGATGTAAAGATTCACCGAGTCAACAGCTTTGCTAAGATCCAGGGGCTAAGATCAGGATCATTTAATTTTTTAGATTGTTACAATTCAAATATTTGATGTTTTTATGTCCATGTTAATAAATTTCTTTACAATTCTGCTACGTCGTTACTTTGTTGGTGATATTATATTTTTAATACGCGAGCATATGCATGTACGAAGCGAACATTTATATTTTAATCACATTCTGTTTCATAATAATTCTGCAATTTATTAAATATACAAATGTACATGTTAACTTTTACTATAATTTCATAAAGGAGTTTCATTGTAAATTTGCCTAACGACCATCTACATACATATCAGAAAACAGCAGAAATCGAACACAACAACGTTCGATTACATTCGGCAACATGATCGTGTTCAATGATCCAACTTGTTTAAACGAACAAAATTCATAATTTAAAATCAACCAACTTTTTGCATGCGTGAATATAATCAATTCAGGCGTTTGCTCGTTTGCCTCTACCGCGATTACATTCATCGGAATGAAAAGGCAAATATGAAAACTCCACGCGTTTGAATATTTGCATGATTCTTCTGCCCTTACGTCGCGGCGACAAGCTACATATAAACATACATATAAACATTGCTTACGGTTCTGTTTGTTTGCCGAACTAAACGATACTAATTCTCGTGCTTTGATTTTATTCTCCGCATAAAATAATGTTAAATTTACAGCATTTTTTTGAAGCATACATTTTAAAATGTAAAAAACACATTAGGGGTTTTTCGGTGTAGATATGACTTTTTTAAATAAAATTTTTTTCTATTCGATCAATTTCATTCTCTTGAATTTTATATGCGAATTCGTTAGATCTCATGCATAGGCTCAAAAAGCATGAATTCTACTTATTCCTGAAGGAGGTACTTCGGTTTTTTGTATCAATTTATCTATGATTAATATTACAGGAATGCGATTTTGTGGCTTTTCCTAATGTTCACATGTTGTTGAAAATCCTGTGTAACAACGGCAACGAACGAGAGATCTTCTTCAACTCTTAGGCTGATTAAAAACTATTTTAGAAACACGATGAGTGAAAATCGATTGAATGGCTGCGCATCACTAAGCATCCACCGTGATCAAATTGTTACCGTTGATGAAATTTTAGATGAAATGGCAAATAAAAGCCGACGCATGCGCTTGAGTATTTAATGTAAACTTTTTCATATCATATTATAAATACACGTACTTTAATGTTAAAGCTAAAGACAACATTTTGTTTAAATTTATTTAACTGAAAAAAAAATTTTTTTTTGAGATAATATAAAAGGTTGTATTATTCCATTTACCGGTTCAGGGGAGTACTCAAAACTGTCTGGCGTATTTATAGTGTTTATAAAGTAATTATTAAAGGCATCAACTATCTCTGAAGGGTTTGTAATATTGTTTTCATTACATTCTATCTGCGTGATATCTGAGGATGAGGTATTATTTTGTCCATAAACAAGCTGATTTAAGATATTCCACGTTTTATTGCTAGATACAATATTTTCTTCTATCTGCCTTCCATAGAACTCTTTTCGCGCATTGTTCATTTTGTTGCGCATTTGAGTCTTGAAAATCCTAAATTGGTTTTCGAAATACAAGTTATTGATGTATTTCATTTTTAATTTGTATAATTTGTTTCTCTCTTTGATTAAATTTATTTAACTGAAAAAAAAAATTTTTTTTTGAGATAATATAAAAGGTGGTATTATTCCATTTACCGGTTCAGGGGAGTACTCAAAACTGTCTGGCGTATTTATAGTGTTTATAAAGTAATTATTAAAGGCATCAGCTATCTCTGAAGGGTTTGTAATATTGTTTTCATTACATTCTATCTGCGTGATATCTGAGGATGAGGTATTATTTTGTCCATAAACAAGCTGATTTAAGATCTTCCACGTTTTATTGCTAGATACAATATTTTCTTCTATCTGCCTTCCATAGAACTCTTTTCGCGCATTGTTCATTTTGTTGCGCGTTTGAGTCTTGAAAATCCTAAATTGGTTTTCGAAATACAAGTTATTGATGTATTTCATTTTTAATTTGTATAATTTGTTTCTCTCTTTGATTAGAGATAATATTTCGTTATTCATCTACGGCTTCTTAACAACTTTATTTGTTTTTTTTTTATATTTTTTGTGCATTTTACAATACCACGACATAGCTGTTTATGAAATTCCGAAAAGTTAGATTGGGTTATTATATTATTTATATGTTTATTTTGTTCAAAGAGGAAAGAGTAATCAAAAACTTTTATTTCGGTTTCCTGATTTTCAATGTATTTTATATTATTATTTACAGTCAAAGTTAGGAGCCTTTGATCAGATATCACATTATCATCTAACGACAAAGTATATGTGTAATCAACTTAATCAGTTAGAGCATGATCAATAATGGTTTTAGAACCGTTGCCTTTTTTTGAATACATCTCTTTATTCAGACTATTTAAAAAGAGAAACCCTTTATTTAATACCGCATTCACATAGTTACTTAATTCTTTATTTGACGATAATAAATTTAAATTAAAATATCCAACTACGATGGACCTCTTGAATCTCAAAATATCATTTTCAAACTTTTCCACGAAAGAACTAATATGGCACGCGCAGAATCTATAGACACACGAGATGTGCATATTTGCTTTAATTAACTTTATGGTCAAAAGGCTACTTAATTCATATTGTAACGAATTTACTTGCAAATCCTCTTATTTTCCCTTTTGCTAAGTTCGTATCACTAAACTGTTGAATAAATAACTCCAATATTGAATAATGGAAAAATGGCCTTTATTGAAGTAGGTACTTCACAATACACTTATACTTTGAAACGAATAGCTTGCTTAATAACCAAACTGATTGGTAGTTCAAATGAAACTCTTTCAAAAAAATACTGCTATTGCTCGCTAGATATCGTCTTTATCGAAACTGCTTGACAACTCAAATCAAACTGAATTTCAGCGCCTCTACTATTGTCGCCTTTTATAATCTTTGATTTCAACCTTCGAATCTTCTAGGTGCTTCCAGAATCTACTAGTCCAGCAGCTCTCAAACTTCTTAGCTGTAACTACAATTGCACAATTTTATAGTTTTTCTCATTGCATACTTATATGAGTATCTCAGATATATGCATGTGTTTGTGCATTGACTCTCCGCTGCTCGTATACGTACATGGTACATATATGTAGACGCAGTTATTGTTTCGTTTATGTAGATACATAATGATTGAATTATTGATGTGCATTCACGTCACTGCTTAGCATCGGCTTAGAGACGATAGCATCGCTCAGTGCTGCTAACATTCGTTACAATATTCTAATTCAGATACTAGAGAAGATGGAACCGTTCCTTGTACAAAAATCGCGCATCCACCTGCTTTATTTGATATACGATTTGGAAAATAAGCATTATAATCTCTCAAATTGAAATACTTATTTTCGTTTTCGTATATCCAAATTTCACTCACAGCAATTACATGAATAGTTTTGCCCTCGATTGCGTGTTGATGAATCAGCATATCAAGGTCATGTAATTTATTCCTAATACTCTGTATATTTAGAAACAAAATATTATTTTTGTTATTGATAAAATTTAATTTGTTTATTTCGTACTATACATCAACTTTAAATGCTGTATTATTCACTTCATTAACAAAATCCATCAATTTTTAGAATAAAAACTTAATATGTATATTACGGGATTTTAGGGATACCGGGATTTACTACACTAGTTTTTTAACATCTTCTAATTCCTTTATTTGGATAGGAGCAGTGTCGTTGGCTTTTCTTATAACCACTTTTTTGTTTGCTTCTTCTTTCACCTTCTTCATAAAATCGCTGAGCTCTTTTTCCATCAGCTGATGAAAGTTGACGTTCTTTCCCTTCATATCTGCATCCGCTATTATTTTGCTTACGTCTATATGCCCACCTTTTCTTCTATACTCGAAGCATTTCATTTAAAATTCTCTACTGCTCATTTTCACTGTCAAATGGTATGTTTTATCAAATTCAAATATAGAAATATTACAAAGATATCAGTCTAAAATCTTAAGATTGATCACAAATGCCCCCTGGTTCATCACAAATAAAGCCATCCATTCAGATCTAAATATTCCGTTTATAAAAAATGAAATTAATAGATTCAGTGCAGCATACCTACGCAGAATCAGCTATCATGACAACCTGCTGGCTATTACGTTATTAGATGAAACCAACGAAATCATAAGGCTTAAAAGACAGCATGTTCTAGACCTACCGTTTAGAAACTAACTAAAAAAAAAATGTCGCCTTTTATAATCTTTGATTTCAACCTTCGAATCTTCTAGGCGCTTCCAGAATCTACTAGTCCAGCAGCTCTCAAACTTCTTAGCCGTAACTACAATTGCACAATTTTATACATCTTCTAGGCGCTTCCAGAACCTATTAGTCCAGTAGCTCTCAAACTTCTCAGCTGTAACTACAATTGCACAATTTTATAGTTTTTCTCATTGCATACTTATATGAGTATCTCAGATATATGCATGTGCTTGTGCATTGACTCTCCGCTGCTCGTATACGTACATGGTACATATATGTAGACGCAGTTATTGTTTCGTTTATGTAGATACATAATGATTGAATTATTGATGTCCATTCACGTCACTGCTTAGCATCGGCTTAGAGACGATAGCATCGCTCAGTGCTGCTAACATTCGTTACAATATTCTAATTCAGATACTAGAGAAGATGGAACCGTTCCTTGTACAAAAATCGCGCATCCACCTGCTCTATTTGATATACGATTTGCAAAATAAGCATTATAATCTCTCAAATTGAAATACTTATTTTCGTTTTCGTATATCCAAATTTCACTCACAGCAATTACATGAATAGTTTTGCCCTCGATTGCGTGTTGATGAATCAGCATATCAAGGTCATGTAATTTATTCCTAATACTCTGTATATTTAGAAACAAAATATTAATATTATTATTGTTATTGATAAAATTTAATTTGTTTATTTCGTACTATACATCAACTTTAAATGCTGTATTATTCACTTCATTAGCAAAATCCATCAATTTTTAGAATAAAAACTTAATATGTATATTACGGGATTTTAGGGATACCGGGATTTACTACACTAGTTTTTTAACATCTTCTAATTCCTTTATTTGGATAGGAGCAGTGTCGTTGGGTTTTCTTATAACCACTTTTTTGTTTGCTTCTTCTTTCACCTTCTTCATAAAATCGCTGAGCTCTTTTTCCATCAGCTGATGAAAGTTGACGTTCTTTCCCTTCATATCTGCATCCGCTATTATTTTGCTTACGTCTATATGCCCACCTTTTCTTCTATACTCGAAGCATTTCATTTAAAATTCTCTACTGCTCATTTTCACTGTCAAATGGTATGTTTTATCAAATTCAAATATAGAAATATTACAAAGATATCAGTCAAAAACCGTAAGATTGATCACAAATGCCCCCTGGTTCATCACAAATAAAGCCATCCATTCAGATCTAAATATTCCGTTCATAAAAAATGAAATTAATAGATTCAGTGCAGCATACCTACGCAGAATCAGCTATCATGACAACCTGCTGGCTATTACGTTATTAGATGAAACCAACGAAAGCATACGGCTTAAAAGATAGCATGTTCTAGACCTACCGTTTAGAAACTAACTAAAAAAAAAAACAAAAAAAAAAAAAAAAAAAAAAAAAAAAGTAAAACATAATAATAATCAAACACTAATTAATTGATTCTTTCTTTCTCTACATCTAAATATGTATATGTTATCATATGTATATGTAAGTTGTACATTTGTTGACCTCACTGGAGATCAATAATACAAGTCAAACTCCCATTGTTAAATAATTTGCTTATTGTTCTATGAATAGATTGCAAATATATATATTCAAAAAAAAAAAAAAAAAAAAAAAACATGGTATGTTTTAAATTTCTTGTTTTCACTTTGATAAACATCTAGGATGCTTGCATCCTGAATTTTTACATTGGCTTGAGCAGCAATTTTTAAAACAACAGTTTTTAAGTCGATGTCTTTTATTTCAGGTAGATTTGTGTTTGTTAAAAAAACAAGTAAGGAAGGCTAAGTTCGGGTGTAACCGAACATTACATACTCAGTAGAGACAAAATAAGGGAAAATCACTATGTAGTAAAATTAACCTAGGGTAACCCTGGAATGTGTTTGTATGACATGTGTATCAAATGGAAGGTATTAAAGAGTATTTTAAGAGGGAGTGGGGCATAGTTCTCCAGGTGGACGCCATTTAAGGATATCTCCATAAAGGTGGACCAGGGCTGACTCTAGAATTTGTTTGTACGACATGGGTATCAAATGAAACGTGTTAATGAGTATTTTAAAAGGGAGTGGGCCTTAGTTCTATACGTGGACACCTTTTCTAGATTTCGCCATAAAGGTGGACCAGGGGTGACTCTAGAATTTGTTTGTACGACATGGGTATCAAATGAAACGTGTTAATGAGTATTTTAAAAGGGAGTGAGCCTTAGTTCTATACGTGGACACCTTTTCTAGATTTCGCCATAAAGGTGGACCAGGGGTGATTCTAGAATTTGTTTGTACGATATGGGTATCAAATGAAAGGTGTTAATGAGTATTTTAAAAGGGCGTGGACCTTAGTTATATAGGTGGACGCCTTTTCGAGATATTGCCGTAAAGGTGGACCAGGGGTGACGCTAGAATTTGTTTGTACGATATGGGTATCAAATGAAAGGTGTTAATGAGTTTTTTAAAAGGGTGTGGGCTTTAGTTCTATAGGTGGACGCCTTTTCGAGATATCGCTATAAAGGTGGACCAGGGGTGACTCTTGAATTTGTTTGTACGATATGGGTATCAAATGAAAGGTGTTAATGAGTATTTTAAAAGGGAGTGTGCCTTAGTTCTATAGGTTGACGTCTTTTCGAGATATCGCCATAAAGGTGGACCAGGGGTGACTCTAGAATTTGTTTGTACGATATGAGTATCAAATGAAAGGTGTTAATGAGTATTTTAAAAGGGAGTGGGCCTTAGTTCTATAGGTGGACGCCTTTTCGAGATATCGCCATAAAGGTTCACCATGGGTGACTCTATAATGTGTTTGTACGATATGGGTATCAAATTAAAGGTATTAATGAGCGTTTTAAAAGGGAGTGGTGGTAGTTGTATATGTGAAGGCGTTTTCGATATATCGAAAAAATCTGGACCAGGGTGACCCAGACCATCATCTGTCGGGTACCGCTAATTTATTTGTATATGTATTTCCACGAACAGTTTTCCTGCCAAGATTCCAAGGGCTTTTGATTTTGCCCTACAAAACGTTTTCATTTTCTTCTACTAAATATGGTAAGTGTCACACCCATTTTAAAAGTTTTTTTTCTAAAGTTATATTTTGCGTCAATAAACCAATCCAATTACCATGTCGCATCCCTTTTTTCGTATTTGGTATAGAATTATGGAATTTTTTTTATTTTTAGAAATTTTCGATATCGAAAAAGTGGGCGTGGTCCTAGCCGGATTCCGGCCATTTTTTATACCAATTCAAAATGAGTTCAGATAATTGCGTGAACTGAGTTTAGTAAAGATATATCAATTTTTGCTCAAGTTATCGTGTTAACGGCCGAGAGGAAGGACAGACTTTGACTTGTATAAAAATTGGATGTGGCTTCGACCGATTTCGCCCTTTTTCACAGAAAACAGTTATTGTCCTAGAATCTAAGCTCCTACCAAATTTCACAAGGATTGGTAAATTTTTTTTCGACTTATGGCATTAAAAGTATCCTAGACAAATTAAATGAAAAAGGGCGGAGCCACGCCCATTTTGAAATTTTCTTTTATTTTTGTATTTTGTTGCACCATATCATTACTGGAGTTGAATGTTGACATAATTTACTTATATACTGGAAAGATATTAACTTTTTTTTTAAATGGGCGTGGTCGTTCTCCGATTTTGCAAATTTTTATTAAGCATACATATAATAATAGGAGTAACGTTCCTGCCAAATTTCATCATGATATCTTCAACGACTGCCAAATTACAGCTTGCAAAACTACTAAATTACCTTCTTTTAAAAGTGGGCGGTGCCACGTCCATTGTCCAAAATTTTACTAATTTTCTATTCTGCGTCATAAGTTTAACTCACCTACCAAGTTTCATCGCTTTGTCCGTCTTTGGTAATGAATTATCGCACTTTTTCGGTTTTTCGAAATTTTCGATATCGAAAAAGTGGGCGTGGTTACAGTCCGATATCGTTCATTTTAAACAACGATCTGAGATGAGTGCCGGGGAACCTACATACCAAGTTTCATCAAGATACCTCAAAATTTACTCAAGTTATCGTGTTAACGGACGAACGGACGGACGGACGGACATGGCTCAATCAAATTTTTTTTCGATACTGATGATTTTGATATATGGAAGTATATATCTATCTCGATTCCTTTATACCTGTACAATGACCATTATCCAATTAAAGTTAATATACTCTGTGAACTCTGCTCAACTGAGTATAATAAATGTAAGGCGCGATAACCTCCGAAGAGATCTAAGGCCGAGCTTCTCTTCCAATTTGCGTCGTGCTCCTCTTGATTTTCCCTACAAATTGGCCGGACGGGACCTACTTGTTGTATGCCGACTCCGAACGGCATCTGCTAGGCAGATGAGTTTTCACTGAGAGCTTTTCATGGCAGAAATACACTTGGAGCGCTTGCCAAACACTGCCGAGGGGCGACCCCGTTTAGAAAAATTTTCTTCTAATTGAAAAACCTTATTTCTAAAATTTTGATGTTGCTTTTCCTGGGGTGCGGGAGCACGCTACCATCATACCACGGTGTTATTATTAAGTTGTTTTTATTTCTTTTTTGCTTTATTTCTATCACATTTCTCTCTAATGTTTTCATTTTAATTTTTGCCTTTTCGCCGCTTGCTTTAAGCTCTTTCTTTCTTGTCTATTTTCTTCTGTTAGTCTATCAATTTCCTTCTTAGTGCATCAAAACTATCACTTAAATGCTCTTGCGACTCTCTTATTTTTTTCATCGCTCTTTCTTGCACTTTAAATTCTTTGTTTAATTTATCAATAATTGACGAAAGGTTGGCAGAAGTGGTTTCGTTGTCACTTGAATCGCTTGAGGTTAAAAGCTTTTCTTTGTTATTATGTTTCTTATTTATTCTTGTGGTTGGCGCCATTCTTATATCTCTTTTACAGTCTTTCGCAGTTTTAGTTTTATCAAAATTTTAATATTATTTATTATTTTTACGAATTAACAAATTTCAAGCACAATTTACTTTGCGGACCAAGTCACTTTATTAATTTATATGTATTTAATTAGCGAGCTTTGCTCATATTGCTTTATACAATGGTTTTTGTAATTAATATTATTATTTTTCATATGGCTTAGCAGCTAAATGCTTGCACTGATATGAATGTTGGAGATTCGAGTTCAACGCTCAGCTCCCGAAAAGCTAGCTGATGAAGAAGTGAAATTCAGAAACATGTCCTAGTAACCATCGCCGTTTGTAAACTTACAATTTTTATTAATTTAGTTTTATGTATTTTTCGAAGCTTTAAGGACTTTTATTCACGTGAAATAATATTTATTTTATTGAGCTGCAATTATTTCATCCTCTCAGTTATGATGACATTTATATATATTATGTATGTTAACATGGCATATGTTAACTATTGCTACAACAATAAATGATTAATAAGCAATAATAAATACAGGTAAAGCGGATATGCAACTCTTGTTGCACAATATTTCACATAAAAGCTCAAGAAGCAATGTCAGCAAAATTAGCTTGAATTTATTTAGAGCGGAAGTTCAATACTTTCCCACAAAATTGCCAGACGCGACGTCAGCAAATTAAAGCTCCAATTCATTTAAACAGGAAGCCCAACACGCGCAACTAAAGTTGGCTAATTCGCGGAATAGCAAAACGCAGCAGCAACGCCAGCGGAGTCGGCCAATTAATTAAGCTTAGTTATAAGTTAATAATTTTTGTAAAGTCAGTTCTACTTTTGATGTGTTCAATAAAGGTCGTAAAGACCCTAAAATATATTTTTTTGGAATTCTTAATAAAAGAATCCTTAACTGGCGCCCAACGTGGGGCCTACGGTTGTTCGCGGGTTGCAAAAAGTAGTGGTTAACATCCTTTAGATTCCGTTCCGAAAACACTGAAAGAAAAAACCGTGTAAAATCGCGCGATTAAGAAAGCGTGCAATATTTGAGTGGAATACTTTAAGAAAAGGAAAAACGAAAGAAGCAACGAAAGCAGCAACCGAGGCCAGAGAATAGGAGCAGCGTATATCGGCCCCCCAGTAGACCGACCAAGGACAAAAAGGAGACGCCCAGTCGTCAGCCGGTACGCGAAGGACCTTCCCATAAAAAAATGGAGAAGCTAGCAATGTAAGTTAAGTTTAGAAGTAAGAAAGTGAAAGAAATTTGTGAAATAAAAATGTTTAATATTAAAAGTAAATGAATAGTAGATTACTAAGGAAATCGTTTGAAAAGTGAAGTTGGAAAAAAAATCTTATTTTGAAGTTAAAAGTAAAATAAAAAAATTAATTTGAGAAATTTTATTGGAGAAACGAAAAAATTGCAAAGCAAAATAAAATATAAATCTGCGAAAAAAGGATTCGCCTTAGAATTAAAATTTTAGGAATAGTAACAAGCCTCCATTGAGAGCTAGATTGATAAAAAGTAAAATAAAAAGAGTGATGAATTAACCCTTTGTGAATAATTAGTGACAACACCGAGAAAATTTTATGATAAAAGTGAATCAATTACCAAAATTTAAATAACTAAATTTATCACTTCTTGTGAAAAACTCAAAGAAAGGTTTTATACTTTAGATTTTCAATTGGTTCGGTTCATTGAATTTTACTATTAATAAAAGAAATTAACTATATCAAATAAATTTAACAGTTGAAATGAATCCAAACAACCTCGTTCGTCCACCAATCTTGAACGCACCCCAAGCTCCAGCTGCACCTTCTGGTCAGCAAGCTCCTCGTAACCCCAATGCGTTTTCAATGGAAGAACTTACAAATATTCTCTCAGGACTTGTCACCAATATCCTGAAAACCGAGGGGCGGAACCTAGTTCAAGCCGCCCTAAATCCTAACGCGAATTTTTCGAACTTTACGGACATTACATAAAAATTTAACCGGTAATGAGACTTACACCGCATTGCATAGGGTGGTAATAAGCATAGAGAAATCCCTGGAATATAAGGAGTATGCTCTAGGAGTCTTCTTGGACATTGCCGGGGCTTTCAATAATGTTGCAAAATGGGCGATTATGGATGGTCTTAATTACATTAAAGTACATCCAGCCTTAATCAGATGGATCGGCTGCATGTTAAATTGCAGAAAGATTACATCACAATGGGGATTGTACGAGGCCACGAAATCAGTGGACAGGGGCACGCCGCAGGGAGGGGTGCTATCACCTCTGCTGTGGACACTGGTCATCAACCAACTGCTCAGGCAATTCGATGAGGGACCCGTAAAACTTACGGCTTACGCAGATGACGTTGCAATTGTCATAAGTGGAAAATGCCTTCCAACGATTAGTTCTTTGATGGATCGGGCGCTTCGGGATATTCATACCTGGGCATCTAATGTCGGGCTGAAAGTCAATGCGGAGAAGACGGATATGGTCTTGTTTACAAAGAGGTACAAGGTCCCAAATTGGACCAGGCCTAAGTTAGGAGCGGTGCCCTTACAGGAGAAACCTTGCACAAAATATCTAGGAATCATCCTAGACAGTAAGCTGTCATGGAAGCTCAACGTGGAGGAGAGGGTCAAGAAGGCCTCAACAGCACTCTATGCATGTAAAAGAATGCTGGGGTGTACGTGGGGCCTATCGCCCTCTCTTTCTCATTGGGTTTTTACAGCGATTGTAAGCCCTATTCTATACTATGGAGTTCTTGTTTGGTGGAAAGCCACACAAAAAACAACATACCTCAAAAAATTAGAGGGGGTATGCAGACTATCGATGCTTTGCATTACGGGAGCCCTGAAAACAACCCCGATGGCTGCACTGTATGCCATTCTGCACATTCCACCTGTAGACCTGGTAGCAAAGAACAAAGCGTTAACGACCGCAACCAGGCTCGATGCTTCGGGGCAGCTTGAGCGCCGACCATATGGCCATAGTATAGCGTCATCAGTCACAAGACGAACAGACTACATGATTCCCTACCTGCACTTTGAGGGAGATCTTAAGGCCACAATAGAGGTGGACGGTTGGCGCAAGGGTGCGCAAATGGCGGACGAGGCGATACATGTGTACACCGATGGTTCCAAAATAGTGGAAGGAGTAGGGTATGCGGTATACTGCGCTGATCCGGAAACAAGCAGATCCTACAGGCTGCCGGATTACTGTAGCGTTTTCCAAGCGGAAATATTAGCCGTAACCAAAGCAGTAGAAACCTTGGAAGAGAATAGCTTAAGCTGAAACCGTGTTAACTTTTATGTTGACAGTCAAGCAGCAATTAAGGCAATAATCTCGCATAGCACAGCATCTAAATGCGTGTTAGAGTGTAAGCAGTATCTGGAGAGAATCGGGACAGGGAGAAGCATACATCTATATTAGGTCCCAGGGCATATGGGAATAGATGGGAATGAAAAAGCGGACGAATTAGCTAAAAAGGGCGCATCCCTTGAAGCTTGCTCCGTAGACGTCCCAATTAGATTGGGCGAGATTAAGCGAAGGCGAGAGGTGCACATGATCGGCCAAGCAGGAAAGGCGTGGGTTCAAGCGCGGGGCTGAAAGTGTCGAAGATTATGTGCAGGTCTTACAACCTTAGACTAACACAGTTGCTTCTATCATTAAAAAGAGAGGACTGTAGACTCATGAAGGGTATTCTGACTGGACACTGCCTTCTGGCGTCACATGCCTTTAAATTAGGCTTGGTCAGTGATAACAGGTGTAGGAAGTGCGGGTTGGAGGAGGAAACGATCGAGCACGTTCTGTGCTCGTGCCCTGCACTTGCCAGGCTAAGACTCCAGCTATTAGGAGTGATACAGCTGTCAGATCTAGAAGCAGCAAGTGGCTTAAGTCCTAGAAAGCTACTAGTATTTGCCAAGAGGACGGAGTTATTTTATAACATAGGTCCTGGTTTTTGATAGGGTTTTTCAGTTTGGTCGTTAAAACAAACGTCTAGTAACACTACGGACTCAATCAGTCTATGTGAGGTACTCATGGACCGGCCAGTTCAACCTACCTACCTAACCGGTAATGTTTCCGACTAGACAAAATTCCGGATGTCGTAAGATGTCTTCGCGAATTCTCTGGAAACCCAGGAGAATTCACATCTTGGAGGAAAAGTGTGGACAGAATCCTCCAAATATACGAGCCTCAAAGAGGAACTCCCAAATACTATGGGATACTTAATGTCATACGAAATAAAATTGTGGGCAACGCCGATGTCGCCCTGGAGTCGTACAACACTCCATTAGACTGGCAGGCCATATCAAAATGCCTGACACTCCATTACGCGGACAAGCGCGACCTTGGTACCCTCGAGTACCAAATGACTTCACTCGTACAGGGTAACCTTACGATCCAAGAGTTTTACCAACGGGTATACTCTCATTTGTCCTTAACATTAAATAAACTAGGCTGCATGGAGTCGGCACAGAAGCCATGCACCTACTAACCCGCACTTATAGGGATAAAGCCCTAGACACTTTTGTCCGTGGCCTCAAAGGAGATCTCCCCAGACTCCTAGGAATGAGAGAACCAGCGGACCTCCCTCAGGCACTCCACCCGTGCCTTAAACTAGAAAATCAGAATTTCAGGTCACATTATGCTCTAAGCAATAATGGCCAAGGTAGAAAGCCGCAGGAATTTCGACCACCTTTGCCTCCTAGAAGGCTAAATAATGAATTCTACCCAGAATTGGCATACATGCCCCAACCCAGGTTGTACGCAACAAACCCATACCAACCACCACACGTAAGTGGTCAAGGCCAACGTCCACAACCAGCTAATCATTATGGTCAGCAACCAAACTATCCAACACCGAGGCCCTTTCAGAAGCCTCAGCCCCGTCCAGAACCCAAGGATATAGACCAGTCGCTAAGAACGCGCAACATAAATTATATGAATAGGCCGCGCCCTAATGACCCAACTAACAAAAGACCCCCTACCGGAAACCCTCCAGCACCAGTTCCCCCAAACAAAATCCAAAGGAACTTCCACATAGATGCCGACCAACCTGAGGAATATTCCCCTACCATGACAAATGACGATCAGACAAATGCAGATTATTACAACGATGAAACTTATACCACTCCTGACAACTGCGAGGGACAACACAAGGACAATTACCTAGACACAACAGACCTACATTTTTTAGGATGAACCACTCTTCGCTGCCTTACTTCCAGTGCAAACTGAAGAGTGGAGAAAATGTAAAATTTTTAATAGATACAGGATTGACAAAAAACTATATACAGCCCTCCATTTTTCCCAATCCAATCAGAAACGACACAATTTTTTTTGCAAAATCAATAGCGGGAGACATCGAAATCAAAGAACACACCTATCTTAAATCTTTTTAACGCCGATAACAAATTGAAGTTTTACCTTCTCCCCACATTAAAATCCTTCCATGGTATACTTGGAAACGACAGCCTCATGGAACTCGAAGCCGTGATCCACGTCAAGGATGACTTTATGGAAATAAAAGGAAACACAAGAATTAGGATAAAACAGTTAGCTTCGCGATCAATTAACAAAATTGACCTTAAGGAAGACAACATGTCACCAAGTCAGATAAGTAAAATCAATAATCTAGTAGAAAATTTTTCTAGTCTCTTCGTGGAACCCAACGATAAACTTACATACACCACTAAAGTCGTAGGCGAAATCAGAACCAATAAAGATACTCCTGCTTATACACGATACTATCCCTACCCCATGTCGCTTAAAAGCGAAGTTGAATCCCAAATAAACAAAATGCTATACGACGGCATTATTCGACCATCAAGGTCACCTTACAACTCACCCATTTGGGTGGTAGCGAAAAAGCCTGACTCCCAAGGCAACAAGCAGTATCGAGTCGTTATCGACTATCGCAAGCTTAACGCGATTACTGTAGCAGACCGCTACCCAATACCTCAGATAAATGAAGTATTGTCTCAGCTCGGGAAAAATAAATTTTTTTCCGTGTTAGATCTAAAAAGCGGATTTCATCAAATCCCGCTCAATGAATCCGATATTGAGAAAACGGCTTTCTCAATCAATAATGGCAAGTACGAGTTCACGAGATTGCCATTAGGACTCAAAAATGCCCCGTCAATATTCCAGCGAATCCTAGATGACATTCTTCGTCATTACATCGGCAAACTATGCTACGTCTATATCGATGACATATTCGTCTTCAGCAACTCTGAAGAAGAGCACGCTCTCCACTTACAGCAAATTTTTAAAACTCTAGAAGACTCTAACATGAAGATCCAACTCGATAAATGCCATTTTTTCAAGGACTCTGTAGAGTTCCTAGGATTCATTATTTCCTCAAGAGGAATTACAAAAAACCCCGCAAAGGTTGAAGCAATATCAAAAATCCCTTAACCAAAAACCATTAAGCAACTTCGCTCATTCTTAGGCCTTTCCGGCTACTACCGCCGCTTCATTAAAGATTACGCCATGTTGGCTAAACCCCTAACGATACTCTTAAGAGGGGAAGAAGGGCGTATATCCAAAAGCAAATCAGCTAAAATAAATATCGAACTAAATGAAGAAGGAAAAGATGCTTTCAATAAAATAAAAAAATCCCTTATGTCTGACGATGTTATACTCGGGGTATGCGAGCAAAAGATTTCCATTTAACAACTGATGCCTCTAATTATGCGATTGGTGCAGTCCTTTCTCAGGATAAAAAACCCATCGCAATCATTTCAAGAACACTCAACAAAACAGAAGAAGCCTATGCTACAAACGAGAAAGAGTTTTTAGCTATAATATGGGCCCTAAACAATTTCAGGAACTATCTTTACGTCTCAGCAAAAGTAAAAATATTTACAGATCATCAACCCCTCACTCAGGCTCTTAGCAATAAAAACAACAACTCTAAAATGAAACGCTGGAAATCCATCCTAGAGGAATATAATCATGAACTCCACTTCAAACCTGGCACAACTAACGTTGTAGCTGACGCCCTTTCAAGAATGCCACTTGAACCAATTAATTCCTTATCCTCAACTCAACATAGTGACGAGAGTTCATCGGATAATTTAATTCCCCACGTCGAAATCCCGATAAATGTTTTCAAAAATCAGCTATTTCTGAAAGTAGCTGAAACTTCAACGTACCAATTTAAAATAATATTTCCCATTTACCACAGGCACATTTTAGAGGAACCCGACTATAGCCCAGAAATTTTGATAGACCGCCTTAAAAGATACCTCAACCCCTCCGTAGTTAACTGTATTAAAACAGAAGAACGAATTATTGGAAAAATTCAGGAAATATACCCAATCCACTTTAGCAACTATAAGATCAGGTTTACACAACTGCAAGTCCAGGATGTGACAGACGAACAAGAACAGGAAGAAATCATAACCAAAACCCACAAAAGAGCTCACAGAAATTGTCGAGAAAATAAAATTCAAATTCTCGAAAATTTCTACTTCCCATCTATGACTACAAAAATTAATAGAATAATTCAACAATGTTCAACCTGTAAAGAAAATAAATATGATAGACACCCCAGTAAACCCAATTAGGAGAAACTCCCATACCTCAATTCCCAGGACAAATTTTGCACATTGACATTTACATGACCGACCGAAACATAGTCCTGACAGCAATAGACAAATTTTCAAAATATGCTCAAACCAAAATACTTAAATCCAGAGCAATAGAACACGTTAAGGAACCACCCCGTGAAATACTTTTTCAATTTGGCGTACCCGAATATGTCATAATAGGTAACGAAACATCCCTGAACTCAGCTTCCATAAGATTTTTAATGGAGGACACTTTAAACATACAAGTTTTCAAAACACCGCCTTATACCAGTTCCGTTAACGGTCAAGTGGAACGATTCCACTCGACCCTCACAGAAATAATGCGTTGCTTAAAAGCAGAACGCACTTTCTCTTCATTCGCCGAACTTCTTGACAACTCTGTCTACGAATATAATTATACAATTCACTCAACAACAAAAAAGAAACCAATAGAGGTGTTTTTCGGGAGAACAGTCTCTACTGACCCAAGCCCATTCGAAAGAGCGAGGGAAGAAAACATCTCCGAGTTAAGAAATAAACAACTTAAAGATCTTTCTTATCATAATAAAACCCGGCATCCCATAAAGATTTTTCACCCAGGAGAAACCGTATATGTTAAAATCAATAAATGGTTAGGTACGAAAATTTCCCCCAAGTTTAGAAAAGAAGTAGTAAAGGAAGACAGAAACTCAACCATTTTAACAGAAACAGGAAAAGTAGTCCATAAAAGCAATATTAGAAATTAAAAATTTACCCTTTCATTTTCAGACTCCTGTTAATTTACAGTACCACTGCGACAGTAAACATTTACGACTATACGAACTCGCAACTAGTGACGATTAATGACGGACTATAAAAATACAGAACGGTGCCTTTAGGCTTATACATATAATTGACCTCAACAAGTACGAACAATTTTTGACAGACATGTACAAATTTATTTCATCGGACATACCTAAGGATAATATCCTGTATCCCACCTTAATACACGAGCTAACCCAATCCCTACAGATATTAGACACGATCAAACCAATTGAAAAGAAACAAAAGAGATCTTTAAACATTTTAGGGACGGCATGGAAATGCATCGCCGGAAGCCCAGATCATGAAGATCTTGAAGTAATAACAAATAATCTTAACGAAATTAACAATAATAATAATAAACAAGTAATTATAAATGAAATTTTCAATGAAAAAATTAATAATATTACAAATATAGTATATAATCTATTTAATAACATAAGGAAAGATATTTATGTAGAAAACGAAACAATAACCAACTTGCAAAATAGAATAAGATTAATTAAGGAAGAATTTACGAATATTAAATACGCCATACAGTGGGCGAAAAAAGACATATTGAATACACTATTGTTAAATAAAATTGAAATTGAAATTGCTATGGAAAAACTCGAAGATGAGAAAATTCCGTTTAAAAATGCGGAAGAGGCACTAGAGATTGCCAATATAAATGTTATTAGTCAAAATATGACAATTTTTTACTTGGTAAAAATACCACTAGTTATTAAAGAAAATTTTCAAAAAATCATTTTAAGACCTGTTGTAAAAGCAGACAACACTATAATTGATATAGAATTTGAAAAAATATTAAGAGGGAAAAAAGAAATTTACGGAATAAAAAAACTTTGCGATAGCAATAAGAAAATAGAAATTTGTAGACAGAATCATTTGGTTGACATAAGTAGTAAAACTTGTATGCCTAGGATAATAAGTAGTCTTAATTCAACTTGCACTAAAAGCAACGGCCACCACATTCCCCAAATCGAAGAAATAAATCCGGAATATTACTCCTTAATGGCTTTAAAGGACAGATATTCACAGGCGGCGAGCTTAAGAATATATCAGGAACACAACTTATCAACTTTCATAATTCAACGCTGAAAATTAATAGTCAAACGTACATTAACTATGACATAGTACCATTATGGTACGCTATACCAGCAGTCCTGCAAGCTGCACCAATCAAAAAGAATCGAATTGAGTTACTCTCCCTCAAGGCTCTAAAAGAGTTACACATAGAGAATATACACAGAATAAATCTTCTTAAAGTAGCAACTATATCCAACAGCTCACTTTCACTTGGAGCAGTTGTGACTACTTTAATCATCATAATAATTTTTTGCAAATTCTGGAAGAAGTCCAAAAACAAGATAGTAATTTCATCAAATCTTGACATTAACCAGATACCTGCACCAAGCATCACTCTAGGTGAGATCAAAGATTTTTCAAACGAGCAGCCCACATACATAAATTTTAATAACTTACCTTATTTTTGACAACGCTCGGGACGAACGTTTTTAAGAGGGGAAGTGTTAACATGGCATATGTTAACAATTGCTACTACAATAAATGATTATTAAGCAATAATAAATACAGGTAAAGCGGATATGCAACTCTTGTTGCACAATATTTCACATAAAAGCTCAAGAAGCAATGTCAGCAAAATTAGCTTGAATTTATTTAGAGCGGAAGTTCAATACTTTCCCACAAAATTGCCAGACGCGACGTCAGCAAATTAAAGCTCCAATTCATTTAAACAGGAAGCCCAACACGCGCAACTAAAGTTGGCTAATTCGCGGAATAGCAAAACGCAGCAGCAACGCCAGCGGAGTCGGCCAATTAATTAAGCTTAGTTATAAGTTAATAATTTTTGTAAAGTCAGTTCTACTTTTGATGTGACTCAATAAAGGTCGTAAAGACCCTAAAATATATTTTTTTGGAATTCTTAATAAAAGAATCCTTAACTGGCGCCCAACGTAGGGCCTACGGTTGTTCGCGGGTTGCAAAAAGTAGTGGTTAACATCCTTTAGATTCCGTTCCGAAAACACTGAAAAAAAACCGTGTAAAATAGCGCGATTAAGAAAGCGTGCAATATTTGAGTGGAATACTTTAAGAAAAGGAAAAACGAAAGAAGCAACGAAAGCAGCAACCGAGGCCAGAGAATAGGAGCAGCGTATATCGGCCCCCCAGTAGACGGATCAAGGACAAAAAGGAGACGCCCAGTCGTCAGCCGGTACGCGAAGGACCTTCCCATAAAAAAATGGAGAAGCTAGCAATGTAAGTTAAGTTTAGAAGTAAGAAAGTGAAAGAAATTTGTGAAATAAAAATGTTTAATATTAAAAGTAAATGAATAGTAGATTACTAAGGAAATCGTTTGAAAAGTGAAGTTGGAAAAAAAATCTTATTTTGAAGTTAAAAGTAAAATAAAAAAATTAATTTGAGAAATTTTATTGGAGAAACGAAAAAATTGCAAAGCAAAATAAAATATAAATCTGCGAAAAAAGGATTCGCCTTAGAATTAAAATTTTAGGAATAGTAACAAGCCTCCATTGAGAGCTAGATTGATAAAAAGTAAAATAAAAAGAATGATGAATTAACCCTTTGTGAATGATTAGTGACAACACCGAGAAAATTTTATGATAAAAGTGAATCAATTACCAAAATTTAAATAACTAAATTTATCACTTCTTGTGAAAAACTCAAAGAAAGGTTTAATACTTTAGATTTTCAATTGGTTCGGTTCATTGAATTTTACTATTAATAAAAGAAATTAACTATATCAAATAAATTTAACAGTTGAAATGAATCCAAACAACCTCGTTCGTCCACCAATCTTGAACGCACCCCAAGCTCCAGCTGCACCTTCTGGTCAGCAAGCTCCTCGTAACCCCAATGCGTTTTCAATGGAAGAACTTACAAATATTCTCTCAGGACTTGTCACCAATATCCTGAAAACCGAGGGGCGGAACCTAGTTCAAGCCGCCCTAAATCCTAACGCGAATTTTTCGAACTTTACGGACATTACATAAAAATTTAACCGGTAATGAGACTTACACCGCATTGCATAGGGTGGTAATAAGCATAGAGAAATCCCTGGAATATAAGGAGTATGCTCTAGGAGTCTTCTTGGACATTGCCGGGGCTTTCAATAATGTTGCAAAATGGGCGATTATGGATGGTCTTAATTACATTAAAGTACATCCAGCCTTAATCAGATGGATCGGCTGCATGTTAAATTGCAGAAAGATTACATCACAATGGGGATTGTACGAGGCCACGAAATCAGTGGACAGGGGCACGCCGCAGGGAGGGGTGCTATCACCTCTGCTGTGGACACTGGTCATCAACCAACTGCTCAGGCAATTCGATGAGGGACCCGTAAAACTTACGGCTTACGCAGATGACGTTGCAATTGTCATAAGTGGAAAATGCCTTCCAACGATTAGTTCTTTGATGGATCGGGCGCTTCGGGATATTCATACCTGGGCATCTAATGTCGGGCTGAAAGTCAATGCGGAGAAGACGGATATGGTCTTGTTTACAAAGAGGTACAAGGTCCCAAATTGGACCAGGCCTAAGTTAGGAGCGGTGCCCTTACAGGAGAAACCTTGCACAAAATATCTAGGAATCATCCTAGACAGTAAGCTGTCATGGAAGCTCAACGTGGAGGAGAGGGTCAAGAAGGCCTCAACAGCACTCTATGCATGTAAAAGAATGCTGGGGTGTACGTGGGGCCTATCGCCCTCTCTTTCTCATTGGGTTTTTACAGCGATTGTAAGCCCTATTCTATACTATGGAGTTCTTGTTTGGTGGAAAGCCACACAAAAAACAACATACCTCAAAAAATTAGAGGGGGTATGCAGACTATCGATGCTTTGCATTACGGGAGCCCTGAAAACAACCCCGATGGCTGCACTGTATGCCATTCTGCACATTCCACCTGTAGACCTGGTAGCAAAGAACAAAGCGTTAACGACCGCAACCAGGCTCGATGCTTCGGGGCAGCTTGAGCGCCGACCATATGGCCATAGTATAGCGTCATCAGTCACAAGACGAACAGACTACATGATTCCCTACCTGCACTTTGAGGGAGATCTTAAGGCCACAATAGAGGTGGACGGTTGGCGCAAGGGTGCGCAAATGGCGGACGAGGCGATACATGTGTACACCGATGGTTCCAAAATAGTGGAAGGAGTAGGGTATGCGGTATACTGCGCTGATCCGGAAACAAGCAGATCCTACAGGCTGCCGGATTACTGTAGCGTTTTCCAAGCGGAAATATTAGCCGTAACCAAAGCAGTAGAAACCTTGGAAGAGAATAGCTTAAGCTGAAACCGTGTTAACTTTTATGTTGACAGTCAAGCAGCAATTAAGGCAATAATCTCGCATAGCACAGCATCTAAATGCGTGTTAGAGTGTAAGCAGTATCTGGAGAGAATCGGGACAGGGAGAAGCATACATCTATATTAGGTCCCAGGGCATATGGGAATAGATGGGAATGAAAAAGCGGACGAATTAGCTAAAAAGGGCGCATCCCTTGAAGCTTGCTCCGTAGACGTCCCAATTAGATTGGGCGAGATTAAGCGAAGGCGAGAGGTGCACATGATCGGCCAAGCAGGAAAGGCGTGGGTTCAAGCGCGGGGCTGAAAGTGTCGAAGATTATGTGCAGGTCTTACAACCTTAGACTAACACAGTTGCTTCTATCATTAAAAAGAGAGGACTGTAGACTCATGAAGGGTATTCTGACTGGACACTGCCTTCTGGCGTCACATGCCTTTAAATTAGGCTTGGTCAGTGATAACAGGTGTAGGAAGTGCGGGTTGGAGGAGGAAATGATCGAGCACGTTCTGTGCTCGTGCCCTGCACTTGCCAGGCTAAGACTCCAGCTATTAGGAGTGATACAGCTGTCAGATCTAGAAGCAGCAAGTGGCTTAAGTCCTAGAAAGCTACTAGTATTTGCCAAGAGGACGGAGTTATTTTATAACATAGGTCCTGGTTTTTGATAGGGTTTTTCAGTTTGGTCGTTAAAACAAACGTCTAGTAACACTACGGACTCAATCAGTCTATGTGAGGTACTCATGGACCGGCCAGTTCAACCTACCTACCTAACCGGTAATGTTTCCGACTAGACAAAATTCCGGATGTCGTAAGATGTCTTCGCGAATTCTCTGGAAACCCAGGAGAATTCACATCTTGGAGGAAAAGTGTGGACAGAATCCTCCAAATATACGAGCCTCAAAGAGGAACTCCCAAATACTATGGGATACTTAATGTCACACGAAATAAAATTGTGGGCAACGCCGATGTCGCCCTGGAGTCGTACAACACTCCATTAGACTGGCAGGCCATATCAAAATGCCTGACACTCCATTACGCGGACAAGCGCGACCTTGGTACCCTCGAGTACCAAATGACTTCACTCGTACAGGGTAACCTTACGATCCAAGAGTTTTACCAACGGGTATACTCTCATTTGTCCTTAATATTAAATAAACTAGGCTGCATGGAGTCGGCACAGAAGCCATGCACCTACTAACCCGCACTTATAGGGATAAAGCCCTAGACACTTTTGTCCGTGGCCTCAAAGGAGATCTCCCCAGACTCCTAGGAATGAGAGAACCAGCGGACCTCCCTCAGGCACTCCACCTGTGCCTTGAACTAGAAAATCAGAATTTCAGGTCACATTATGCTCTAAGCAATAATGGCCAAGGTAGAAAGCCGCAGGAATTTCGACCACCTTTGCCTCCTAGAAGGCTAAATAATGAATTCTACCCAGAATTGGCATACATGCCCCAACCCAGGTTGTACGCAACAAACCCATACCAACCACCACAGGTAAGTGGTCAAGGCCAACGTCCACAACCAGCTAATCATTATGGTCAGCAACCAAACTATCCACCAACGAGGCCCTTTCAGAAGCCTCAGCCCCGTCCAGAACCCATGGATATAGACCAGTCGCTAAGAACGCGCAACATAAATTATATGAATAGGCCGCGCCCTAATGACCCAACTAACAAAAGACCCCCTACCGGAAACCCTCCAGCACCAGTTCCCCAAACAAAATCCAAAGGAACTTCCACATAGATGCCGACCAACCTGAGGAATATTCCCCTACCATGACAAATGACGATCAGACAAATGCAGATTATTACAACGATGAAACTTATACCACTCCTGACAACTGCGAGGGACAACACAAGGACAATTACCTAGACACAACAGACCTACATTTTTTAGGATGAACCACTCTTCGCTGCCTTACTTCCAGTAAAAACTGAAGAGTGGAGAAAATGTAAAATTTTTAATAGATACAGGACTGACAAAAAACTATATACAGCCCTCCATTTTTCCCAATCCAATCAGAAACGACAAAATTTTTTTTGCAAAATCAATAGCGGGAGACATCGAAACTATCTAAAATCTTTTTAACGCCGATAACAAATTGAAGTTTTACCTTCTCCCCACATTAAAATCCTTCCATGGTATACTTGGAAACGACAGCCTCGTGGAACTCGAAGCCGTGATCCACGTCAAGGATAACTTTATGGAAATAAAAGGAAACACAAGAATTAGGATAAAACAGTTAGCTTCGGGATCAATTAACAAAATTGACCTTAAGGAAGACAACATGTCACCAAGTCAGAAAAGTAAAATCAATAATCTAGTAGAAAACTTTTCTAGTCTCTTCGTGGAACCCAACGATAAACTTACATACACCACTAAAGTCGTAGGCGAAATCAGAACCAATAAAGATAATCCTGCTTATACACGATACTATCCCTACCCCATGTCGCTTAAAAGCGAAGTTGAATCCCAAATAAACAAAATGCTATACGACGGCATTATTCGACCATCAAGGTCACCTTACAACTCACCCGTTTGGGTGGTAGCGAAAAAGCCTGACTCCCAAGGCAACAAGCAGTATCGAGTCGTTATCGACTATCGCAAGCTTAACGCGATTACTGTAGCAGACCGCTACCCAATACCTCAGATAAATGAAGTATTGTCTCAGCTCGGGAAAAATAAATTTTTTTCCGTGTTAGATCTAAAAAGCGGATTTCATCAAATCCCGCTCAATGAATCCGATATTGAGAAAACGGCTTTCTCAATCAATAATGGCAAGTACGAGTTCACGAGATTGCCATTCGGACTTAAAAATGCCCCGTCAATATTCCAGCGAATCCTAGATGACATTCTTCGTCATTACATCGGCAAACTATGCTACGTCTATATCGATGACATATTCGTCTTCAGCAACTCTGAAGAAGAGCACGCTCTCCACTTATAGCAAATTTTTAAAACTCTAGAAGACTCTAACATGAAGATCCAACTCGATAAATGCCATTTTTTCAAGGACTCTGTAGAGTTCCTAGGATTCATTATTTCCTCAAGAGGAATTACAAAAAACCCCGCAAAGGTTGAAGCAATATCAAAAATCCCTTAACCAAAAACCATTAAGCAACTTCGCTCATTCTTAGGCCTTTCCGGCTACTACCGCCGCTTCATTAAAGATTACGCCATGTTGGCTAAACCCCTAACGATACTCTTAAGAGGGGAAGAAGGGCGTATATCCAAAAGCAAATCAACTAAAATAAATATCGAACTAAATGAAGAAGGAAAAGATGCTTTCAATAAAATAAAAAAATCCCTTATGTCTGACGATGTTATACTCGGGGTATGCGAGCAAAAGATTTCCATTTAACAACCGATGCCTCTAATTATGCGATTGGTGCAGTCCTTTCTCAGGATAAAAACCCATCGCAATCATTTCAAGAACACTCAACAAAACAGAAGAAGCCTATGCTACAAACGAGAAAGAGTTTTTAGCTATAATATGGGCCCTAAACAATTTCAGGAACTATCTTTACGTCTCAGCAAAAGTAAAAATATTTACAGATCATCAACCCCTCACTCAGGCTCTTAGCAATAAAAACAACAACTCTAAAATGAAACGCTGGAAATCCATCCTAGAGGAATATAATCATGAACTCCACTTCAAACCTGGCACAACTAACATTGTAGCTGACGCCCTTTCAAGAATGCCACCTGAACCAATTAATTCCTTATCCTCAACTCAACATAGTGACGAGAGTTCATCGGATAATTTAATTCCCCACGTCGAAATCCCGATAAATGTTTTCAAAAATCAGCTATTTCTGAAAGTAGCTGAAACTTCAACGTACCAATTTAAAATAATATTTCCCATTTACCACAGGCACATTTTAGAGGAACCCGACTATAGCCCAAAAATTTTGATAGACCGCCTTAAAAGATACCTCAACCCCTCCGTAGTTAACTGTATTAAAACAGAAGAACGAATTATTGGAAAAATTCAGGAAATATACCCAATCCACTTTAGCAACTATAAGATCAGGTTTACACAACTGCAAGTCCAGGATGTGACAGACGAACAAGAACAGGAAGAAATCATAACCAAAACCCACAAAAGAGCTCACAGAAATTGTCGAGAAAATAAAATTCAAATTCTCGAAAATTTCTATTTCCCATCTATGACTACAAAAATTAAAAGAATAATTCAACAATGTTAAACCTGTAAAGAAAATAAATATGATAGACACCCCAGTAAACCAAAATTAGGAGAAACTCCCATACCTCAATTCCCAGGACAAATTTTGCACATTGACATTTACATGACCGACCGAAACATAGTCCTGACAGCAATAGACAAATTTTCAAAATATGCTCAAACCAAAATACTTAAATCCAGAGCAATAGAACACGTTAAGGAACCACTCCGTGAAATACTTTTTCAATTTGGCGTACCCGAATATGTCATAATAGATAACGAAACATCCCTGAACTCAGCTTCCATAAGATTTTTAATGGAGGACACTTTAAACATACAAGTTTTCAAAACACCGCCTTATACCAGTTCCGTTAACGGTCAAGTGGAACGATTCCACTCGACCCTCACAGAAATAATGCGTTGCTTAAAAGCAGAACGCACCTTCTCTTCATTCGCCGAACTTCTCGACAACTCTGTCTACGAATATAATTATACAATTCACTCAACAACAAAAAAGAAACCAATAGAGGTGTTTTTCGGGAGAACAGTCTCTACTGACCCAAGCCAATTCGAAAGAGCGAGGGAAGAAAACATCTCCGAGTTAAGAAATAAACAACTTAAAGATCTTTCTTATCATAATAAAACCCGGCATCCCATAAAGATTTTTCACCCAGGAGAAACCGTATATGTTAAAATCAATAAACGGTTAGGTACGAAAATTTCCCCCAAGTTTAGAAAAGAAGTAGTAAAGGAAGACAGAAACTCAACCATTTTAACAGAAACAGGAAAAGTAGTCCATAAAAGCAATATTAGAAATTAAAAATTTACCCTTTCATTTTCAGACTCCTGTTAATTTACAGTACCACTGCGACAGTAAACATTTACGACTATGCGAACTCGCAACTAGTGACGATTTATGACGGACTATAAAACTACAGAACGGTGCCTTTAGGCTTATACATATAATTGACCTCAACAAGTACGAACAATTTTTGACAGACATGTACAAATTTATTTCATCGGACATACCTAAGGATAATATCCTGTATTCCACCTTAATACACGAGCTAACCCAATCCCTACAGATATTAGACACGATCAAACCAATTGAAAAGAAACAAAAGAGATCTTTAAACATTTTAGGGACGGCATGGAAATGCATCGCCGGAAGCCCAGATCATGAAGATCATGAAGTAATAACAAATAATCTTAACGAAATTAACAATAATAATAATAAACAAGTAATTATAAATGAAATTTTCAATGAAAAAATTAATAATATTACAAATATAGTAAATAATCTCTTTAATAACATAAGGAAAGATATTTATGTAGAAAACGAAACAATAACCAACTTGCAAAATAGAATAAGATTAATTAAGGAAGAATTTACGAATATTAAATACGCCATACAGTGGGCGAAAAAAGACATATTGAATACACTATTGTTAAATAAAATTGAAATTGAAATTGCTATGGAAAAACTCGAAGATGAGAAAATACCGTTTAAAAATGCGGAAGAGGCACTAGAGATTGCCGATATAAATGTTATTAGTCAAAATATGACAATTTTTTACTTGGTAAAAATACCACTAGTTATTAAAGAAAATTTTCAAAAAATCATTTTAAGACCTGTTGTAAAAGCAGACAACACTATAATTGATATAGAATTTGAAAAAATATTAAGAGGGAAAAAAGAAATTTACGGAATAAAAAAACTTTGCGATAGCAATAAGAAAATAGAAATTTGTAGACAGAATCATTTGGTTGACATAAGTAATAAAACTTGTATGCCTAGGATAATAAGTAGTCTTAATTCAACTTGCACTAAAACAACGGCCACCACATTCCCCAAATCGAAGAAATAAATCCGGTATATTACTCCTTAATGGCTTTAAAGGACAGATATTCACAGACGGCGAGCTTAAGAATATATCAGGAACACAACTTATCAACTTTCATAATTCAACGCTGAAAATTAATAGTCAAACGTACATTAACTATGACATAGTACCATTTCCCGCTATACCAGCAGTCCTGCAAGCTGCACCAATCAAAAAGAATCGAATTGAGTTACTCTCCCTCAAGGCTCTAAAATAGTTACACATAGAGAATATACACAGAATAAATCTTCTTAAAGTAGCAACTATATCCAACAGCTCACTTTCACTTGGAGCAGTTGTGACTACTTTAATCATCATAATAATTTTTTGCAAATTCTGGAAGAAGTCCAAAAACAGTAATTTCATCAAATCTTGACATTAACCAGATACCTGCACCAAGCATCACTCTAGGTGAGATCAAAGATTTTTCAAACGAGCAGCCCACATACATAAATTTTAATAACTTACCTTATTTTTGACAACGCTCGGGACGAACGTTTTTAAGAGGGGAAGTGTTAACATGGCATATGTTAACAATTGCTACAACAATAAATGATTAATAAGCAATAATAAATACAGGTAAAGCGGATATGCAACTTTTGTTGCACAATATTTCACATAAAAGCTCAAGAAGCAATGTCAGCAAAATTAGCTTGAATTTATTTAGAGCGGAAGTTCAATACTTTCCCACAAAATTGCCAGACGCGACGTCAGCAAATTAAAGCTCCAATTCATTTAAACAGGAAGCCCAACACGTGCAACTAAAGTTGGCTAATTCGCGGAATAGCAAAACGCAGCAGCAACGCCAGCGGAGTCGGCCAATTAATTAAGCTTAGTTATAAGTTAATAATTTTTGTAAAGTCAGTTCTACTTTTCGTAAAGACCCTAAAATATATTTTTTTGGAATTCTTAATAAAAGAATCCTTAACTTGTATACTCAAATACCTTAACAGGGCCATTCCAACATGCTGACTACACACACAGAAAAACATGTACATTTGAGCTGGTAAGCATTGATGTATATAGGTATAAGTAGGTTAAGAATATTTTTGTATAAAAGCCAAAACAATTTCAAAAGAAAGCACACTTATGATCTTACATCCAACCACTGAAACTCGCTTAATTTACAAAATATCACATTAAGGAAATAATAAATCTGCTATATGATTTAGTATTAGTCAAAGATATAATCGGTCATAAGTTAGATAGTAGATATATAGAGCCCTGTAGAGTAGAAAATATAGATAGCAAAAATAAATTTTACATTAATTCCGTATAGAGTAAAAAATATTGATAAGGAAAATATTTTACGTTAATTCCTTATAGGATAGAAAGTAGCGATAGAACAAATAAAGATAAGGAACTAATAATTCACAAAAATAGGCTTAAACTACTATAAATTTAAATTAGTAATAAACAAAATAGTTTAAATAGAAAACCTAAATTACAAAGCATACACTTGAATAAATAAAAGATTCCACTTTACTCAAAACTTTCGTCAAGTACTTACTCGTAACATAACATGTGCACATGTAAAAAACAAATGTAAACAAATCAAAAAGAACATAAAAACTACACAAACAAATAAATTTATTGTTTTTGACATTACCATTATATTATAAATTACGACCACACAACAAATGAATGATCATTGAAATTTTGTAAAAACAAGCAAATTTTAAGTGAGTCATAGAAGTAAAATGATACAAAACAGACACACTCAAAACTTAATTATGTCACTTGAATAGCCATACATAATCAGTACGCGTACATTATGTACGACTATTCTTACAAAGTCGGATAATGTAGTATGTCTAAAAATGCATTCTACTAGCACTATATTCTTCCCTCCGCTATGGCAGGCACCTTGTCACGGCTCGGGGGCTTACGCCGCTTCCACATGGCACTGAACATACAAAAGGAGAGGCTCCGGCATCCTCCGCCAGTATGGTTCGAACCTCGGGGTGAGGTAACCAAGAACTGCTGCTTTTGCCTTAATGGCTACAAATGTGCGACTGTTTTCCCATGTTAGGGACGACACTTCTTTTCCGCCGGATGCGTCTGTTTCCCCATGTTAAGGGCGGCATCTGGTACACACATCCCTAACGAGTCAATATGTCGTCAGGTGCATCTGTTTCCCCAGGTTAGGGCATCACCTGGCACACATAGCCTTCACGGCACGTCTGTGTCTGTTCCCCATGTCACGGGCGGCACACAACGACGTAAGTTTTTCCCCAGGTTGGGGCGGTCGAGTCCGCGTCTTTTGGAAGGAGTGGTAGACTTAAAAGGAACTCAAAGAGTAATGGTGAATTCGGTTCGTCGAGTGTTGCTGAAAGAAAGGAAGGTTACGGTGCGGGGGTCGGATCCCCAGTACCGGCGGTAGATGGTAAGCGAGAAGGACATATGGCGTCAAGATCCAGCGACTTCTCAGGCTTTGGCGCGGAACCCCATGCTACACAGTGTACGAATGCTACTGGGAGAACAAGAGCTCTGTCCCTGTCCGAGCACGCTATATGGAACACAGAAAAGCAGGATCAGAGTCTGGTGCTGAGGGAAGCGTTAGGTCTCGGTTGAGGAGTCTAACCATTGTCAGCGCCACCGAGGATGAACTGGTGAGCGACGACGATGAAATAGACTCCAAGGCTGAGAGCGTTCTGCTGAATGACCAGTCCCAGACGTCAGAAACTGCAGAGGACAAAGGGTCAGAGTCGGAGAAGGTAAAACGGGAGAAGAAAGCCCTGAAGGGCTACAAAAAATCTTCCTCCTACCTTCGGAAGATGCAGAAGAAAGATCCTGCCACTCTCACTGTGAGAGAAAAGGCACTTATTAGGAAGCAGAGGAAAGTAGTAGCAAAGTCAAAGGCAACTAACGGTGCTAAAGCTGACAGCCGGAAAGCATCAGACAATCAGGGCAAGGACGCTAATCAAGCGGCCTTGTCCGGATCGATGGGCGCACAAGGCCGGAGGAGAATCAGATCCGATGAGGGACCATAAAAGGAGTCGAAAAAGCGGAAACCTCACGCTACCTTCGACTGCCCCTCAGGTCTACAAGTAGTAATCTTCGACAAAATCAACCGGTCAAATCAAATCAATCGAGGCTCAAAACGATGAGATATCAACGGGGCGGGCTGGCAGAGGGGCGCCAAGGTCGTCGGCTACTGCAACAAAAAATCTGTAGATTTCTTAACGAAGGCAGTTCACGGCTTTGGCGCTCTTTGGCCGAGAGCACAGTTGGAGGTGATCTCTCGCTCCAGGTTACCGCTTCGGTGGTCTCAGTACGGATGCCACCTCCATTAATGGAAACGGAGTCCATACTGAAACTATTGGCAAGCAGAACAAAGAGCTAAGGGCAGACCAATGGCAAGTGGTCTCGATGACCCCTTCCAAGACGAGGGCGAGCAGCGACCTATTGATCGCAATCGGTCAGACATCACTGCAAGCCACATAGAGGCTCCACGGGGTCGTTAGGTTTTGGCTGGGCTCCCTTAAGGTTTTTGGTGCCGGTTGACAGGCCAGATGTCTCAGAGGTAGAAGCTCTTGATGGTGCAGATTAATTTGCACCACTCAGCTTCCGCCTCGCTCGACCTAACGAAATACATTGCAGAAAACGGAGTGGATATAGCTTTAATCCAAGAACCCTGGCTAATTAGGGCAACGTTTTCGGATTAGGGCTAGACGGCTACCGTCTACTTGCACCACAAGAGGGTAAAATTAGAGCATGCATTGTAGAAAGAAAAATATGAATCTATTTATTTCTACACAGCACTGCAACTGAGACCTCGTCACTGTAGTATGGGAACAAAAGCAGGGGCGCGAGCTGCCTGCCCGCAGACTCTTCCACTGTAAGAATCGATGACTGGAGAGTGTCAGACACATTCTCCTTCTCGGAACATAGTAGAATACTCTTCAACATCGATCTTGAAGTGGAAGTTCCCCGGCCATATAAAAATCCAAGAAAAACAGACTGGAACCAATATTCTGAAGAAGTATCTCACAAACTGGCATCCACGGAAATGGAAGTCAGACGCGGATCTAAAAATATAGACAGAGCGATAAACCTACTGATAACGATCTTGACAAGCACTTTTGAACTCTGTTGTCCTCTTACTAGACGACGGTTAAGACTAGAAGTACGTGTTGGAACACAGAGCTAAGCCAACTCAGGTCAACAACAAGAAAACTTTTCAACAAAGCCAAACATAGGCGGCTGGAAGGGGACTGGGGTGCCTACAGATATAGCTTTAACAAATACAAAAGCTGCATCAGGAAGGCAAAAAGGATATCATGGGAACAATACTGTGAGAACTTGGCGACGACAAATGAGGCAACAAGACTTCGCAAAACACTATTAGGATCCAGTTCAGCCCCTAGTAGCATAAGGAAGTCTGATGGCTCATGGACGGTCTCCAGTTAGGAAATTCTAGAGGTCTTGATAGACACACTTTCCGGGATGCACGGATACGACAGGCACGACGATGCCAGAAAACCGCGCATACCCTCCGGAAACCGACGCCACGGATATTGTTGACCGGGACAAAATATCATGGGCTATAAAATCATTCGAACCCTTCAAATCGGTGGGGCCGGATGGTGTGATACCGGCTATGTTACAAGCCGCTTGTGACGAATTGATACCACATCTACACGGCATCTTCTCAAGTTGCCTAAAAGATGGTTATGTACCCGAAGCCTGGAGAAATTTACGGGTAGTTTTCATTCCCAAAGCAGGAAAACTTTACCATTTGGAAGCCATAGATTATAGACCAATAAGCCTCTCCTCCATTATCCTTAAAACACTGAAGAGACTTATTGATCTACATATAAAAGCAATGCCAATCTCTGGCAGATATATGCAGCTCAGCATGCATACCAAATAGGCAAATCAGTTGAAAGTGAAAACTCTAGCAGCATAATACGCCTGCAAAAGGCTTTTGGGTGGAACTGGGGACCACATGTCATTCATGGCATGTACAGCATAGTCATTCGGCGGATACTAATATGTGGAGCTCTCGTCTGGTGGAAGGCGCTAGACAAAAAGAGTAATCAACAGGGGATAGGGAAGGTAAAAAGACTGGCATGCCCAGGAATGTCTGGCGCCGTGAGCAGCGCACCTCAGGGAGCGCTAAATGCAATATTTCACTTGACGCATCTACAAGTCTTCATGCAGGGATTAGCCGCTAGAGGAGCTGTACGACTAAGAGAATCCAACATGTGCAAAACATCTAAGCACGGACAAGCGACGATCCTGGACGATATGACGAAGGGGCAATTAAACGGAATAATATCCGACCTAACATCCAAAACAGACCACATCACAGGATTTTTGGACTTCCAGGTTCAGAACATACGATATCCTTCAAGGGAGGAATGGGAAATAGGCCTAGACAACGGTAGGGGCATCACAATCTACCCCGACGGCTCGAAAATGGAAAAGGGAACTGGAGCTGGGATGTACTCAACACATCTACTGTTAGGCCAATCATTCTGACTTCCTGACGCATGCAGTGTATTCCAAGCTTAGGTCTATGCCATAGACAGAGCAGCAAAGCTGATCCAAGATAGTGCGTTCTCGAAAACCGACGTAACAATCTTTGTTGGCAGCCAAGCCGCCTTAAGGGTATTAGAGTCCAACATGATAAAATCGGACATCGTGCGGAGGTGTAGAGCCTCTCTGGCTTCTATAAGTCATCTCAATGTCTCCCTCTGCTAGGTCCCTGGGCACAGCGACATTGAAGGGAATGAACTCGCTGATGAGATGGCTAGGAAAGGTTCCGACATAAGTAAGATGGACAGCTCCGTCCGACCGCCGCTGAGTTATCTCCTAAGGTGAATCGATGAATATGAGAACAGGGCAACGGACTTGCTATGGACCAATAGGGTTGACTGCGAAAACTCATGGTCTTTCTGGCAATGCTTGGGTAGGAAAGACACCAGCTTCCTTCCCAAACAGAACAAATCTGCGGTGGGGGTACTTACGGGTGTCATCACAGGTCATTGTACTACCGCAGCAATGCACCGACGGTGGCGAATACCAACCAGCTCCCTCTGCAGAAGCTGTCAGGATGAGGAGGAAGACGAGTCGATCTACCACTTTCTCCGATTTCTGGGCTCACGGTTCATCGACAGCCTGGCAGAGGTTGGGAAGGTGGACGTCTCGCTTCTTCTTGGGTTCATCAGGGAAAGCAAGGGGTTCGTTGAGGACCACCAGGGGGTAATGGGGCTAAACGAATTTGTAGCCACCCTGTACTTACTGAGGGCACTCACAATGGACAAAAATGTCTCCGAGTGGAAGTGTGGGTAATACTCACGCATGCCCTCTTATCCTAACCTATCCTACACTATATTCAATTGTCATATACATACATTAACGTGGGTCGATTTGTATGGACGAAAGTTATCATATGTATACCCTGTCCGACCCAAAAATGTCCGCTAAAAACGGTGGCGATAACAGTTTTTTCAAATTTGAATTTTTTTTTTTTTCAAAAAACTGTTATCGCCAACGTGTTTAGCGGACATTTTTAAGTCGGACAGGGTATACATGAAAATTTAACAATCAAATGAAATTTTTTTTAGTAGGTCATGAAAAAAACCTTAAAAATCAAAGTCGAAAAAAAGTCAAAAATGTAAAATTTCGCAGGCTCGAAAATTATTTTTTTGGGTATGCGTAGTGGAACTTTTTTCCTGAGCGCAAATCCTATCGCAAAATCGATGGCGCGATATCGGTTAATAAATCGACCCAGTCTAACATACATACTTACATGTAGACGAATACCATTGCCCAAAATAAAGAGTGCAATCCACTTGACAAGTGGTATGACAAGTGTCCCACGTAAGATGGTATCGATCTCGTTTTCTTCTTTTTTATACTGTTGGTTGTTTGTGTAGTTTAGTTTTAAATGTTCTAATATAATTTCAACCACCACATTTTATTCATTACGCCCTTGAAAATGCCAAGGGAATTTGGCGAAATGTCGGGCTGAAGGTGGAATAATCGTGTTTTAATTGCGCCATGGAAATTAATAGATCAGAGCAGCTTATAAAAAACTAGGAATTTACCAACAAACTGACCGGAAAAGTTATACAATCCACTTGAGTTCGCTACTAATGTATTTATGCCTACTTGCATTTATGATTCATATTTTTTTACGTTTGTCAAATAGTTTACCAAAAAACTGAGTACATACATATATGTATATATCAGTATATGTACCTAAATAGGTTATTGTTGTATATACTATATGCTGACTTGCATACTTAGTTTGTAAGTATTAATATAAATAGCTATTTTAGTATATAGGAAATTAATGTATAAAAGAACCAATTTTCCAATAAAGAAAATCAAATCGGTTCAAACACGCAACAAGTGTCATTCATTTATTTCAGAGGGTAATGTGTATGCCTTTGTGTGTCTAGATTTCTTCTCTAACTTTGTGTTTTTAAAACCAATGAAAAGGGCCACTTCAGCGGAAGTCGTTAAGTTTTTCGAGAAGGATGTGTTTCATGTCCTTGGTGTGCCGAATATGTCCATTCGGAGAATGGGAAACAATTTGTTTCCGAGGTTTTTACTAGTTTTCTAGAGAAGTATGGCACCAAGCAAGAATTCGCAAATTGAAAATTACAACAACAAACTCGGTCCTAAGCAAGTTAACTGCATAGTTATAAATGTGACAGCAAATTCTATGTATGAGCTTGGCGATAGCAATGAAAAAAAAACGGCGTATACCACGCTAAAAACATTTTTACAAAAAAGTTAAATGTTCTTGTATTGCTCGTACTTTTATTTAATGCTTTTTGGTAGTTATTGTTTTTATGTAATTAAATTTTTCTTGACTTATGTTAACTTGTTGACGTATATAATTATTTTATTTAATTATTTTTTATTTTTCTCGACTTTATTTATTTGATTATTTTTGCACTTACTTAATTTTTTATATTTAATTATTTAATTTAATTTTTTTTACCTACTTGACTATATGATCTATGATATATTATTTTATTTTATTTTTTTATTTCATAATTTTTTGTTACCTGTTATACTTTATTTTTTTCTATTTCTTTATTAGTTTTATCATCTGTGATATTTTCTTTACTATTAGATACGTAAAGTAGTTTCTGTGATATGGGTTTGAGTAGTTTAAGATAAAACCATTAACCCAGTGATTTAGTTTGTATTAAACATGAGAAAAGTTTAGACGCGTCAAGAAAATTAGGCGCGGCATTGAGTCGTGTGTCGAGGTCACACGTTGGACGCGGGAAATCATACTTTACAGGCTGCGTTGGAAACTGTTTACGCTCACGCTCCATAGCGTAGCAACATTGCGGTCAAGACACAAACCAAATGTATCTGTGTAGGTGTTGGTTTATCGGAGCGGTAAGCGTGTGAATATATGAGTGCATGATTGTATGAACGTATAGAAGAAAAATACGGGAAAGCCGAAAAGAAAGTTTTGCATGTATGGGAAAAAATTGTCCCTTTCTGGGTAACGTTCTTGGCCACGGGTTGGGAATAAGAAGGGGAAAATAAGCCAACGGGCCAAAGTCTCGTTTCAATAGTACCCAGTGCAAGTCAAGTGAAAATGGTGATAAGTATAAGTGCGTACTTCTAACCGAAAGTGACAGAGTGAATAATAATTGTAGTGTGCGAATTAGTACGATTTTTAAAAATGTAGTGCGCGTCGAAAGTGGCCCCGATACGTTTAAGGAGTACAAGAGCTTCAGCAAAAGATAGTTTACCAGAGCACACTTCACTCTTTGTCTTTCCTTGGGAAGGATCCACTGGGCACTGCCTACTTGCCGGCGTGCTACCACGACAAAAACAAAAATTACCACGCATCTTTACTACCCAAAACCACAACTACACTATATATTTATTTGTCGGCGAACACCAAAACGCAACAATTACAATACAAGAAACTGGCAGCCTCAACCACTACACTGCATACAACAAAATTTGTGGGGAACAACCACAACAACAAAACAACACACTCTACAACGAGGGAACTTTTGATGCAAATAAGCAACGACATCAACAAAAAACATACCTGCTTGCCGCCGCTCTTCAACACCCCAAACAATCAGCCAAGTAACAATGGCGCCCAACGTAATAGCTTGATTATCTCTTCACTTCCCACATTTTCCATAATTTGTCCCTTTACTTTTATTCAATTTTCCCATTTTTTTTCTTAGATCTCCCCGTTTCCAATTCCATTATCCTTCAAATCCCAATCCCTATTTCCGTCTTTTGACAGAACAAGGAAGGTCATGATGGTAACGCCAATTGGCCCGCCTGGTCGACAAGTGTCATCATGGCAATAGAATAGGGGGTAGCTGAGTGTTCGTGCCAGGGTTCCTTCTTCGGATTTCTACAACTTGATTAAGTGGTACCTGGTATGATACTTAGCTAGAAGGTGGCCGTTAGTAGTAGGTCGTGGCGAGTTGTTCAAGTTGCCTATGCGAAGATCCAGCATTTCCGGTAAGTGAGGCTTACAGTCGTCGCTACGATAGATAGGATTAGGAGTTGTGGCATCCACTCTTAGGGACTAGTCCGTGGGCGTGAATAGCCACACCAGCCACGGACAGCACCATTGATTACTCTTTAAGGTACTTAGCTACAGACATACCGCCTTCACTTTCGGCAAGGCAGCACCAAACGCACCAAGCCATATATATTCTAGTTCAGTTCAACTTACTTTCTAATTTAATATTTTTGCTCTTATTATTATTATATTTTTTTTTTTTGATCATTAAGATTATTATCAAACACTGTTAAAATTCCTTTTTTTTTGAAAGCTTGGGATTTTAAAATTTTTTTCTAATATTCTTCATACTTTTTACACCCAGCTGTACTTGTACACAGTGTATTATAACTTTGATTGGATAACGGTTGTTTGTACAGGTATATACTTCCATATATCAAAATCATCAGTATCGAAAAAAAAATTTGATTGAGCCATGTCCGTCCGTCCGTCCATCCTTCCGTTAACACGATAACTTGAGTAAATTTTGAGATATCTTCACCAGATTTGGTACACGAGCTTATCTGGAATAGGGTGGTTTTGAAAATGAGCGAAATGGGATGATAACAACGCCCACTTTTTTTTAGTTTATTCAGTCTATGATTTACATCTTACAGACTAGATATAGAAATTATAAAAAAAGTAAAAAATTATAATATGCATTGATAATAGCTAAAGAAAGTATATACATAATAATAGCAAATAGTTAAACTATATATCTAAATGTAAATTTAAAAGTATTTGGGACTTGAAAACATCCCTCGACTGAGAGAAATCAATATTTAGCCATCTCGAAAGTTCATTGAATTCTGCTAGAGAGCGAAGAATAGGATCGAAAAGGACATAGTTCATTCTGAAAGAGATCAAATGAAAAGGTAGGGAAAAACGAAGTAATCTACTGGGCACATTGAACGTGATTTTCCCGAGCAGGTCAGGGCAGTTTACCGAACCTGCCACGAGATCAAACACGAACATAAGCCCGTGCAGGGTTCTTCTAGAGTGCAGGGGTTGTAGGTTAATCAACGTACACCAAGACACATAAGAAGGCAGCGGATTCTCCAACTGAAGAGATCCAGGCCCAAACCGAACAAATTTCCTTTGAACCCTTCCAATTCTAGCCGCATGATAGCTGTAAATAGGGTTCCAAATAATAGGAGCATACTCGAGCTTTGAGCGAACCAAGGAATTAAATAAAGTCTTCCTGGTATAAGGATCCTTAAAGTCCTTAGCATAACGACGCAGGAAAGCAAGGTTTCTATAAGCTTTCGGAAGAACATAACAGATATGATTAACAAAAGAAAAATTAGTATCAAATACAACACCAAGATCAACAAATTCATTGACCGCATTCAAGCGACTGCTTTCTAAATAGAAATGTGAAACAAAGTTATTACTGGACTTCGAGAAAGACATGTGAAACAATTTTTTAACGTTTAGGTAGAGCATTTTAGTATTACACCAGTCAACTAGGATATTCAGGTCACGCTGCAAAAGGAAAACATCTGAAGGACTATCAATCCTACGAAAGATCTTCAGGTCATCAACATAAAGTAGAAAATTGGAAAACTGAAAGCAAGCACCAACGTCATTGATAAAGAGAACGAACAAGAGCGGCCCAAGGATACTACCATGAGAACCCCAGAAGTTGCCACAAAAATGTGCGACTTACAATTCTCAATATCAACACAAAGGGATCTATTGGACAGATAAGACTTCAACCAACTCAAGAATACCGAGTGGAAACCAATGAACTCCAATTTCTTCAGTAGTAGCTGATGAGACACATGTTGGCGCGGATCTATAATGCTCTTAACAACAAAGACAAGTTTTTCCTTAATAATTATTTCGAAAAGCTTAGAGCAATCTGAAAGCTTAGCAATGGGTCTGTGATTAGAGACACCATTCTTATTTTCAGACTTAAAGATTGACGTGTTTTACGCGGACTTTCACCTGTCAATAAATAAGCCAGTAGATAGAGAAAAATTAAATATGTAGCAAAGAGGAATGCATAAAATTTTGAAAAACACAAAAAACCTGATAATTTAGTAAATAATATATCTAGAATGAGTAAATTTGATGTGTGGACTGATATTGAAACTGTTGATTAAAATCTGAAACATTTTTTAAATGGGCGTGGCACCGCCCACTTTTGATAAAATCAATTTTACAAATATTATTACTCATAAATCAAAAATCGTTTAACCTATCGAAACAAAATTCGGCAGAGAGGTTGCCTTTACTATAAGGACTGCATCGAAGAACAAAAAACGAAATCGGTTAAGGGCCACGCCCACGTTTATATAAAAGATTTTTAAAAGGGACGTGGACGGATAAAATAAGCTATATCTTTGCAAACAACAGCATTTCAAGTGTACAGCTGGCAGAGCTGTAAAATGATTCAATCAATACAGTTATAAATCAAGACTGATTCATTTTACAAATATGATTGGTTGATTTCAAAAATATAAGCCAAGTTTGAATGCGATTTCATGTTTTCCATTCAAAAATTCCCTTAGTGATTGCATGAATGTAAACAAGTAAGGAAGGTTAAGTTCGGGTGTAACCGAACATTACATACTCAGTTGAGAGCTATGGTGACAACATAAGGGAAAATAACCATGTAGGAAAATGAACCGAGTGAAACCCTGGAATGTGTTTGTATGACATGTGTATCAAATGAAAGGCATTAAGGAGTATTTTATGAAGGAGTGGGCCATAGTTCTATAGGTGGACGCCATTTAGGGATATCGCCATAAAGGTGGATCAGGGTTGATTCTAGAATGCGTTTGTACGATATGGGTATCAAATGAAAGGTGCTAATGAGTATTTTAAAATGGAGTAATCCTTAGTTCCATAGGTGGACGCCGTTTCGAGATATCGCCATAAAGGTGGACCAGGGGTGACCCTAGAATTTGTTTGTACAATATGGGTATCAAAAGAAAGGTGTTAATGAGTATTTTAAAAGGGACTGATGTTTAGTTCCACAGGTGGACTCCGTTTCGAGATATCGCAATAAAGGTGGACCAGGTGTGACCCTAGAATTTGTTTGCACGATATGGGTATCAAATTAAAGGTATTAAGGAGGGTTTTAAAAGGAAGTGGGGGTAGTTGTATAGGTGGTCGCCTTTTCGAGATACCGCCATAAAGGTGGCCCAGGGGTGACTCTAGAATGCGTTTGTACGATATGGGTATCAAATGGAAGGTGTTAATGAGTATTTTTAAAGGGAGTAATCCTTAGTTCCATAAGTGGACGCCGTTTCGAGATATCGCCATAAAGGTGGACCAGGAGTGGCCCTAGAATTTGTTTGTACAATATGGGTATCAAAAGAAAGGTGTTAATGAGTATTTTAAAAGGGAGTAATCCTTAGTTCCATAGGTGGACGCCGTTTCGAGAAATTGCCATAAAGGTGGACCAGGGGTGACCCTAGAATTTGTTTGTACAATATGGGCATCAAACGAAAGGTGTTAATGAGTATTTTAAAAAGGAGTGGGCCTTAGTTCTATAGGTGGACGCCGTGTCGAAATATCGCCATAAAGGTGGACCAGGAGTGACTCTAGAATGTGTTTGTACGATATGGGTATCAAATTAAAGGTATTAATGAGGGTTTTAAAAGGGGGTGGTGGTTGTTGTATAGGTGGTCGCCTTTTCGAGATATCGCCATAAAGGTGGACCAGGGGTGACTCTAGAATGCGTTTGAACGATATTGGTATCAAATGAAAGGTGCTAATGAGTATTTTAAAAGCGAGTAATCCTTAGTTCCATAGGTGGACGGCGTTTCGAGATATCGCCATAAAGGTGGACCAGGGGTGACCCTAGAATTTGTTTGTACAATATGGGTATCAAAAGAAAGGCGTTAATGAGTATTTTAAAAGGGAGTAATCCTTAGTTCCATAGGTGGACGCCGTTTCGAGATATCGCCATAAAGGTGGACCAGGGGTGACCCTAGAATTTGTTTGTAAAATATGGGTATCAAAAGAAAAAAGGAGTGGGCCTTAGTTCTATAGGTGGACGCCGTGTCGAAATATCGCCATAAAGGTGGACCAGGGCTGACTCTAGAATGTGTTTGTACGATATGGGTATCAAATTAAAGGTATTAATGAGAGTTTTAAAAGGGACTGGTGGTAGTTGTATATGTGAAGGCGTTTTCCAGATATCGACAAAAATGTGGACCAAGGTGACCCAGAATATCATCTGTTGGATACCGCTAATTTATTTATATATGTAATACCTGCCAAGATTTTAATGGTTTTTTATTTCGCCCTGCAGAATTGTTTCATTTTCTTCTACTTAATATGGTAGGTGTCACAACCATTTTATAAAGTTTTTTCTAAAGTTTTGAGATATCGCCATAAAGGTGGACCAGGGGTGACTCTAGAATGCGATTGTACGATATGGGTATCAAATGAAAGGTGTTAATGAGTATTTTAAAAGCGAGTAATCCTTAGTTCCATAGGTAGACGCCGTTTCGAGATATGGCCATAAAGGTGGACCAGGGGTGACCCTAGAATTTGTTTGTACAATATGGGTATCAAAAGGAAGGTGCTAATGAGTATTTTAAAAGGGAGTAATCCTTAGTTCCATAGGTGGACGCCGTTTCGAGATATCGCCATAAAGGTGGACCAGGGGTGACCCTAGAATTTGTTTGTACGATTGGGTATCAAATGAAAGGTGTTAATGAGTATTTTAAAAAGGAGTGGGCCTTAGTTCTATATGTGGACGCCTTTTCGAGATATCGCCATAAACGTGGACCAGGGGTGACTCTAGAATGTGTTTGTACGATATGGGCATCAAATTAAAGGTATTAATGAGGGTTTTAAAAGGGAGTGGCCCTTAGTTGTATATGTGAAGGCGTTTTCGAGATATCGACCAAAATGTGGACCAGGGTGATCCAGAACATCATCTGTCGGGTACCGCTAATTTATTTATATATGTAATACCACGAACAGTATTCCTTCCAAGATTCCAAGGGCTTTTGATTTCGCCCTGTAAAACTTTTTCATTTTCTTCTACTTAATATGGTAGGTGTCACACCCATTTTACCAAGTTTTTTTCTAAAGTTATATTTTGCGTCAATAGACCAATAAAATTACCATGTTTCATTGCTTTTTTTGTATTTGGTATATAATTATGGCATTTTTTTCATTTTTCGTAATTTTCGATATCGAAAAAGTGGGCGTGGTCATAGTCGGATTTCGGCCATTTTTTACACCAATACAAAGTGAGTTCAGATAAGTATGTGAACTGAGTTTAGTAAAGATATATCGATTTTTGCTCAAGTTATCGTGTTAAGGGCCGAGCGGAAGGACAGACGATCGGCTGTGTATAAAAACTGGGCGTGGCTTAAACCGATTTCGCCCTTTTTCACAGTTATCGTCCTAGGAGCTAAGCCTCTACCAAATTTCACAAGGATTGGTTAATTTTTGTTCGACTTATCGCATTAAAAGCATCCTAGACAAATTAAATGAAAAAGGGCGGAGCACGCCCATTTTGAAATTTTCTTTTATTTTTGTATTTTGTTGCACCATATCATTACTGGAGTTGAATGTTGAAATAATTTACTTATATACTGTAAAGATATTACATTTTTTGTTAAAATTTTTCTTTAAAAAAATTTTTTTTAAAGTGGGCGTGGTCCTTCTCCGATTTTGCTAATTTTTATTAGGCGTACATATAGTAATAGGGGTAACGTCCCTGCCAAATTTCATAATGATATCTTCAACTACTGACAAATTATAGCTTGCAACAATTTTAAATTACCTTCTTTTAAAAGTGGGCGGTGCCACGACCATTGTCCAAAATTTTACTAATTTTCTATTTTGCATCATAAATTCAACTCATCCACCAAGTTTCGTCGCTTTATCTGTCTTTGGTAATGAATTATCGCACTTTTTCGGTTTTTCGAAATTTTCGTGGTTATAGTCCGATATCGTTCATTTTAAATAGCGATCTGAGATGAGTGCTCAGGAACCTACATACCAAATTTCATCAAGATACCTCAAAATTTACTCAAGTTATCATGTTAACGGACGGACGGACTGACGGACGGATGGACGGACGGACATGGCTCAATCAAATTTTTTTTGGATCCTGATTATTTTGATATATGGAAGTCTATATCTATCTCGATTCCTTTATATATGTACAACCAACCGTTATCCAATCAAACTTAATATACTCTGTGAGCTCTGCTCAACTGAGTATAAACAAGTAAGGAAGGCTAAGTTCGGGTGTAACCGAACATTACATACTCAGTTGAGAGCTATGGAGATAAAATAAGGAAAATCACCATGTAGGAAAATGAACCTAGGGTAACCCTGGAATGTGGTTGTATGACATGTGTATCAAATGGAAGGTATTAAAGAGTATTTTAAGAGAGAGTAGGCCATAGTTCTATGGATGGACGCCATTTAGGGATATCGCCATAAAGGTGGACCAGGGCTGACTCTAGAATGTGTTTGTACGATATGGGTATCAAATGAAAGGTGATAATGAGTATTTTAAAAGGGAATGGGCTTTAGTTCTATAGGTGAACGCCTTTTCGAGAAATCCCCATAAAGGTGGACCAGGGGTGACTCTAGAATATGTTTGTACGATATGGGTATCAAATGAAAGCTGTTAATGAGTATTTTGAAAAGGAGTGATCCTTAGTTCCCTAGGTGGACGCCGTTTCGAGATATCGCCATAAAGGTGGACCAGGGGTGTCTCTAGTTGTACGATATGGGAATCAAACGAAAGGTGTTACTGAGCGTTTTAAGAGGGAGTGGGCATTAGGTCTATAGGTGGACGCCTTTTCGAAATGTCGCCATTAGGGTGGGCCAGGGGTGACTCTAGAATGTGTTTGTACGATATGGGTATCAAACGAAAGGTGTTACTGAGCATTTTAAGAGGGAGTGGGCATTAGGTCCATAGGTGGACGCCTTTTCGAGATATCGCCATTAGGGTGGGCCAGGGGTGACTCTGGAATGTGTTTGTACGATATGGGTATCAAATGAAAGGTGGTAATGAGTATTTTAAAAGGGAGCAATCCTTAGTTCTATAGGTGGACGCCTTTTCGAGATATCGCCATAAAGGTGGGCCAGGGGTGACTCTAGAATGTTTGTACGATATGGGTATCAAAGGAAAGGTGCTACTGAGCATTTTAAGAGGGAGTGGACATTAGGTCTATAGGTGGACACCTTTTCGAGATATCGCCATTAGGGTGGGCCAGGGGTGACTCTAGAATGTTTTTACGATATGGGTATCAAACGAAAGGTGTTACTGAGCATTTTAAGAGGGAGTGTGCATTAGGTCTATAGGTGCACGCCTTTTCGAGATATCGCCATTAGGGTGGGGCAGGGTAGACTCTAGAATGTGTTTGTACGATATGGATATCAAATTAAAGGTATTAATGAGGGTTTTAAAAGCGAGTGGCCCTTAGATGTATATGTGAAGGCGTTCTCGCGATATCGACCAAATGTGGATCAGGTGATCCAGAAAATCATCTGTCGGGTACTGCTAATTTATTTATATATTCAATAACACTAACAGTATTCCTGCCAAGATTCCAAGGGCTGTTGATTTCGCCTTGTAGAACTTTTTCATTTTCTTTTACTTAATATGGTAGGTGTCACACCCATTTTACAAAGTTTTTTCCAAAGTTATATTTTGCGCCAATAAACCAATCCAGTTACCATGTTTCATCCCTTTTTTCGTATTTGGTATAGAATTATGGCATTTTTTTAATTTTTCGTAATTTTGGATATCGATAAAGTGGGCGTGGTTATGGTCGGATTTCGTCCATTTTTTATACCAAGATAAAGTGAGTTCAGATAAGTACGTGGGCTAAGTTTAGTAAAGATATATCGGTTTTTGCTCAAGTTATTGTGTTAACGGCCGAGCGGAAGGACAGACGGTGGACTGTGTATAAAAACTGGGCGTGGCTTCCGCCGATTTCGCCCATTTTCACAGAGAACAGTTAACGTCATAGAATCTATGCTCCTACCAAATTTCAAAAGGATTGGTAAATTTTTGTTCGACTTATGGCATTAAAAGTATTCTAGACACACTAAATGAAAATGGGCGGAGCCACGCCCATTTTGAAATTTTCTTTTATTTTTGTATTTTGTTGCATCATATCATTACTGGAGTTGAATTTTGACTTAATTTACTTATATACAGTAAAGATATTAAATTTTTTGTTAAAATTTGAATTAAAAAAAATTTTTTTTTAAAAAGTGGGCGTGTTCTTCATTCAATTTTGCTAATTTTTATTTGGCACATATATAGTAATAGTAGTAACGTTCCTGCCAAATTTCATCATGATATCTTCAACGACAGCCAAATTACAGCTTGCAAAACTTTTAAATTACCTTCTTGTAAAAGTGGGCGGTGCCACGCCCATTGTCCAAACTCTTACTAATTTTCTATTCTGCGTCATAACGTCAACCCATCTACCAAGTATCATCGCTTTAACCGCCTTTGGCAATGAATTATCGCATTTTTTCGGTTTTTCGAAATTTTCGATATCGAAAAAGTGGGCGTGGTTATAGTCCGATATCGTTCATTTTAAATAGCGATCTGAGATGAGTGCTCAGGAACCTACATACCAAATTTCATCAAGATACCTCAAAATTTACTCAAGTTATCGTGTTAACGGACGGACGGACGGACGGACGGACGGACGGACGGACATGGCTCAATCAAATTTTTTTTGGATCCTGATTATTTTGATATATGGAAGTCTATATCTATCTCGATTCCTTTATATATGTACAACCAACCGTTATCCAATCAAACTTAATATACTCTGTGAGCTCTGCTCAACTGAGTATAAAAAGCATTCAGTTTGATTGTGAGTGCATCGAGAGCACTCCCACTCACGAGTGATTGCAAAATTTGTTGACTGCAATCACCTTTTCATTCAGTTTCATTGAAATTTTCGTTTTCATTCGTACTTTTGATGGTTAACATATCTGTGATTGCTTTGAAGTTGTCAAAATAATTATAAATAACCGGACTGCCATATTTCATTTAAAACATTATGTTTGATTCTAAAAAGTTTTATTCGGTGGATTTTGCTTCAAATGAATGAAACCCAATAAAATGTGCTTTAATTCCGATTGGAAGCAATCAGACATACGAATTCCAGAGTCAAAATATTCAAAAAACTAAATTGGAATATAATATTACCTACGGGAGCGTGTCATTATTCTGTATTACAAAATTCTGCTTGAACAAAATTCTGCTTTTTAAAATTCTGCTTTCTAAAATTCTGCTTTTTCAAAATTCTGCATGTTTAATTCCGGAATCATGGCATGGCGTAGCCGGTGTTGGATCGGCTAAGGGTTATTTTTTTAAAGTGCGGCCGAAGGCCGCCTACGCAGAAGGGTATACTACGCAGAAGGACGTCACCGTGGCGGTAGCCACGGTTATACCCCACACCCGGACTTGGCATGGCGTAGCCCAGGGTTATTTTTTATAAGCGCGGCCGAAGGCCGCCTATGCAGAAAGGCGTTCTACGAAGAATTACTGTGCATGGCGCACTTTTTCAAAATAATTACATGACCTCTTTAACATTGTTAACATTATATTTTAATACAGAATTTTGTAATACAGAATTTTGAAAGCAGAATTTTAGAAAGCAGAATTTTAAAACAGCAGAATTTTAAAAAGCAGAATTTTGTTTTTAGAATTTTGTACATACAGAATTTCGACACAAACCCATTACGTACAACAAAATAATATTTGGTCATAAGGCCCAAAATTGGCTTCCGCATTCAATAACTACGGTGACTCTGAATCAATGTTTTGACATTTTGTATTTTAATAAATTTCTTTACTGATTTCTATTAAATTAAGCATTATTTTTTAAGGAGGTTAATGAAAATCAATTGCCACATAAAATGTGTATTTAATAAAGTGCATTTCAATGGTGTTCTTGCAGTGAAAGTGTAAAGAAAGCATTTAAAAATTCGAAGCGGTAGACGTCGAGAAGCAATGCACAGTGTTTCATTATAGAACAAAGTCTAAGCAAGTTCGAGGTGATACGATACATACAATGAAAATTTTGGAGTGTGCTACATTGGATGTGGAATAACTCTGAGGACCCACTACATTTATGCTTATGTCAATATAATTATATTTTTAATACCGTAAATTACACATGTGTTTAATTTTATGAATCGAAGGGAAAGCGAACATTTTAGTTTAATTTATGCCTTACAAAAAATGTTTATTGTAGTGACCGATTAACAACGTCAGGCGAAATTCGTCTATTTTCGTCCTCCAAAACATTTTACTATTGTTGTAAATTTTATAATAAGCTACTCAAGGGACCACTTTAGCTAACCGGCATTCATTTATAATTATTAAAAAATTCGTATTTATTTTTGTTCGTTTTAACATACATCATGTGTAAAAATTGCCGCTAGAAGAAATTTGTGATACTAACGATTGTACACAAAACCATCGATGTTGTTGTAGCAGTGCTTCACCCCATCCAGCAGGTGCGACCCCTCAAAAATTGTCATCAATATCCTAGGAAACCTGTAGTTTCAACAGGGATGGATATAGTGAAAGGGGTGTTAGAGGCGTTGGTTCCACATTGCAATTAAAGAGATGGTTGGTTGATGTGGGGACAGGTTGCAGGCAGGACACACATTTTCTATGTCGCGGTTGATTCTGAATAGGTAAAAGTTTAACCTGCTACAGCATCTAGATCGAAGTTGAGCTAGAGTGACGCGCGTCTCCCGAGCGGGTTTGTTTTCCTCTTCTGCGACTTCAGTATAATTATCTTTAAGAAAGGGGTTCGCCGGGAAATGTCTGGCAAAGAGGTCCGACGACTTTTTGTGGATATCCCTGAGGACCTCTTTTGTTATATTTGCGGAGATGATTTCTTAAACCCCTGGAAGGCCGGGCCCCTTTAATCCGTTGTCTGTTGGGTTGCCCAGGTTTCTGGTATTAAGCAGACACTGTTTATTCAGCATTATTATTCGTATATAGGGTCCTGGGCACTCATCTCATATCGCTATTTAAAATGGACGATATCGGACAATAACCACGCCCACTTTTTCGATATCGAAAATTTCGAAAAATCGAAAAAGTGCGATAATTCTTTACCAAATACGCATTAAGCGATGCAACTTGGTAGGTGAGTTGAGCTTATGACGCAGAAGGGAAAACTAGTAAAATTTTGGACAATGGGCGTGGCACCGCCCACTTTTAAATGAAGGTAATTTAGAAGTTTTGCAAGCTGTAATTTGGCAGTCGTTGAAGATATCATGATGAAATTTGGCAGGAACGTCACTCTTATTACTTTATGTCTGCTTAATAAAAATTAGCAAAATCGAAGAACGACCACGCCCACTTTTTAAAAAAAATTTTTTTTTAAATTCAAATTTTAAAAGAAAAGTTAATATCTTTACAGTATATAAGTAAATTATGCCAACATTCAACTCCAGTAATGATATGGTGCAACAAAATACAAAAATAAAAGAAAATTTCAAAATGGGCGTGGTTCCGCCCTTTTTCATTTAATTTGTCTAGGATGCTTTTAATGCCATAAGTCGAACAAAAATTAACCAATCCTTGTGAAATTTGGTAGAGGCTTAGCTCCTAGGACGATAACTGTGAAAAAGGGCGAAATCGGTTGAAGCCACGCCCAGTTTTTATACACAGCCGATCGTCTGTCCTTCCGCTCGGCCGTTAACACGATAACTTGAGCAAAAATCGATATATCTTTACTAAACTCAGTTCACGTACTTATCTGAACTCACTTTGTATTGGTGTAAAAAATGGCCGAAATCCGACTATGACCACGCCCACTTTTTCGATATCGAAAATTACGAAAAATGAAAAAAATGCCATAATTATATACCAAATACAAAAAAAGCAATGAAACATGGTAATTTTATTGGTCTATTGACGCAAAATATAACTTAAGAAAAAAACTTGGTAAAATGGGTGTGACACCTACCATATTAAGTAGAAGAAAATGAAAAAGTTTTGCAGGGCGAAATCAAAAGCCCTTGGAATCTTGGAAGGAATACTGTACGTGGTATTACATATATAAATAAATTAGCGGTACCCGACAGCTGATGTTCTGGATCACCCTGGTCCACATTTAGGTAGATATCTCGAAAACGCCTTCACATATACAACTAAGGGCCACTCCCTTTTAAAACCCTCATTAATACCTTTATTTTGATACCCATATCGTACAAACACATTCTAGAGTCACCCCTGGTCCACGTTTATGGCGATATCTCGAAAAGGCGTCCACATATAGAACTAAGGCCCACTCCTTTTTAAAATAATCATTAACACCTTTCATTTGATACCCATATCGTACAAACAAATTCTAGAGTCACCCCTGGTCCACCTTCATGTCGATATCTCGAAAAGGCGTCCACCTATAGAACTAAGGCCCACGCCTTTTTAAAATACTCATTAACACCTTTCATTTGATATCCATATCGTACGAAAACATTCTAGAGTCACCCCTGGCCCACCTTTATGGCGATATCTCGAAAAGGCATCCACCTATAGAACTAAGGCCCACTCCCTTTTAAAATACTCATTAACACCTTTCATTTGATACCCATATCGTACAAACACATTCTAGAGTCACCCCTGGTCCACGTTTATGGCGATATCTCGAAAAGGCGTCCACATATAGAACTAAGGCCCACTCCTTTTTAAAATAATCATTATCACCTTTCATTTGATACCCATATCGTACACAAAAATTCTAGAGTCACCCCTGGCCCACCTTTATGGCGATATCTCGAAAGGGCATCCACCTAAAGATCTAAGGCCCACTCCCTTTTAAAATACTCATTAACACCTTTCATTTGATACCCATATCGTACAAACAAATTCTAGAGTCACCCTGGTCTACCTTTATGGAGATATCTCGAAAAGGCGTCCACCTATAGAACTAAGACCCACGCCCTTTTAAAATACTCATTAACACCTTTCATTTGATACCCGTATCCTACAAACAAATTCTAGAGTAACCCCTGGTCCACCTTTATGGCGATATCTCAAAAAGGCGTCAACCTATAGAACTAAGGCCCACACTCTTTCAAAATACTCATTAGCACCTTTCATTTGATACCCATATTGTACAAACGCATTCTAGGGTCACCCCTGGTCCACGTTTATGGCGATATCCCGAAAAGGCGTCCACCCATAGAACAAAGGCCCACTCCCTTTTAAAACACTTATTACACTTTTCGTTTGACACCCATATTGTACAAACGCATTCTAGAGTCAACCCAGGTCCACTTTTATAACGATATTCCGAAATGCGTCCACCTATAGAACTTAGGCCCACTCCCTTTTAAAATACTCATTAACACCTTTCATTTGATACCCATATAGTACCAACAAATTCTATAGTCACCCCTGGTCCACGTTTATGGCGATATCTCGAAAAGGCGTCCACATATAGAACTAAGGCCCACGCCCTCTTAAAATACTCATTAACACCTTTCATTTGGTACTCATACCGTACAAACAAATTCTAGAGTCACCCCTGGTCCATCTTTATGGCGATATCTCGAAAAGGCGTACATCTATAGAACTTAGACCCACGCTCTTTTAAAATACTTATTAATACCTTTCATTTGATACCCATATCGTACAAAATAAATTCTAGAGTCACCCCTGGTCCACCTTTATGGCGATATCTCGAAAAGACGTCCACCTATAGAACTTAGGTCCACTCCCTTTTAAAATTATCATTAACACATTTCATTTGATACCCATATCGTACAAACAAATTCTCGAGTCAGGCCTGGTCCACCTTTATGGCGATATCCCTAAATGGCGTCCATCTATAGATCTATGGCCCACTTCCTCTTAAAATACTCTTTAACACCTTCCATTTGATAGGTTCCTTTTACAATATGGTGATTTCCCTTACTTTGTCTCCACAGCTCTCAACTGAGTATGTAATGTTCGGTTACACCCGAACTTAGCCTTCCTTACTTGTTATTTTTCATATTTGTCGAATTTGCTACACTGTGATAGCAGGAGAACGGTCATGTTTTTTTACTGTCAAAACCAAAACAGAAAATTAAATATAAAAAGTTTAATTATTTGACAACCCAATAAGCATTTTTATCAATGTTAATTTAGAATTCATTTGAGAGCTAACCTTAATCTTAAATCTCCTCCATTATTTAGTTTTTAAGTACACCTAAAATCACAGTAACACCAATTTTACACAGAAGTTTAATGGAACCCCAATTTAACTTTTTAAATATAACGTTTTTAACAAAAAATAGTTAAAAGAGAAAGCACTTCGAATATAATCAAAATAAAATGCTTACTCAAATTTTCAAAAATATTTCACCCAACCAAGTATGTTTAAATTTTTTAAAAAGCCATATTATCTTGTCCCGCAAACTTTGCAGAAATATAATATGCATTTTCCTGCTGCTTTTATGAATTTCATTAATTACATAATGAATTTTTAAATGAAAATGTTGTAACATTAACTATGAAATCCGAAACTCCAAGAAAACCGACTATATTTTTGTATCTAAAAGCCTTCCAAAAGCAATAATGAAATAATAATTTTGATGTTGTAGTGAAGCTTTGTTCCAAATAGAAAGTACCTTTAAAATTCATTTAAATCAATTAATTTTATTCAAGCAATCCTTTTCAAATTCTCTTTTGGTTGAGTAAATCTTTTTACATGAATTTTTTCACAAACTGTATTTTCTCTCGAAAGTGTTCGCACAACAATGCGCGTATTTATATATACATTCAAAACACTATGATAGGGTTTTGTGGGTACACACTTCCATTTGCAAGGTTTCCCACTTTTCCTAAAAGTGAAATATTAGCAACAAAAGCAACTGCATTAAATTCCAGTGATGTCACTTCACTGGTTAAGGATGTAAAAAATTCAGTTGGATTTAGTTAACACTTCAGCAATAATAAGTTTAGCAGCTATTCGAAGTTTCAGTAATATGGATTTAGCAGTCCAGGAGTTAAGCGATATGGAAATACATTCTGTAGGGGAAGTGCCACATCCCGTTTTCCAATCCCGCCTGTTTTTCTAAAATGTTATAGTAGTGATGTTTTTCATCTAGCTACCAGGTATTATTACCCTCGCATCATTGCCTTCAGAGATATTTTTTAAACGGTGCGCCAAAAACAGTGCTGAACAATTTGCGTGTGGGGTTCTATTCATTAAAAATTTAAGTGCTATTAGATTCGGTAAGTTTTTACGTTATACAAACTATATATGTATTTCTATTCTGGATATATTGGGCAATATAATAAATAATGATGATAAAAATTTTGTTTATAGAGGTTTAAAATATTTGTAGTGTTTTAACTGACATTATCTGAATAAAAAATAAAAGTCAGGGATATCTTGTAAACTTGTAACAAACATATTTATAATAAAAAAACCTTTTTTTCAGTGTTTTATTATAAAATTCGTAACTGGTTGGGTCCCTGGCGTGTACAAAAAAAACGTAAAAAATTCAAGAATTTTTGTTTTTTTTTTTGCAAATAAATATCTCCTTCAAGAAAATTTCGATTTCGAATTTTGACACCTCTCCCAACATTCTTGGACAATAGATCAGCCAAAGTTCAAATATTTTCCGAAATGCCCGTCCCAAATGTTTCTTAAACAAAAAACAAGCTGCAAATTAATGTTTGAGTAAACTTTCTGAACAAGTTTTTTCTCAAATGATGTAAAAGACAGATAATCAAATTGAGTATTAACACTTTCTTTCTTTCAGATATTTTGTTCCATTGTTTATTGGGAAAAAAGAAGTTAGTATAAAAGACAGGAATGTTCAACCTACCGAAAATAATACTTATTTTCTGCTTTACATTGCGCTTTTTAAAATTGTCATGTTTAACGCTATTGAGCAAGTTGTTTCAACTATTCTTATCCTGAAGAATGTCATAAACATTTTTTAATAAATTTTTGAATTTCAACTTTCATAAAAAGGAACTTAAATTTTTTCGTACTATTTTAGGGAGTATTTGAGCATTTTTGTAGCAAGTGATTGGTACTGAATGCATGACTTCACACACCAAAAATGTGAAATCACCTGAGTGCACTCAATGATTTCAGTATATTTATTTCTGCAGTTTGAATTAGCATTCTTTTCAATTGCATGCGGTGCTGAATGAAATCCTAATTTCTCAGCATGATTGCAGAATTAAAAAATTTAAAGCATAATTCTCGTATGAAGAAAAAATTGTGAAATAGTGATTATAGAAAAACTCTTATTTCAAAAAGCAAATGATTTCATTCTTCAACAGCTCTGACAGCTGGGTACGTAATGTTCGGTTTCACCCGAACTTAAACTTCCTTATATGTTAATATTTCATTTACATTTTATATATTTAATTTATGGTAAATATTATCCTTTTTGCTCAGTTACATACATACATTCCTACATTCACACATATACACATCTTTGGCATTGAATTCTTTTTTACGTCTTATACATCCATACATTACCTGATATTCCTTTTATTATTTTTCGTTTTTTTTTGCAATTATACACACAAATATAGGTTTTGAAATTAATTTTAGTTTTAATTACTTTCAATACTTATATTTGTTTGGTATATGTAGTAACATAATATTAACTTTTTTCTTTTTGGTTTTAAACTTAAATTTGCATTTATTTGCACTGCATGCGTTCACACATACATATAAAAATTTGTCGCATTGAAGATTGTTTAGATACCTAATTTAAGTTTTATTTTTTTCGTTTGGGCCCATTTGATAATTTTTCTCAATAGACAGTTAAGGCATAAAACAGATTTTTTTTATCTTTAAGTTATACACATATCCTGAATTTTCACACACATATACACAAATATACGATTTGAATTGTTTTTATATATCTTGCTTTTATACTGTTTTTTTTATATTATTTGATATTTTATTTATATCTCTGGTTATTGGGATTTTGGGGGAATTCAGTGTGTTTACATTCATTATATCCTTGTTTGCTTGATTTTTATATTGTTTGCATCTTTGGTTATTTTCAAATATATACATACGTATTTTCTTAGCTAACTTTCTTTTTTATTTGATTTGTGGGTTTTTATAACCTTCGGGGTTTAGCGTCTGTGGTATCTGTTTTCTGAGATAGTAACCCGGGGTAAATTAGGGTGTTCGAAAAATATATTTTTTTCTATATATACTTTTGTGCACCGACACTGAATGTCGGACAAGGAGAAAGAAATGTAGAACAGAGTTGTTGGGGGATTGAGTATCCTCGATTCCAATAAGCGTCAAACTAGGAGCCGTACGAGGGCCATAGAGAAACAAATCGCTGGTTCGGTTTTTAACCAGATTGACACGGGTATACTGAGGCCCGTTGACTTTGTCCCTACAGACTATTTTAATAGGTGCGCGTCGCGGATCTTCGGATCTCTTGGCCCTAATCGCTCGGTGAGGTCCTCTGTCGCGAACGGGGTGTCATTTAGCGATTTAGATAATAGACTGAATTTCTCCCAAAAATCGATTTTTTGTGCCAAATGTCCGATAGGGAAGACGCAGGTGCCCAGGGGGGCGATGTTCCGGCACAGAACGCGCCATCAACGAATGTCGGCACCAGCCTTAATGCTACTCTAAGCCACGGCGCCCAAAATGAAAACAATGCCGAACAGCTGATGGCGTAACAAAACGACTTGGTAGCGCAAATGGCGAATGAGGTGATGAACATTAAGGCTAGTGTCGATAACGTTGGGTGCCGCGTAGATATAGAAACATCTGCGCAAGCGCTTGGACTTAGCTTCGCTTTGGCATCTACGTCATAGCCTCAAATCCGGAGGGGGAAAACACAGAGGGCATCAATGACCCAGCGGTCAGTTACAGTACCGGGCAAGATGCCAGCGATCCTCCCAGGTGGAAGAAGCTCGACCTTGAAAAGTGGCACATCAAATTCGATGGGACCGGTAAAGGCATGAGCGTCGAAAGCTTCATCTTTCGGGTGGAAAGGATGCGCGAGCAGCATAATATTTCCTTCTTCCAGTTTTTCACGGACATTCATTGTCAGGTTTCCGGCGGTGCCTTGAAGTGTATCAATGTATCTGTGTAGGTGTTGGTTTGTCGGAGTGGTAAGCGTGTGTATATATGAGTGCATGTTTGTATGAACGTATAGAAGAAAAATACGGGAAAGCCGAAAAGAAAGTTTTGCATGTATGGGAAAAATTGTCCCTTTCTGGGTAACGTTCTTGGCCACGGCGGTGGGAATAAGAAGGGGAAAATAAATCAACGGGCCAAAGTCTCGTTTCAATAGTACCCAGTGCAAGTCAAGTGAAAGTGGTGATAAGTATAAGTGCGCGCTTCTAGCCGAAAGCGACAGAGTGAATAATAATTGTAGTGCGCGAATTAGCACGATTTTTAAAAATGTAGTGCGCGTCGAAAGTGGCCCAGATACGTTTAAGGAGTACAAGAGCTTCAGCAAAAGATAGCTTACCAGAGCACAATTGACGCTTTGTCTTTCCTTGGGAAGGATCCACTGCGCACAGCCTACTTGCCGGCGTGCTACCACGACAACAACAAAAAAATTACCACGCATCTTTACTACCCAAAACCACAACTACACTATATTTTTATTTGTCGGCGAACACCACAACGCAACAATACAAGAAACTGGCAGCCTCAACCATAGCATTTTTCACCGGCGGCGTTGGGCCGCAACAACAATAGCCACTACACTGCATACAACAAAATTTGTGGGAACAACCACAACAACAAAACAACACACTCTACAACGAGGGAACATTCGATGCAAATAAGCAACGACATCAACAACAAACATACTTGCTCGCCGCCGCTCTTCAACACCCCTAACAAACAGCCAAGCAACAATGGCGCCCAACGTAATAGCCCGATTATCTCTTCACTTCCCACATTTTCCATAACTTGTCCCTTTACGCAAACATACGACGTTGGCCGCAGCAGAACTACACGAGCAGACGACGTTGACCACAGCAGACATACGCTAACATAAGACGTTGGCCGCAGCAGAATTATACGAGCATACGACGTTGGCCACAGCAGCGCTACGCAAACATACGACGTTGGCCACAGCAGAGTCACGCAAACATTCGACGTTGGCCACAGCAGAGTCACGCAAGCATACGACCTTGGCCGCAACTGAATTATGCGAGCATACGACGTTGTCCACAGCAGCGCCACGCAAACATACGACGTAGGCCACGGCAGAGAGACGCTATCATACGACGTTGGCCGCAGCAGAGTTACGCAAACATACGCCATTGACCGCAGCAGGGTTGCGCAAATATACGACATCAACCATACAGGAGTTACACTCACACAGACGCACCGATACAAGCCGGAGCAGGGACAGCGCAGTCGCTAACCCTAAGAGAAACACGCCAACGCAAGGCGTCACTGAGATACATTTACACATACCCAGCCAACGACCAACAAGGCGTCCTAACGGAACGCTCCTAACGGGACACGAGGGACCGTTAGCCCACCAGTAATCATAGAGCAAGCATCAAAGTGAAGAATACATACAAATATTTCTTCTATTACGTTTTATATTATTGATATATCGTAACGTGAAACTACAATACATCTGGCAATACACTTTTTCATTGACGTTTTACTTTACCTGTCTTTCGCAATCTGCCGCCTATTTTCGACGTCACTTCATGTTTGCCTCCAACACGATAGCGTATCTAATTCCACTACAATTCTTTTATTTATTATATTAATATTTTTATAAATTGTAAACCAATTAAATATTCAACAATAAAGTAATATAGTGAAGTCACAACATCTGGCGACGAGAAAAAATCGCAATGGCTGAGGGAATATATATAATATAGGAATTGTTAGAACAGCAGAAAACGTTCTTCATAGATGTGCTAGGAGCACAACGATCGTGGATGGAGTCACAGATTGATATTCAAAGGAAAGAGTTCCAAAATATGGAATATAAAGCTGCAGCAACAGCGGGCGCGCCAGGTTCCACTAAGCCGTCGATAGCAGATAACACTCATATCGCCGTATCAGCATTTGCACCATTTAATCGCGAGAAGCAGAAGTGGGAGTCATATGTTGCGCAGCTGACTCAACACTTCACGGCATAAAAAGTCGTCGACGTTGATCAAAAAAAGGCATTTTTTCTTTCGTGGATTCGCGGCGAAACCTTTGAACTGTTGGTTAAATTATTCGGCAGCATAGATGTGCAGTCGAAATCGTATGACGAGCTTATAGGAAAACTAACCTCAAATTTTAAAGCAAAAGTGCATGTGCTCGCATCTCGGTATGAATTATTTAAGCTAAAAATGAAAACTAATCAAAAATATTCAGAGTGGCTAGCTGAATTGCGTGGAGTGGCTCTTAATTGTAAATACGTATGCCGCAATAAGAAATGCAATGAAGAATTTGTAGACGAGCTCATCAGAGACATAATTATTTTAAATACACCTCATGAACAGGTGAGAACGTCAGCGCTCCAAAATTTGGAGCCAACACTTGAAGATATTATGCTGATAGCCGAAGCACTTGAAGCAGCGCAAACCGTCAAGAAGCAGGTATCGGCTGAAAATGAAACGAAAAACGAAGTCTTCCAATTAAAGCCATTGCAAACGCAAACACAAACTCATAACAGTCTGGAATTTCAGTCTTGTTCTGGATGTGGAACACATCTTACACGAGAAAAATGCAAATTTAGGAAGGCGCAACGCCGTAAATGTAAGCGCTTTGGTCATATAGCGCCTTTCTGCAAAACTGGGTCGAAGGTAAATGCCACACCCAAGCACCGAAGCGGTAGGCAACAAAGTATACAAAAGTCGAAGAAAAGTCAAAACGTTGTTTTAGCAATTAATCAAGTCAACCCCTTGGCAATGCAGTAAACAAAGTTAATCGTAAATTTATGGTTGAATTAAAAGTATGTGGCACACCTTTACAATTTCAGCTCGACTCCGGAGCAACCTGTTCTGTTATCGGGAAACAGGGCAACAAGAAACTACATAGTCCTCAATTGTTGCCATGTAATCAAGGTTACCTCAAAACATACGGTGGTGGGCACGTAAAAGTTCTAGGGACTATCAATATTATGCTTCATCGGGCAAAATTTGGAAGAATGGCTCCGATTATTGTCACAAATGTAGAGAAGAACGGAGAGATCTTAAGTACGGACCTTATAGAGGAGCTAGGGTTGTGCACTTGCCAAGCACACGTTAGAGCCCTAACTTTAAATTCTTCTGACGAACTTGTTAAAAAGTTCCCAACCGTTTTCACTGAATCGCTTGGTCACTGCAATTTTTTTTAAAGCGCAACTACAGCTAAAGCCAAATGCTGTACCTAGATATTTTAAAGCACGCCCCTTGCCATTTTCGCAGCTGGAGCTTTTCAAAACCGAAGCACAGTGTTTAGTAGATAAGGGTATCTGGAAGCCAATACATTTTAGCGACTGGGCAGCACCCATTGTAGTAGTACCTAAAGCAAATGGATGTATACGAATTTGCGGTGACTTCAAAGCTTTGAATGCACAACTAGATATCGACCAATACCCAATTCCACGTATTGAGGAATTATTCCAATCATTGCGTGGAAGTCAATTCTTTGCCAAAATAGACTTGTCCGACGCATACCTTCAAAAAGAAATGGACGACGCTTCGAAGAAACTTACGGTAGTCAACACACCAGCCGGTCTCTTCGTGTACCAACGACTGCTTTTTGGTATAGCTAGCGCGCCAGCCATATTTCAGCGGCTTCTAGAGCAAGTAATTGTAAATATTCCCATGTGCGTTAACTATCTAGATGACATAATAATAGGAAGAAGATCGATCGAGGATCTTAATTTAAATATGGAGCAAGTATTAAAACGCCTGGAGAAAAGTGGATTTACGTGTAAGCAAACCAAATGCAGTTTTATGCAAAGTGATGTAGAATACCTCGGATTCGTCATTAATTCTAATGGAATAAACCCCACCAGCACAAAAATTGCAGCAATAAAGGAGCTGCCACGGCCAAGCAACATTAAAGAGTTGCAGGCATTTGTAGGTAAGATTAATTAATTCAACAAGTTTATTAAACATTTTGCACAACTAGCAGCGCCACTTAATAAACTGCGCCGCATAAATGCAATATTTAAGTGGGGAAAAGAGCAAGAGGAAGCACACGTGGAGTTGAAGAGACAGTTATCAACTGCTCCATTACTTTCTCATTTTGATGACAAATTACCTATTGTCGTTGCGACAGACGCGTCATCACATGGCATTGGCGCCGTCTTGTCTCACCGTCTCCCTGACGGCTCAGAAAAGCCAGTGGCTTTTGCTTCTAAAACTTTAGACGTGCATCAAAAGCGTTACAGCCAAATTGAGAAAGAGGCGCTTTCGATTATTTTTGGGGTAAAAAAGTTTCACCAGTATCTTTATGGCCGATCGTTTACGCTGCTAACAGATCATAAGCCAGTGGTAACAATATTCAGCCCGGATAAACAGCTACCGGTTCTGACGATTCAACGACTTCAAAGGTGGGGCCTTATCCTTATGGCATACAGTTATAAAATTCAATACAGAGCCACTGATAAACATAGCAATGCAGATGCGCTATCACGCACCTAAAGGCCCCGATATAGCCTTTGATGAAGAAAATCTATGTTTTCAATTGGAAATTCAGCAACAACTAGAGGAATTTCCGCTAAATGCTTCACACCTCCGCAAGCTAACTCATCGCGATGTAGTCCTTAAAAGAGTAGGCAAGTTTATAGCCTTTGATGAAGAAAATCTATGTTTTCAATTGGAAATTCAGCAACAACTAGAGGAATTTCCGCTAAATATTTCACACCTCCGCAAGCTAACTCATCGCGATGTAGTCCTTAAAAGAGTAGGCAAGTTTATAGCAGAGGGATGGCCGGAAAAGCTCTCAAAAGCCGACGTGGCCTTGCAGCCATATTTTACACGCCGATTTTCACTGAGCATCGAAATGGGGATTATCGTTTTGCAAGCAAATTACAGTCGCGTCGTAGTACCAGAATGTGTCAGGGCTGCTGTTTTAGACCTGCTGCATGAGGGACGTTGGGGTGTTACCCGCTTGAAGCAGATGGCTCGTAGACACTGTTGGTGGCCTCATTTAGATTCAGATATTGAACAGCGCGTATCCAATTGCAAACCCAGTCAGGAAAATAGTGCTTCTCCAGCACGAGAATTCTCTTCGTGGCCTACTGCAGATCGACCCTGGCAGCGCATCCATTTAGACTTGGCTGCCCCCTTCTTAGACGCGATGTGGCTACTGTGTGTAGACGCATAATCTAAATTCCCGTTTGTTGTAAGGATGCAAAGCATAACAACCAATGCGACTATAGAAGCTTTAAACTCAATTTTCGCACTCGAGGGTTTTCCAGAAACAATCGTCTCGGATAATGGGCGACAGTTCACTTCCTCAACATTTAATGAATTTTGCAAAGACCGTGGAATTAAGCACCTTACCACTGCTCCATTTCATCCAGCATCAAATGGTGAAGCCGAGAGATTGGTGCGAACTTTTAAGCAAAGTCTAAAGAAAGCTATAGCTGAGGGTAGAAACAAATCTGATGGCCTTATAACATTCTTAACCACTTTTAGAGCTTAGCCAACTCCAACCACCAGTAAATCGCCAGCTCAGCTTTTACATGGGCGACAACCAAAAGGATTGCTAACGCTACTTCATCCGTTCCCAGATAATAATATTGGAGAGTGTAGTTAATCAGCAGTATTTGATACATCAGACTTGGTTTGGGTGAAGAACTTCGCGAGGGGTCCACCTTGGATCCCGGGGACCATTAATTCCAAATGTGGAAGTGTCATGTACAAAGTAGAGACAGATCAAGGCGTGCTGAGGAGACGCAAAAATCAAATTAAAGCCCGAAAAGTGAATGAAAGGTTTGTCTCCGTAACTAAAGAACAGTCTAGTTCAGATGAAGTACCAATACGCCGATCAGCCCGTATCAGGCAACGCAAAGGAACTCAAAAATAACTGCGGAGGAGATGATATATCGTAACGTGAAACTACAATACATCTGGCAATACACTTTTTCATTGACGTTTTACTTTACCCGTCTTTCGCAATCTGCCGCCTATTTTCGAAGTCACTTCATTTTTGCCTCCAACACGATAGCATATCTAATTCCACTACAATTCTTTTATTTATTATATTAATATTTTTACAAATTGTAAACCAATTAAATATTCAACAATAAAGTAATATAGTGAAGTCACAACAATTATAGTTATAGTATATAGAGTTAAAGCAATAAAGTGAATTTTATATGAAAACGATTTGCAAGGTGCCCCGAAATACAAATTTATTGTAAGCGAACCTTGGACACGACGAGTATACCCCAGCACTTATTGAAGAAGCACCGGGGCAAGGAAAAGCTTCGTTACAATTGGCGCCCGAGCAGGCACCCTGAAAATGGTACAACGTCAGAAGGAATATTCCTGACTAGAAACCTAATCGGAAAATTGCCGACCAGATTGACACCACGTGTTTAGACAATATTTCAAAGGAGCAGATGATATCCATCACACAGTAATTGGGTATTGAGCAGACAGGCACCACCCGAGAAATCCGAAAGCGCATAGCAGCACTGGCTTCGAAAGCAAATGTGGACTCGGAAATATACGCAAAAATTGTATCCCTAGAAGCCGCTTATAAGGAAACTACAGACAGGAGTGGGTTATATGAGGCTAAGACACCGATTCCGTCGAACGGAGGCGGAACCATGAACATCGCCGATAGACAACCAGAGCAGTTCGCGTTCCCTCCCAGGAGTACAGCAGCACCACAACAGTAGTTATCAGCAGGAATAGTGGTAACATCAAACGGTACGTCTCAGGCACCGACCGTTATATTCGCACCCATAATCGACCATGTAAGAAAGTGGCCAGTGAAGTATGAAGGCGGACGGGACTCTCTAGCTTTCGTCGAACGACTGGAATAACTAGCCGAAGTTTGCACGCTAAATGTAGTCTTGCTCCCAAAAACGATGCCCGAGTTGCTAGATGCACCGCCCTTCAATGGTATCGCAACAACAACGTACACTGGAGCAACTGGACGACCTTCAAGCGCGCCTTTTTAAACTTCTTTCTACCGGCCAGGTACTTCGAGCGTCTCGGGGACGAAATACGACAACGAGGGCAGGACGCCCGCCAAAGATATAAGGACTATGTACTAGCGATACAGAGCTTGATGAGACGAGCCGGATACAGCAACGAGCAGCGCCTGGAAAGAATCTTCCGCAATAGCCGCCCCGATTATTTACTCTATATTCGCCAAAAAGATTTCAATACTCTAGGAGAACTCCTCTCCCTTGTCGAGGAATACGAGGGTATCAACGAAGTTTACCGACGGACTTCAGGCGGATCACGTAACCCCAGCGGGTTAGGGCATCAGAATATACCCGCGGTAGGTATGCCTGTCGTAAGAGGCGACTAAAATACCAGATTCAAGGGGCTGTGTAGCGCAACCTTTCAGGTTGCCAGCGCAATATATAGTTTCTCCAAATCCAATTGTCAACCTCACCTATCCGCGGCGAATCCTGTTTCACTAACAGACGAGTCTCTGGCGACCCCAAGCTCCTCATGGAACTTGGGGGTAGGGAGGGAGGGAATGGCCTGAAGGTTTAATGTGGCCACATAAATCGTTCCCGAGATGGTCGGGCTAGCACCTTAATGGTGCTATGGTACCGGAGCGTACCGGATTTGTATCCGGCAAAGGACCATCACATCGATAACACTCCCCAAAGCCTTCGGGGAGCAACCTTATCGCTACAACAACAACAACAACAACAGGCGGATCACGTCGCGAAGTAGCGAGGCACATCGTTGGTGGCAAAAGTACAGGTTCATCACGGCAGTCGGAAAGATCATCCCACCAGAAGCCACCGAGCGTACAGTGCAACTCACCACCAGAAACTCGGGTTTTCGATCCGAACACCTTATGTAGAAGGTGTGGCCAAGAAGGACATTATGCGAGGAGGTGCCGTAACCCACGGAAAATTTTTTGTTGGGAGTGCGGTCGGAACGATATACGCACAATTGGATGCTGCCGTCGATGTCATCGTAACCCACGGAACGCTTCACCAAGGACAAGGCGCGGTGAGCCCACTGAACCCACCGCCGAATCAGCAGTAGTCATGTACCAGGAACACGGCCGCCTTTACGCCCCAGCTCAGATTGGAGCAGTATCATCGGAGGCAGTTAACGACACAGGGGCCTCAAGGAGTTTCGTTACAGCCACCCTGGCGAATCACGTGGTGAGTTCTGGAAGCGGAGAGAGGGTAAGATTGTCCATCGAAATAACAATGGCCAACGGTGTTAGCACTACGAACTTCGACGCCGTAAGGACAGAGGTACGCCTCGGAGACGCGTCACTTCACACAGTCCTGCATGTAATACCCGGGGTAATTGACGACATCATACTTGGCCTGGACACGCTAGGGAGCATAGGAGCATTCATATCATGTGGAGGAAGCCAGCTGGTGCTAACCAGACCCCTTGCTCAGCATTCAACGCCTCCTGTAGCCACGTCAGAGACATTCAGAGTAGAACACCACCGAGTACGAGTAACGACAGGTACGACATCATTGGAGCAACGTCAGGGACCATTCAGAGTGTAACACCAGCGAGTACGAGTGACGACAGGTATGACAACATTAATCAAATTAACGACGACGTACCCAGCAATAAACGCAATGGTATAGAAGGCGAGGCGGATCGCATACGACTTACAACGACGACGGAACCACAATGCAAGTGGTGGCACAAGCGTGTCGGCGAAGTAAGCACAAACGCGGAGAAATATGCCGACTATACAATACAGGATGGACAGTTATACCGCCATATCCCCTGCCGGTTACACGACGAAGAGGCGGTACCATGTGTTCAAATAAAAATTGAACATGCATATACACATGTGAACAAATATTAGTAATATAATCCGTAGATATTTTTGAGAAGTAATATTGACACGTAAACTGATATTTCCAACAAACACATGTACATACATATATTTAGCAAAACGATCACTTCGTTCACAACACATAAAAATTACAAATTTTTACATACATATACAAATATACCTAAATCATTTTACTGTCTGACATTTATAGCCAAACACAAGATACGTTTCTTATCTTAGTTTTAAAATGTTTGCCTACTTGTAAATGCTACAAATGCCCACATAACGATTATAAAAATCAAGAGGCTAGCATTAATCAAATAATAAATGAATCTCTATCATCATACATATAAACAATCACACATACACATATAATTAGTTTTAGGAACATATTTTTAAGATTTTCTTTATAAGCTATTGTAAATAACTTTACAAGTCAGAATTTAAAAATATTCTCAAACGATAACATTGCTTTTATTTACCCCTCAACATTTGGTCCATACGAGCCGCCAAATTGAGCTCCAACGAATGTGGAAATAAGCTGTATAATATAAAAAATTATACGAAATTAAAGTGATTTGTAATCAATCCAAGGAATACATCAGCTGTGAGTCGAGGCACAGCAAGGTCAACCGGGCGACCAAACCAATTTCCTCCAACGATTCCTTTGGAGAAAAACAAGTCAAAATAAAAAGTGAAGTGTTTTAAATAGTGCTCAGTGTTTATTTTTGAATAGTGAAAAATAAAAAAAAAAAAAAGCTATATGGGAATAAACAGAGGAAAAGTCCTTGAATCCCAGATGGACATAAGTGAAAAAGTACTGCAGATGTACAATAATGTTGCAGGAAAAAAAGTAATTATGTCGAAGGCCGAGGAGGTGATAAAAGCAATAGAAAAGCTCCAAAAAGAATTGGACGCCAACAACGAGAAACTTTTGGCGGATGGCGTTGGCAATGAGGATTATTTCACGCAAGATAAATACAGTGCCATAAGAATGCAAATTGACGAAGTAGTTCAAGGGTTCAAACAATCCCTTAGTGATGAAGTGTCATTTCAACCAAGAAGATTGCATACTTCTTTAGCAGATAACCGCATGCCACAAACACCAACAACAGCAGCACAAACTACAAGCATGGGTAAAAATGACCCAAAAATTGAATTTTTCATGAAGAAAATTCAAACAATAACAAACAAAATGACTGATATGCGCTTCGAGAGCACGATCGGTAATAATCAAATAAAATATTTAGAAAGTTTATATATCGACATCAAAAATGCGTACACAAATGATTTTTCAAAATACTACAATGCTGAAATAGAAGATGCCTATGCCAAGGTAGTTGCAGAATATTTTGAAAATCTGGGGCATTTGGAAAGATGTCTAGTGAAACAAGAGCCAAAAATAAATTATCGCCCTAATTTGGAATTAGAAAAACTAAAAATTCCAATATTTTATGGCGAGATAAAAGAATGGGCCAATTTCTACAATGTGTTCCAGGATATGGTCCATAAAAATGAGCAATTATCAAGCTCAGAAAAATTGCTACGCCTTCGCCTTTGTTTGCAGGGTGAAGCTGCAAGGTTAATACAACACCTGCAAATATCAACCGAAAATTATGAAGCAGCGTGGAATCTGCTTAAACAAAGATACGATAATAAACATATTTTATTTACAACACAGTGGGATAGGATAATGGATCAGCCGCCCATAAATAGTGACAATGCTGAAAGCGTAAGGCAAATGCTCGATACTACAAATGAGTGCCTTAACGCAATACAGTCACTAGGAATACAAATTGAAAACGCAGATCCATTTATTGCTCGAGTCATAGTTCGCAAATTGGACAAAGATGGACTCAAATTATATGAAAAAACGGTTAAAAAGACAAGAGAGGTGCAGACACTATCTGATATTACAGATTTTCTGGATCAACACTTTCAGACATTGGAAGCTGTAGCCGAAAAGGAGCAAGGTTACAAAATCCGAAAGCAGCAAATATTTAAAGCAAATCACACGTCAACCAACGCGAGGAAACCATTTAGGCAGTGTACTTACTGCAAAATACCAAATCATATCATAACCGAATGCAGAAGTTTCAAGAGCATATCAACGGATGAAAGGCATAAATATGCCAAAGACAATAAAATCTGCTACAGATGTCTGCTTCACAAATTAGGAGAAACTTGTGCTAGTAATATGAAGTGTAAAATATGCAACTTCAGCAGTCATCATGAGCTCCTTCATTTCGATAACGTTCAAAAGAAGGCAGCAATGTCCACAAAAGCAGGTCTAACAACGGTAATTCTGGCCACAGCCCAAGTGAGAGCAAAAGCTGCGAATGGTGAGCACATATTATTAAGGGCTCTTATTGATCAAGGGCCACAAATAACATCAATTTCCGAAGAGGCAGCACAGATATTAGGTGTACGAAAGAAAAAAGTGATGACAAAGCTTCATGGTCTAGGAGATGTTGTGGTTGGTGAATCGAAGTTTAAAATTAAAGTGCAAATTACACCACGTTTTCTGAGCCAGCAGATGCCATAGTTTTATCAACCCTTACAACTGCGCAACCTGATCAATCCTTCAGGTTCAACTTTAAAAAATGGGAAAACTACACTTTTGCTGACCCTAAGCTGATAGAATTGACATGGTGATTGGTGGTGATATATTTGGCAGAATAATAGAAAAAGGCATAAAAAAACACAATGGAGTTCTTGCACAAGCTACGAAGTTTGGCTGGATTTTGTCTGGAATAATTAAGCAAAAGAAACCAAGCAAAGTCACATCGGCAGTAACCAACCTTGAGAGATTTTGGGAGCTAGAGGAAGAACAGGATGAAGAAGCTAAAGTGGAAGACGAAATGTGTTTGAAAAAGTTTGAGGAAACCACTACACAAGATGCAGATGGGCGATTCATTGTGGAAATTCCATTTAAAGATGACATGGAGCTGGGTGCTCTCGTATACAGGCAGTTGCTCGGTTGCTATCCATGGAAGCTAAATTCAACAAGTAAGGAAGGTTAAGTTCGGGTGTAACCGAACATTACATACTTATTTTGTACGATATGGGTATCAAATAAAATGTATTAATGAGTATTTTAAAAGAGCGTGGGCCTAAGTTCTATAGATGTACGCCTTTTCGAGATATCGCCATAAAGATGGACCAGGGGTGACTCTAGAATTTGTTTGTAGGATATGAGTATCAAATGAAAGGTGTTAATGTGTATTTTAAGAGGGCGTGGGCCCTAGCTCTATATGTGGACGCCTTTTCGAGATATCGCCATAAACGTGGACCAGGGGGGACTCTAGAATTTGTTTGTACTATATGGGTATCAAATGAAAGGTGTTAATGAGTACTTTAAAAGGGAGTGGGCCTAAGTTCTATAGGTGGACGCATTTCGGAATATCGTTATAAAAGTGGACCTGGGTTGACTCTATAGAATGCGTTTGTACAATATGGGTGTCAAATAAAAAGTGTAATAAGTGTTTTATAAGGGAGTGGGCCTTTGTTCTATGGGTGGACGACTTTTCGGGATATCGCCATAAACGTGGACCAGGGGTGACACTAGAATGCGTTTGTACAATATGGGTATCAAATAAAAGGTGCTAATGAGTATTTTAAAAGGGTGTGGGCCTTAGTTCTATAGGTGGACGCCTTTTCGAGATATCGCCATAAAGGTGGACCAGGGGTGACACTAGAATTTGTTTCTACTATATGGGTATCACATTAAAGGTGTTAATGAGTATTTTAAAAGGGCGTGGGTCTTAGTTCTATAGGTGGACGCCTTTTCGAGATATCTCCATATAAGTAGACCAGGGGTGACTCTAGAATTTGTTTGTACGATATGGGTATCAAATGAAAGGTGTTAATGAGTATTTTAAAAGGGAGTGGGCCTTAATTCTATAGGTGGATGCCTTTTCGAGATATCGCCATAAAGGTGGGCCAGCGGTGACTCTAGAATTTGTTTCTACTATATGGGTATCAAATGAAAGGTGTTAATGAGTATTTTAAAAGGGCGTGGGTCTTAGTTCTATAGGTGGACGCCTTTTCGAGATATCTCCATAAAAGTAGACCAGGGGTGACTCTAGAATTTGTTTGTACGATATGGGTATCAAATGAAAGGTGTTAATGAGTATTTTAAAAGGGAGTGGGCCTTAGTTCTATAGGTGGATGCCTTTTCGAGATATCGCCATAAAGGTGGGCCAGGGGTGACTCTAGAATTTGTTTGTACGATATGGGTATCAAATGAAAGGTATTAATGAGTATTTTAAAATGGTGTGGGCCTTAGTTCTATAGGTGGACGCCTTTTCGAGATATCGCCATAAAGGTGAACCAGGGGTGACTTTAGAATTTGTTTGTACGGTATGGGTATCAAATGAAAGGTGTTAATGAGTATTTTAAAAGGGCGTGGGCCTTAGTTCTATAGGTGGACGCCTTTTCGAGATATTGACATAAAGGTGGACCAGGGGTGACTCTAGAATTTGTTTATACGATATGGGTATCAAATGAAAGGTGTTAATGAGTATTTTAAAAGGGAGTGTGCCTTAGTTCTATAGGTGGATGCCTTTTCGAGATATCGCCATAAAGGTGGGCCAGGGGTGACTCTAGAATTTTTTTGTACGATATGGGTATCAAATGAAAGGTGCTAATGAGTATTTTAAAATGGCGTGGGCCTTAGTTCTATAAGTGGACGCCTTTTCGAGATATCGACATGAAGGTGGACCAGGGGTGACTCTAGAATTTGTTTGTACGATATGGGTATCAAATGAAATGTGGTAATGATAATTTTAAAAGGGAGTGGGCCTTAGTTCTATAGGTGGACGTCTTTTCGAGATATCGCCATAAAGGTGGACCAGGGGTGACTCTAGAATTTATTTTGTACGATATGGGTATCAAATAAAAGGTATTAATGAGTATTTTAAAAAAGCGTTGGCCTAAGTTCTATAGATGTACGCCTTTTCGAGATATCGCCATAAAGATGGACCAGGGGTGACTCTAGAATTTGTTTGTAGGATATGAGTATCAAATGAAAGGTGTTAATGTTCATTTTAAGAGGGCGTGGGCCTTAGTTCTATATGTGGACGCCTTTTCGAGATATCGCCATAAACGTGGACCAGGTGTTACTCTAGAATTTGTTTGTACTATATGGGTATCAAATGAAAGGTGTTAATGAGTATTTTAAAAGGGAGTGGGCCTAAGTTCTATAGGTGGACGCATTTCGGAATATCGTTATAAAAGTGGACCTGGGTTGACTCTAGAATGCGTTTGTACAATATGGGTGTCAAACGAAAAGTGTAATAAGTGTTTTAAAAGGGAGTGGGCCTTTGTTCTATGGGTGGACGCCTTTTCGGGATATCGCCATAAACTTGGACCAGGGGTGACTCTAGAATGCGTTTGTACAATATGGGTATCAAATGAAAGGTGCTAATGAGTATTTTAAAAGGGTGTGGGCCTTAGTTCTATAGGTGGACGCCTTTTCGAGATATCGCCATAAAGGTGGACCAGGGGTGACACTAGAATTTGTTTCTACGATATGGGTATCAAATGAAAGGTGTTAATGAGTATTTTAAAAGGGCGTGGGTCTTAGTTCTATAGGTGGACGCCTTTTCGAGATATCTCCATAAAAGTAGACCACGGGTGACTCTAGAATTTGTTTGTACGATATGGGTATTAAATGAAAGGTGTTAATGAGTATTTTAAAAGGGAGTGGGCCTTAGTTCTATAGGTGGACGCCCTTTCGTGATATCGCCATAAAGGTGGGCCAGGGGTGACTCTAGAATTTTTGTGTACGTTATGGGTATCAAATGAAAGGTATTAATGAGTATTTTAAAAGGGTGTGGGCCTTAGTTCTATAGGTGGACGCCTTTTCGAGATATCGCCATAAAGGTGGACCAGGGGTGACTCTAGAATTTGCTTGTACGATATGGGTATCAAATGAAAGGTGTTAATGAGTATTTTAAAAGGGCGGGGGCCTTAGTACTATAGGTGGACGCCTTTTCGAGATATCGACATAAAGGTGGACCAGGGGTGACTCTAGAATTTGTTTATACGATATGGGTATCAAATGAAAGGTGTTAATGAGTATTTTAAAAGGGAGTGGGCCTTAGTTCTATAGGTGGATGCCTTTTCGAGATATCGCCATAAAGGTGGCCCAGGGTGACTCTAGAATTTTTTTGTACGATATGGGTATCAAATGAAAGGTGTTAATGAGTATTTTAAAAAGGCGTGGGCCTTAGTTCTATAGGTGGACGCCTTTTCGAGATATCGACATGAAGGTGGACCAGGGGTGACTCTAGAATTTATTTTGTACGATATGGGTATCAAATAAAAGGTATTAATGAGTATTTTAAAAGAGCGTGGGCCTAAGTTCTATAGATGTCCGCCATTTCGAGATATCGCCATAAAGATGGACCAGGGGTGACTCTAGAATTTGTTTGTAGGATATGAGTATCAAATGAAAGGTGTTAATGTGTATTTTAAGAGGGCGTGGGCCTTAGTTCTATACGTGGACGCCTTTTCCAGATATCGCCATAAACGTGGACCAGGGGTGACTCTAGAATTTGTTTGTACTATATGGGTATCAAATGAAAGCTGTTAATGAGTACTTTAAAAGGGAGTGGGCCTAAGTTCTATAGGTGGACGCATTTCGGAATATCGTTATAAAAGTGGACCTGGGTTGACTCTAGAATGCGTTTGTACAATATGGGTGTCAAACGAAAAGTGTAATAAGTGTTTTAAAAGGGAGTGGGCCTTTGTTCTATGGGTGGACGCCTTTTCGGGATATCGCCATAAACGTGGACCAGGGGTGACTCTAGAATGCGTTTGTACAATATGGGTATCAAATGAAAGGTGCTAATGAGTATTTTAAAAGCGTGTGGGCCTTAGTTCTATAGGTGGACGCCTTTTCGAGATATCGCCATAAAGGTGGACAAGGGGTGACACTAGAATTTGTTTGTACGATATGGGTATCAAATGAAAGGTGTTAATGAGTATTTTAAAAGGGCGTGGGTCTTAGTTCTATAGGTGGATGCCTTTTCGAGATATCGCCATAAAGGTGGACCAGGGGTGACTCTAGAATTTGTTTGTACGATATGGGTATTAAATGAAAGGTGTTAATGAGTATTTTAAAAAGGCGTGGGCCTTAGTTCTATAGGTGGACGCCTTTTCGAGATATCGACATAAAGGTGGACCAGGGGTGACTCTAGAATTTGTTTATACGATATGGGTATCAAATGAAAGGTGTTAATGAGTATTTTAAAAGGGCGTGGGTCTTAGTTCTATAGGTGGACGCCTTTTCGAGATATCTCCATAAGAGTGGACCAGGGGTGACTCTAGAATTTGTTTGTACGATATGGGTATTAAATGAAAGGTGTTAATGAGTATTTTAAAAGGGAGTGGGCTTTAGTTCTATAGGTGGATGCCCTTTCGTGATATCGCCATAAAGGTGGGCCAGGGGTGACTCTAGAATTTTTTTGTACGATATGGGTATCAAATGAAAGGTGTTAATGAGTATTTTAAAAGGGAGTGGGCCTTAGTTCTATAGGTGGATGCCCTTTCGAGATATCGCCATAAAGGTGGGACAGGGGTGACTCTAGAATTTTTGTGAACGTTATGGGTATCAAATGAAAGGTATTAATGAGTATTTTAAAAGGGTATGGGCCTTAGTTCTATAGGTGGACGCCTTTTCGAGATATCGCCATAAAGGTGGACCAGGGGTGAATCTAGAATTTGTTTGTACGATATGGGTATCAAATGAAAGGAGTTAATGAGTATTTTAAAATGGCGTGGGCCTTAGTTCTATAGGTGGACGCCTTTTCGAGATATCGACATAAAGGTGGACCAGGGTTGACTCTAGAATTTGTTTATACGATATGGGTATCAAATGAAAGGTGTTAATGAGTATTTTAATAGGGAGTGGGCCTTAGTTCTATAGGTGGATGCCTTTTCGAGATATCGCCATAAAGGTGGACCAGGGGTGACTCTAGAATTTTTTTGTACGATATGGGTATCAAATGAAAGGTGTTAATGAGTATTTTAAAAAGGGGTGGGCCTTAGTTCTATAGGTGGACGCCTTTTCGAGATATCGACATGAAGGTGGACCAGGGGTGACTCTAGAATTTGTTTGTACGATATGGGTGTCAAATGAAAGGTGTTAATGAGTATTTTAAAAAGGAGTGGGCCTTAGTTCTATATGTGGACGCCTTTTCGAGATATCGCCATAAACGTGGGCCAGGGGTGACTCTAGAATGTGTTTGTACGATATGAGTATCAAATTGAAGGTATTAATGAGGGTTTTAAAAGGGAGTGGCCCTTAGTTGTATATGTGAAGGCGTTTTCGAGATATCTACCAAAATGTGGACCAGGGTGATCCAGAACATCATCTGTCGGGTACCGCTAATTTATTTATATATGTAATACCACGTACAGTATTCCTTCCAAGATTCCAAGGGCTTTTGATTTCGCCCTGCAAAACTTTTTCATTTTCTTCTACTTAATATGGTAGGTGTCACACCCATTTTACCAAGTTTTTTTCTGAAGTTATATTTTGCGTCAATAGGCCAATACAATTACCATATTTCATTCCTTTTTTCGTATTTGGTATATAATTATGGCATTTTTTTCATTTTTCGTAATTTTCGATATCGAAACAGTGGGCGTGGTCATAGTCGGATTTCGGCCATTTTTTACACCAATACAAAGTGAGTTCAGATAAGTACTTGAACTGAGTTTAGTAAAGATATATCGATTTTTGCTCAAGTTATCGTGTTAACGGCCGAGCGGAAGGACAGACGGTCGACTGTGTATAAAAACTGGGCGTAGCTTCAACCGATCTCGCCCTTTTTCACAGAAAACAGTTATTGTCCTAGGAGCTAAGCCTCTACCAAATTTCACAAGGATTGGTTAATTTTTGTTCGACTTATGGCATTAAAAGCATCCTAGACAAATTAAATGAAAAGGGCGGAGCCACGCCCATTTTTAAATTTTCTTTTATTTTTGTATTTTTTGCACCATATCATTACTGGAGTTGAATGTTGGCATAATTTACTTATATGCTGTAAAGATATTAACTTTTCTTTCAAAATTTGAATTTAAAAAATTTTTTTTTAAAAAGTCGGCGTGTCGTTCTCCGATTTTGCTAATTTTTATCAAGCAGACATAAAGTAATAAGAGTAACGTTCCTGCCAAATTTCATCATGATATCTTCAACGACAGCCAAATTACAGCTTGCAAAACTTCTAAATTACCTTCATTTAAAAGTGGGCGGTGCCACGCCCATTGTCCAAAATTTTACTTGTTTTCTATTCTGTGTCATAAGCTCAACTCACCTACCAAGTTTCATTGCTTAATGCGTATTTGGTAATGAATTATCGCACTTTTTCGATTTTTCATTTAAAATAGCGATCTGAGATGAGTGCCCAGGAACCTACATACCAAATTTCATCAAGATACCTCAAAATTTACTCAAGTTATCGTGTTAAGGGACAGACGGACGGACGGACGGACATGGCTCAATCGAATTTTTTTTCGATACTGATGATTTTGATATATGGAAGTCTATATCTATCTCGATTCCTTTATACCTGTACAACCAACCGTTTTGCAATCAAAGTTAATATACTCTGTGAGCTCTGCTCAACTGAGAATAAAAAGAGTGAAAACTTTGCAATGATTAAAAGGAGTTCATTCACGAATACCAAAACCTTGGGCACATGATAAAAGCAAACGAGAATGTAAATGTGAAGTATTATTTGCCACACCATGCTGTTATACGCGAGGATAAATTAACTACAAAACTTCGTGTTGTTTTCGATGCGTCAGCCAAAACTTCAAATGGAAAATGCCTAAACGATATCATGTTAACAGGACCGAAACTTCAAAGGGATGTGTTTGATATCATCCTCAAGTGGAGACTATGGAAAGTGGTAATCACAGCAGATGTTGAAAAAATGTTCCGGCAAATAAAAATTTCGGAGAAAGATCAAGTGTATCATCGAATTTTGTGGCGGGAACATCCTTCAAATAATATAGAGGAATACGAGTTGACAACAGTGACATATGGTACCGCTTCAGCACCATATTTAGCAGTGCGTACATTATTTGAAATTGCCAACAAATGCTCAAGTGAAAACAATTGGATACAAAAAATCATAAGGGAAGATTTTTATATGAATGATGTAATGACTGGTGGAGATACGGTTAATCAATGTATTATGATCCAGAAAGAAATCAGCAAGCATCTTCAGTTATTTGGTTTTCATTTGAGGAAATGGCTATCGAATTGCGACAGTATTACCAAAAATATCACCACTATGGGAGAAAATGAAATAATTCAAATAAAAGAAAATGAAGCAGTGAAAACACTTGGGCTATACTGGGATCCAAAGAAAGATGAGTTCCAGTTTAAAATTAATTTGGGAATGCCGAAGAAAATAACAAAAAGGAGTATTTTATCACAAATCGCCCAAATATTTGATCCGTTGGGCTGGTTATCGCCAATCACTGTGGTTGCAAAACTATATATGCAAAAACTTTGGATTGAAAAGGCTGGATGGGACGAACAGCTTTCTGATGACCTACAAAACGAATGGAAGCTTTTCATTGACACTGTTAGCATATTGGAAGAAGTGCGAATTCCCTGCTGGATTGAAACTAGCATGGAACGTGAAGTAGAAATTCACGGATTTGGCGATGCTTCCGAAAAGGCGTACGCTGCAGTAATTTATGCAAAAGTTGGCGATTCCGTAAAGCTTTTAACTGCCAAAACGAAAGTTAATCCACTCAAAAATCGGAAAACTTTACCAAAACTGGACCTCTGTGCGGCTCATTTATTGGCAAAATTGTTGAATAAAGTGTACGCGATCATTGCAAGGTATCATAAAGCTTATGCATGGAGAGATTCAACAATAACCCTGGGCTGGATTGCAAATCCGAAGAACAAAGATAAATTTATCAGAAATCGGGTAGAAGACATTCAAAAACTTATACCACAAGTAACCTGGGGACACGTGAACACGAAAGACAATCCAGCAGATGTGGTTTCAAGAGGTATTCCATCTCCAAAATTATTAAATATGGATATTTGGTGGAACGGACCCAAGTGGCTATCGTCAACAGAAGATCAAGAGTCAACAACGATAAATGCATGCAACAAAGTAACGATTTTATTGACGTCCAGAGACCAAGATTCTTTTATGGACAATTTAATAAACAAATATTCAAGTTGGCTAAAATTACAAAGAGTGGTAACATACATTTTACGCTTTCGTAAAAAGAAAGAAACGCGCAAATTTTCACATTTATCGGCAGAGGAGCTTCAGACAGCTACATTAACGGTCATCCGACAAACACAGTAGAACTTTTATAAAGAAGAATTAAGTAAACTTCTTGATGGAAAAGCAGTCAAGAGTTCAAGCAAATTAGCAAGCCTCAACCCCTTCTTGGATAAAAATAGCATAATAAGGGTTGGAGGCAGGCTTACAAATTCAGAGCTACCTTATAATGAAAAGCACCCAATAGTCGTACCAAAATCAAACTTGGCCGGATCAATTATTAAAGATGCTCATCATGCGACAATACATGGTGGAAATCGGTTAACAGAAGCAGTCGTCAGGCGACAATACTGGATAATCGGATTAAAAAATGCAGTGAAACATTGCATACGTATCTGTTGTAAATGCATACGATTCAAGCAAGCTGCTGCGACGCAGCTCATGGGTGATCTTCCATTAGCCAGAGTGTCGATATCCAGTCCCTTTACATATACTGGAGTAGACTTTTCCAAATGAGGTGTTCTAAAGGGCGAGGACAAAAATCGTTCAAAGGATATGTCGCAGTATTTGTCTGCCTTTCAACCAAAGCTATACATTTGGAAGCCGCAAGTGACTTGTCAACAGAAGCATTTTTGGCAGCACTAAGAAGATTTTTTGGCAGACGAGGAAAATCTCTACACATTTACTCCGACAATGGAACAAATTTCGTGGGTGCAAGGCTCGACAAAGACTTTAAAAAAGCAATAAAACAAAATTGTGAAGTTGCACCAATCTTAGCCAATGAGCAAATTACTTGGCATCTTATTCCCCCGCCAGGACGACATTTTGGTGGAATATGGGAGGCTGCTGTAAAAGGAATGAAATATCATTTGAAACGAGCAATCGGAGACACAAAACTAACATTTGAGGAGATGTCTACTGTTCTAGCACAGATCGAGGCATCATTAAACTCACGCCCACTATATGCCATTAATGATGAAAACGGAATGGATGCTTTGACCCCAGGCAATTTCCTAATCGGGAGACCATTGGTATCGATACCATCTTCAGAAGATGACAACAATATATCATCTTTGAATAAATGGAAGCTGATACAAAAAGTTCAGCGAGATTTTTGGAAACGTTGGAAGGATGAATATCTACACACCCTTCAACAGAGAAATAAGTGGAAAACACCACCAGAAGATATGAAAATATGTAGATGACATAGTCATAGTAAAGGATAAGAATACCCAACCAGCTAAATGGCCTCTTGGTAGAATAATAGAGTGCCATCCAGGACTTGATGGTAGAGTTCGAGTCGCCACATTGAAGCTACAGAATAGTACGCTGAAACGACCGATTCAGAAGTTATGTCCGCTAGTTATATCACCAGACACTAATCAAGAAGAGCGAGCGGATGAATCACTAGCACAGGTACTAACTACATTTAAATCAAGTAAACTGGCAAAGCACAGACCAAGTACAAACATATGTGCACTTCTACTTATGGTTCTGTTTTGTATTACACCAATAAATGGATTCAAAGCAGTCAGCAGTCAAACAGGAAGCAATGGAGTAGTTGCTCAACTTCCAGATAACACAGCTATCTATTTGGATTCACTGGGAAAGATGGACGTCATAACTTCAAATTGGAATTTGGTAATATATTATGATCTCCATTCATATTTTGAACAAATGAATATGATGCCAGGCTGTCTACATCGAATAAAAAATCACTGCAATCTGTTGTAAGATTTCGAGGAAGCATGCACGGTTATATCGCTGTCACTAGGAAGGTGTCCAATAAAAGACAACGAAGGGCTCCCTTTGAATGGATTGGCTCTATTTATAATATGCTATTTGGTCTAATGGATGCTGACAGCGAAGAGCAAATAGAATCCAACTTCAGATTACTACTGAATAACCAGCATAACATCAAAGAGAGACTAAAGGCTCAATTTTCAATAATAAATTCCACGGCAGACATAATAAATAAAAATGTAAATGAGGTCAATATGCAATTTACAAAAATAGCCAGTCAAATCAACAGGTTTCAGTCAGAATTAATAAAAAACATTAACAAAGATAAAATGGCCATCCAATTTCAAATGTTAGTAACCCAAGTCACCATTTTATTGAGCGAATGTGAGACCATTCAAAAGTCTATAATTGAATTATTGATAGACTTGAACCATGGACGAATTAATCCTACTCTTATCACTCCAACACAGTTGAACAAGGAATTGGTACTGATTAAAGAAAAACTTCCATCAAAACTTCAAATACCTGGACAGCAAGATAACAACCAACTACGCGATGTATACAATCTCATGAGAGCAAATGGACTCATAATCGACAACAAGCTGGTAATTTAAGCAGAAATACCACTTATACACAGCGAATCGTCAGAAATATACAAACTGATAGCGATCCCATTTGAGTACAAAGGAAAAATCATAAAGATAAAACAAAAAAAATAATTTCTTAGTATAGAACTTCGGGCTGCACTTGTATTTTTTGATTTCTCAAGCCGAACTGAATAAGTGTACTAGAGGTTTAAATAGCCATCTCATATGCAGAGGAAAAATACCGTGGAAATCTGCTTTGGATCAAACCTGTGAACTGTCACCAAAGAAACAAAGAAAACTCCATTATGGGCAGAACTATACGAAGACAATAAGTGGATTTACAAAGTATTTAAAAATTCCACGTTACATTTAGACTGCGGTAACAGCAAAACCGAAATAATGGAAATTCCAGCCCAAGGAATTCTTTCCATCAAATCCAGTTGCACTGCCAGGCACGAAGGTATAACCATATCAGGTTTACAAATATTTAAAATGCAGAGCACAATCAATACAGAACAGGATCCAATAGCCACAGCCATACACAAGATTTCTGAGGACAACATAACTCGACTACAAATCAACAATATAAGCAATAACAAGGAGTTAGACAAACTCAAAAGGGATATTGAAAAATTGGCCAAAAATGAACTAAAGATATGCAACCTAAACTTAAAAAATCATAGCGGACATTTGTCTCTAATACTAATAATTTTACTTATCATTTGCCTTTTAATATTTTATGTCATATACAATTGCAAGTCAAAAGATAAAATCACTATAAATCTTTCACGTCCACAAACATAAAAATATAAAAACGTACACACACAGTAAAATAGCAAAATACATACAGTCCACACACATCCATTTCAATAAAAACATACCTAGACCTAAACGATAATTTTTCCCTCGGCAATATGTTCAAATAAAAATTGAATATGCATATACACATGTGAACAAATATTAGTAATATAATCCGTAGATATTTTTGAGAGGTAATATTGACACGTAAACTGATATTTCCAACAAACACATGTACATACATATATTTAGCAAAACGATCACTTCGTTCACAACACATAAAAATTACAAACGTTTACATACATATACAAATATACCTAAATCATTTTACTGTCTGACATTTATAGCCAAACACAAGATACGTTTCTTATCTTAGTTTTAAAATGTTTGCCTATTGTAAATGCTACAAATGCCCACATCACGATTATAAAAATCAAGAGGCTAGCATTAATCAAATAATAAATGAATCTCTATCATCATACATATAAACAATCACACATACACATATAATTAGTTTTAGGAACATATTTTTAAGATTTTCTTTATAAGCTATTGTAAATAACTTTACAAGTCAGAATTAAAAAATATTCTCAAACGACAACATTGCTTTTATTTACCCCTCAACACCATGGAAATTGTGTGTGCCCACACCACTCAGACAGCGAGTATTACAGGAAAATCATAACACACCAAGCGCGGGACACATGGGTATCCGCCGGACAGTAACAGGAATCGCCAACCGATATTATTGGCCCGGTATGTTCCGAGACATCAGCCGGTATGTACGTCAATGGGAATCCTGCCAGAAATACAAGGAAACACAACAAAAGCCAGCCGGAAAGATGCTCTCACAGGTAGCCCAGGAACCATTTTCCATGGTATGCGTCGACTTCGTTGGACCCCTACCGCGGTCTACACAAGGAAACACGATGTTACTGGTATTTTTCGACCGATTCAGCAAGTGGGTGGAATTGATCCCCATGAGGCGTGCTACCGCATACGGCCTTCGCCGGGCTTTTAGGGAACGGATCCTCGCAAAGTTTGGCGTCTCCAAAGTACTCGTATCCGACAACGGCGCACAATTTTGTAGTACGCTCTGGCAGGAAGTCGGGGTACGACAACAATACACCGCATCCTATACCCCCCAAGAAAACCCAACGAAATGAGCAAACAGGCCCATTACGCGAATCATAGCACAGCTTACCAACGCAAAACACAAGCGATGGGACGGCCTTCTTCCGGAAGTTGAGCTAGCGATAAATACTAGTGTCAACGTCTCTACAGGCTACAGCCCAGCTTTCCTCGTGCAAGGACGGGAGCCATGACCGCCAGGAGTCCTGTTCGATGAGGTCAACGTTGGGACAGGTGCAGCTCTCACCATGGCCGAGAAGAAGTCCAACAGAATGCAGGAAGCCTTCAGAATAGTGAGGCAGAATATGGAGCGGGCGCCAGTAGATCAAGCACGTCATTACAACCTACGGCGGAGAAAATGGACCCCCGTAGCCGGCGAGTTAGTCCTTGCCAAGGAGCATCACTTGTCCAATGCAACTGAGGGATTTGCAGCGAAATTAGCCCCCAAGTATGTTGGCCCTTACCAAGTCCTGGGGTACGTCTCCTCAGTAATTGTCAAATTAAGGAAAATGGATAGCGGGAAGGAGGAGACGGCAAGTATCGCCGAGCTGAAGGCATACCATTCATCGGAAGCCGGCAAAACCACGAAATCAGGAAATAATAAAAATAATCAAAAGAAAATAAACCCGGGAAAAGAAAACAAAAAGCATGCAGAGATCAGAGGAAACCGGACTGACACCAGTCATTCGATCGCAGACCACCGAGTAACACGTCATTTGCTAAGAATATCTAAACAAAATACAAACCAAGTCTAAACCGGAGTCATCATGAGAAACATTAAAAAATTCAACGACAAGTCCACCAAAGTACGGGAAGCGTTTATCGCCATGGCTGAAGGGAAGTGCAACCCCGGGTAAAATTCCGGACAAACAGATACAAGTCACTATGACCAAAAGGAAAGCCGTGGCTGAAGGGAAGTGCAACCCCGGGTAAAGTTCCGACAAACATATACACGGTCACGATGACCAAAAGGAAAGCAACGATACAAGTAGCAGACACGAAGGGTTAAATCGCCGAAGTGAAGGGGGGAGGGGGGGGGGTGTCAGCACCAAATACAAGCCCTTAATTTGGCCCACACAAAACCATCGCCCCACAACACAGGATCAGTAACAAAGACAACGCAACGCAAATAAATCTCTACATAACAATACGATCAGCAACATAGCCAACGCAACACGAAACACAATCAAGTCTCTGAAACATCACTAGCGCAACAAGTAACCGCAACACCCCACAGCAACACCGTAACCATGGCAACGCAACGAACTAAGCTAGCAACATCAAGAGCATTGGCTATGAAAAAGGTAACACAAGAAGACAGCAGTCAGGCAGCACGCGGTTGTGGTTGCGACCGGAGCTACTATTGGAGCGCTCTGGAAGGCATATCGGGTTTGACCATTGCAAGCCAGTGCAGTTCATAGGAGAAAGGCGTGGACTAAGAATTGTGGGTAAGCTGGTTTTGACCGCTCTAGAACGCTTTAGCTAAGGCTCGCTCTGTCGTAAGCAAACCTCCTCCACAGCATCGTGATCTCACGCTCAACCAAACGTTAACCGTGGCAGAAGTACGTCGGCATCCGCAGCAGCAGTTAATTGAAGTGAAACGCCACTACGTGTCTGTACCGAGGCTAACGGAATCCACCTAACGGGACGCGAAGTTGTGATTGTTACCCGAGCAGCAATTGGAGGGCATCTGAAAAGCGTATCGGTTTTGACCATCGCAAGACAGTTCGCTTCATAGGAGAAAGCCGTGGGCTGAGGATTGTGGGTAAGCTGGTTTTGACCACTCTAAAATGCCTTAGGCCACGCTCGCTCCCTGTGAGGCAAAGGCATACAGCGCCGCGAGCCCGCGCACCACCGCCATAAGCCTCGGCAGAAACAGCAGCGCTACGCTAGCATACGATGTTGGCCGCAGCAGAATTATATGAGCATACGACGTTGGCCACAGCAGAGTCACGTAAACATACGACGTTGGCCGCAGCAGAATTATACGAGCATACAACCCTGGTCACAGCAGCGCTACGCAAACATACGACGTTGTCCACAGCAGTGATACGCTAACATAAGACGTTGGCCGCAGCAGAATTATACGAGCATACGACGCTGGTCACAGCAGCGCTACGGAAACATACGACGTTGGCCGCAGCAGAACTTCACGAGCATACGACGCTGGTCACAGCAGCGCTACGGAAACATACGACGTTGGCCGCAGCAGAACTTCACGAGCATACGGCGTTGTCCACAGCAGAGATACGCTAACATAAGACGTTGGCCGCAGAAGAATTATACGAGCATACGACGTTGGCCACAGCAGCGCTACGCAAACATACGATGTTGGCCACAGCAGAGTCACGCAAACATACGTCGTTGGCCACAGCAGAGTCACGCAAGCATACGACCTTGGCCGCAGCAGAATTATGCGAGCATACGACGCTGGTCGCAGCAGCGCTACGCAAACATACGACGTTGGCCGCAGATGAATTATACGAGCATACGACGTTGGCCACAGCACAGCTACGCAAACATACGACGTTGGCCTCAGCAGAGTCACGCAAGCATACGACGTTGGCCACAGCAGAACTACACGAACATACGACCTTGTCCACAGCAGAGATATGCTAACATAAGACTTTGGCCGCAGCAGAATTATACAAGCATACGACGTTGGCAACAGCAGCGCTACGCAAACATACGACGTTGGCCACGGCAGAGAGACGCTAACATACGACGTTGGCCGCAGCAGAGCTACGCAAACATAAGACACTGACCGCAGCAGAGTTACGCAAAGGGGAGACCGGGGAAAGGAAAAGCTTCGTAACAAGATTTCTAATCGAGCGACTGCTCCCCAATCTCCCCACCGCCCCTCTTTTTCTAGTCTACAAAAAGTAGCAGTTGGACACCTGTAGTACCGCCCAATCCCAACCCCCAACCTCCAACTGAAACTATAAAATTCCGAAGTAAATAAAAAGGGTCACTTTGCAGAATTTAAAGACTTTTTTATGTCACAACCGGGATAGATGAAAATTCGAGTGAATGAAAAACGTCAAAATAGTGGTATATACATATATCCATTTGTCAACCCATTGTTGTTGGCTCCTTGCAGTGGCGTAGCCAGAAAATTGCCATGAGGGGGGCGGGGGGTTCAAAAAATATTTGTTTTTTTTTTTAGTTAAATAATTAAAAAAAATGTGGTCTTTAGCTTTAACATTAAAGTACGTGTATTTAGAATATGATATGAAAAAGGTTACATTAAAAACTCAAGTGCATGCGTCGGTTTTTCTTTGCCGTTTCATCTCAAACTTTATCAATGGTAACAATTTGATCACGGTGGATGCTTAGTGATGCACAGCCATTCAATCGATTTTCACTCATCGTGTTTCTAAAATAGTTTTTAATCAGCCTAAGTGTTGAAAAAGATGTCTCGTTCCTTGCCGTTGTTACTGGAAGCGTACACAAGATTTTCAACAACATGTGAACATTAGGAAAAGTCACAGAATCACATTCCTGTAATACTAATCATAGATAAATTGATAAAAAACAAATAAGGAAGGTTAAGTTCGGGTGTAACCGAACATTACATACTCAGTTGAGAGCTATGGTGATAACATAAGGGAAAATAACCATGTAGGAAAATGAACCGAGGGAAACCGTGGAATGTGTTTATATGACATGTGTTTTAAATGAAAGGTATTAAAGAGTATTTTATGAAGGAGTGGGCCAGAGTTCTATAGGTGGACGCCGTTTAGGGATATCGCCATAAAGGTGGATCAGGGTTGACTCTAGAATTTGTTTGTACAATATGGGTATCAAACGAATGGTGTTAATGAGTGTTTTAAAAGGGAGTGGGCCTTAGTTCTATAGGTGGACGCCGTTTCGAAATATCGCCATAAAGGTGGACCAGGGGTGACTCTAGAATGTGTTTGTATGATATGGGTATCAAATTAAAGGTATTAATGAGGGTTTTAAAAGGGAGTGGTGGTTGTTGTATAGGTGGTCGCCTTTTCGAGATATCGCCATAAAGGTGGACCAGGGGTGACCCTAGAAGTTGTTTGTACAATATGGGTATCAAAAGAAAGGTGTTAATGAGTATTTTAAAAGGGAGTATTCCTTAGTTCCATAGGTGGACGCCGTTTCGAGATATCGCCATGAAGGTGGACCAGGGGTGACCCTAGAATTTGTTTGTACATTATGGGTATCAAAAGAAAGGTGTTAATGTGTATTTTAAAAGGGAGTAATCCTTAGTTCCATAGGTGGACGCCGTTTCGAGATATCGCCATAAAGGTGGAGCAGGGGTGACCCTAGAATTTGTTTGTACAATATGGGTATCAAAAGAAAGGTATTAATGAGTATTTTAAAATGGAGTAATCCTTAGTTCCATAGGTGGACGCCGTTTCGAGATACCGCCATAAAGGTGGACCAGGGGTGACTCTAGAATTCGTTTGTGCAATATGGGTATCAAACGAAAGGTGTTAATGAGTATTTTAAAAGGGAGGGGGCCTTAGTTCTATAGGTGTTCCAGGTGTGGACCAGGGGTGACTCTAGACTTTGTTTGTACGATATGGGTATCAAATGAAAGGTGTTAATGAGTATTTTTAAAAGGGAGTGGGCCTTCGTTCTCTAGGTGTTCGCCTTTTCGAGATATCGCCATAAAGGTGGACCAGGGGTGACTCTAGAATGTGTTTGTACGATATGGGTATCAAATTAAAGGTATTAATGGGAGTTTTAAAAGGGAGTGATGGTAGTTGTATATGTGAAGGCGTTTTCCAGATATCGACCAAAATGTGGACCAGGGTGACCCAGAATATCATCTGTTGGATACCGCTAATTTATTTATATATGTAATACCTGCCACGATTTTAAGGGTTTTTTATTTCGCCCTGCAGAACTTTTTCATTTTCTTCTACTTAATATGGTAGGTATCACAACCATTTTATAAAGTTTTTTCTAAAGTTATATTTCGCGTCAATAAACCAATCCAATTACCTCACCATGTTTCATCCCTTTTTTCGTATTTGGTATAGAATTATGGCATTTTTTTAATTTTTCGTAATTTTCGATATCGAAAAAGTGGGCGTGGTCATTGTCGGATTTCGTTCATTTTTCAAACCAAGATAAAGTGAGTTCAAGTAAGTACGTGAACTAAGTTCATTAAAGATATGTCGATTTTTGCTCAGACGAACGACTGTGTATAAAAACTGGGCGTGGCATCAACAGATTTTGCCCGTTTTCACAGAAAACAGTTAACATCATAAAATCTATGCCCCTACCAAATTTCAAAAGGATTGGTTAATTTTTGTTCGACTTATGGCGTTGAAAGTATCCTAGACAAATTAAATGAAAAAGGGCGGAGCCACTCCCATTTGAAAATTTCTTTTATTTTTGTATTTTTGTGCACCATATCGTTACTGGAGTTGAATGTTGACATAATTTACTTATATACTGTGAAGATATTAAATTTTTTGTTAAAATTTTACTTTAAAAAAATTTTTTTTTAAAAAGTGGGCGTGGTCCTTCTCCGATTTTGCTAATTTTTATTAGGCGTACATATAGTAATAGGAGTAACGTCCCTGCCAAATTTCATCATGATATCTTCAACGACTGACAATTTACAGCTTGCAAAACTTATAAATTACCTTCTTTTAAAAGTGGGCGGTGCCACGCCCATTGTCCAAAATTTTACTAGTTTTCTATTCTGCGTCATAAATTCAACTTATCTACCAAGTTTCGTCGCTTTATCTGTCTTTTGTAATGAATTATCGCACTTTTTCGGTTTTTCGAAATTTTCGATATCGAAAAAGTGGGCGTGGTTATTGTCCGATATCGTTCATTTTAAATAGCGATCTGAGATGAGTGCTCAGGAACCTACATACCAAATTTCATCAAGATACCTCAAAATTTACTCAAGTTATCGTGTTAACGGACGGACGGACGGACGGACGGACATGGCTCAATCAAATTTTTTTTCGATCCTGATTATTTTGATATATGGAAGTCTATATCTATCTCGATTCCTTTATATATGTACAACCAACCGTTATCCAATCAAACTTAATATACTCTGTGAGCTCTGCTCAACTGAGTTTAAAAAACCGAAGTACCTCCTTCAGGAATAAGTAGAATTCATGCTTTTTGAACCTATGCATGAGATCTAACGTATACGTATATAAAATTCAAAAGAATGAAACTGATCGAATAGAAAAAAATTTAATTTAAAAAAGTCATATCTACACGGAAAAAACACTAATGTGTTTTTACATTTAAAAATGTGAAAAACACATTATTTTTTCATTTAGCAAATAATTTGAATTTTGCAATTTTGAAATGTGTTTTTGATATGAAAAAAAATGTAGATATTACATTATAATAATATGTTTTCCACATTGAAAATAATGTCAAATTTGCATTATATTTCAAAATAGGAAATGTGTACTTCGAAAAAATGCTGAAAATTTAACATTATTTAAATGTGGAGAATAAAATCAAAGCACGAGAATTAGTATCGTTTAGTTCGGCAAACAAAAAGAACCATAAGCAATGTTTATATGTATGTTTATATATAGCTTGTCGCCGGGACGTAAGTAGTAGGGAAATGGGGATTCCAGCTCAAATGGAGAAAGGTAAAATGAGAAAGGAAAAGTATATACACACCGACACACATATATATATATATAAAGCAAAAAATTACGTTGCCTACTTTTATGCGCATACGTTTTTTCTGTTTGTGTTCTGGCTGGTCTTCCGGTTTGTGTTCTGGCTGACATATAAGAAAAAGCTTAGAGCTTTTTGCCTTTAGCAGAGCTTAGCCGTTCAGGAGAGGATCGTTAAATGGGGTGTCCTACATTTTTAAAGGGCAGCAAATTTTTAAATGTCCCCTCACGGTTTTTATGCTGGCTGATCTTCCAGTTTGTGTTCTGGCTGACGTATAAGAAAAAGTTTAGAGCTTTTTGCCTTTAGCAGAGCTTAGCCGTTCAGGAGAGAATCGTTAAATGGGGGGTCCTACATTTTTAAAGGGCCGCCAATTTTTAAATGTCCCCTCATATTTCTAATGAGTCCTAGACTTCACCCGAGCTTTTTTAAAGAGACCCATAGATTTCTAACCGAGCGACTGCTCCCCAATCCCCCCACCACCCCCTATTTTTTCTCATCTACAAAAAGTAGCAGTTGGACACCTGTAGTACCGCCCAATCCCAACCCCCAACCACCTTTTTCCTCGTCTACAAAAAGGAGCCGATGGGCACTTGTAGTACTGCCCCCTTTTTTCTCGTCTGCAAAACGGGCCTGTCGGGCACCCGATCAGGGGCAGATTGAATAGTTTGTTTGGCATTTTATTTGATTGTAAGTTTGTGTGTACATGCTGGTCAATATATATATATATATATACATATATCCATGTGAGAATTCCATAATTAAATAAATGTTATCTTAATATTGAACTCATGAGTTTTCATTACTGAACATTTTATTTGTCTTTTTTATTAGGTTATAAGTTTGTGTGTGTACATACTGACTCATATAAGTACATGAGAATATCAGCAAACCACAAAATACATGTCGATGGACACATCTATCTATGGAAAATTAAATAAAATAAATAAATGTAAGGCACGATAACCTCCGAAGAGATCTAAGGCCGAGCTTCTCTTCCAATTTGGGTCGTGCTCCTATTGATTTACCCTAAAAATTGGCCGGACGGGACCTACATGTTTTATGCCGAATCCGAACGGCATCTGCAAGGCAGATGAGTTTTCACTGAGAGCTTTTCATGGCAGAAATACAACCGGAGCGCTTGCCAAACACTGCCGAGGGGCGACCCCGCTTAGAAAAATTTGCTTCTAATTGAAAAACCTTATTTCTAAAATTTTGGTGTTACTTTGCCCGGGGTGTGAACCCAGGGCATACGGTGTGGTAGGCGGAGCACGCTACCATCACACCACGGTGGCCGTTATGGGAAAACTGTTCCAATATAAATACTTACTTTTTTTCAAATAAACCGTTTACAAATAAATAAAAACAATTTTTATTTAAAATTTTTAAATTTTTTATTTATATTTTTCTCCATATTTTGGCTTGGTTAGCAATGCGTAATATACTTGCGTGCGTGTAGTTTCATAAAATTACTACTATTTTTCTAAATAATCTTTTTGACAACATTTGTAAATGGAATATATTCATACATTTTATCATGGATGAGTATACAATAAGCAGCGGTGTTGGCAGATACGGCCTTGTGAAATTTTAGCTCAATCCGAATATCGATGGGACCGCTTTTTATAGATTCATTCTGATGTGTAACATCTAAAACAATTATTGGAGCATGTTCAACAAATTGATCAGGTGATAAAAGTGGTTGGGGAGTGCGTCCATGGTAACTTTGTTGAAATTTAAAATACATGTCATATAATAGAGCATACCGATTTCGACCAAATTTAATATTAAGATCATCGTATGGATATTCAATGGAGTTGAGGTGAACTTTAACATCCAATAAGACACAATGTGTAAATTTATTTTCATTTTGAAATCCTAAAATAATATAGCGAGGCTTTCATGTTCACCAACCAGTTTGACATTCCATAAAATATTAGTGCTTTCCTGTAGAGACGGGTTATGATAAACATCCCAACTTCTAAACGAAACGTTTAGTGGTTGTTTGCTATTAATTGCTCTGAACATATTTAACTGATACGAGTCTGAAAGTTGAACATGTGGCACTTTCCATGTAATATTTAAAAGTTTTAATAAAAGCTTTTCTGATGGTGTAGTTGACGTCATAACAGCATCATCTTCTTTGGCTCGCATTAAGATTAATTCATGTTTACAATTAACAATAATTTTATCAAAATCTTCAGCGAATCCAAGCAGGTTTTTCAACTGTATACAAAAATTAAAATGTCCAGTCTTTAGGTTAATATTTTCAAATGAACACCAACCTGCATTTTTTAGATTTTTACTCTCAAATTCGTTAAGTGATACATAATTTTTCATTGCTGTTGCAATACCCAACTTTCTAGTGCGATCAATTTCTATTCCATTATTTTCATATCGAATCTCCTCGAATAAATACGCCATACAATTATTAAGCAGCTGCACAGTCTTTGAAACTAGCGAATTACTATTTGATATGAATCCCTCAATGTATAAAATACTCTCACTAGGTAGCACATATAGATCTTGATTTTGTATAGGGATACGAATTTCATCATTGATTTGAAACGATTGCAGATATGGTGTGTAGCCATGGTAATCCTTTTTTATTATACTATTATCAAATATTGGTTTGGACAAAACGTTTATTATATCACTAATTTTTTATTTAAACTAAATCCTAGACTTATTGGGAACTCGTTATTCGCGGGGGTTAAATCAAGTTTATGTTGAACAGGAGATTTTACTTCTTTAGAGTTTAGATTTTTTGTTTTTGTAACCAATACTTTTGAGGTTGATTGAAAACTATTCAAAAAATCTGTATTTGGTGGCTTTTTATTAAAAATTATCATTTTTAGATAGGTTTTAAATGCAGTCTTATCGATATGTTCTCTCCACGAAAATTAACCAAGCTACCAGTTTGATCAACAACTCTAAGAACTAGAGTGCTTATTTGACGTGTATTAACCGGTAAATATATAACATTAGCAGGTATTTCTGATATTTTGTATCCTGGACTAACTCTAAGCGAAAACTGATGAATTGTATGCGCAGATAATTCATGTATATATGACCCGTTGATGATAATACATTCAACAGATGTCGTGTTTATTTTTGTTAAATCCACTGGATTGTCGGAGTAATGAACAATCCCCGGATTCAGTACTCTTTTACTGAAACCTAGTAATGGACAAATTGAGCATTCTTTATAAAAATTTACTTCTTCCTTAAAGCTCATAATTTCAGTTCGAAATGTATTAGGGTTAGCGCTTATATCAATATACCCTTGATTTGAAGGGTCATATATGTTAGTCATTGTCTTAACTATATCATCCATTTCATATGTTCCAACAGGTATCTCAATAACATTCGATCCAATGTGAAACAAATTGTTTTCTTTGTCCACATTTGGAATTGTATAATATGAGTCAAAACTGATTAACCCACAGACATAATCTTGGTTGAGTTCTATGGGAGGGAAATAATGTGCAACCAGTATAGATGAATTACAACTTATTGTTAATGTAATCGACATGTTGATAGGCTATCATTAAATAATTAACTGAAATTATTATTAAAACACTTTCTATTTATTTGTTTACTAATTTATTTTATTAATTTAAATCATTAACATCCACCCAGGAAGTGCTCAGAAGAGAATCCTAACCATTTAACATAAACTCTATTTTTTCTACGTCTCAAAACTTTTTCAATTAAATTTACATGAGGGAGTTTAGTTTTCAAAAGTTCATATTCGTAAAATCCTCCCTTAGTAGCATTACCTTGATAGTTTTCAAGTATATATGTTGTAGGGTTTGTGTTTTTAATTGACTTTATTTTAAAAACTTCTGTTGTCCAATTTGGTGTATACCCTTTTTCAAATACATGTTTATATTTACTTATTCTATACTCATCATTAATTTTAAATTTTGATCTATGAAAAACTTTTAAATTGTTGTATGCGGTGTCCAATAAATGTTGTTCGTTAGAGGAATTTACCTTATTTGGAGTCATTTTGAGGATCTTGTGAATAGTATTATTAAAATCATTGACTAAATTTTTATATATATCAATCCCTTTATAAGTTCCCCGAAAACTTAATCCTTTCCACATCATTCCTTTTAATGTTCTATTGAATCGCTCTATTATAGATGCCTTTAATGATGAAAATGTTGAATAGATGGCTGAGCGACTATTACACAGTCATCAACAGCCAACTGCATCAACATATTTTATAGCTACTTAAAAACCTAAACCTGAATTTTAACGGAATTTTATATTGAATTTGAACATGTACCTTATTTATAACTACTGTAACTAAGTTATATATATATATATATATAAATATGAACATTGAACCTTTTTATACATTACCATTTGATGTATAGCTATTATATTTAAAACTCAAGAATTACGTTAGATCCATGAAATATATCTATATTTGTATCTATTATAGTATAACAGTTCACACTTCGCCGCTCTGGCAACCTCATCCATGGGTAGACAGATCCTCTCGGTGTGACTGCAAGAAAAGTGTAAAATTATCCTCTCGGTGTGACTGCAAGAAAAGTGTAAAATTTATGATTATAAAGTTTGTAAGGAAATCAAATTCCACTTCAATACGGAAACCGTTGCAATACATTTCATCGAAACAAGTGAATATTATACAACCAAAACCCCTTTGAATCCTGTTAAACCTTTAACATAAACCACCGGCACTATCCAGCTACAACTCCGGTATTTCGCTAAAAAGCCCTCCCTGCGATACCGAAATATTTTATGGTGGTTATGAAAAATGGCCCTCATTTCGTGACATGTTCACAGTTGTTTACATTAACCATCCCAAACTCTCACAAGCGCAAAAATTGTATCCCCTCAGATACGAAACGCAAGGAAAGGCAGCTCAAATAGTCAACCAATTTCCCTTGACTGATGACAGCTTTGCCTTAGCGTGGGAAGCCCTAAAGTCTCGATACGAGAACATACGAGTTCTCGTAGATAATCAAATACGGGCTCTGATGAATTTAAAAACGATCACCACGGAAAACAGTGAAGACATTCAAAAGTTGCAATCGTCGGTAAATAATTGCCTGTAAATTCTCGCCACGCAACAAGACCTAATATTAATATACCTCGTTACCTCTAAACTTTCGGAAAACCCGGTAACCCTGTGGGAACAGTCTCTAATCTCCAGGAAAGATCTCCCCAACTGGGCCCTGAACCAGTTTCTGACTACTCGATACGAAGTAGTAGAACGAGTCGATAAATGGCGTCCAAGAAAAAGTAAATTCGCTCCTCCTCAAACTAGGCCGCCATTTAAACCTCAACCGTCACATTCGTTTCCAAATAAATCGAACTCCCACACCCAGTCTCATATGACAGAGCAGCGGACAATGTACAAGTGCGCTATGTGTAAAACCTCATCTTACCCCCTTATAAGTGGCTTCAAATTTAAGAAGCTGTCGACCTCTGATCGCAGAAGGTTTGTGAGAGAAAACAATATGTGCTTCAATTGCCTCTCTCAGTCACACATATTGAAAGACTGTTCCAGTACCCAAACATGCAATCAATGTCAAGATCGGCACAACTCAGTTTTTCACGAAGACACATCTCAAGTGCCGAAAAGACAACCCTCACGATTGCAAAAGACAGCCTCACAAGCCACAACTGCGAACGCCACAACCTCCTCCGGTAACACTCCCGATCAAGCCTATGCCCTGAATGAAAAGCTCTTCATGCTCGCAGAAAAGCCAAGTCCAATCGTTTTATTCCCATTGTGAAATAATTTTGCCCACGGCTATCGTACCCGTAGAGCATAACGGAGACATTTTTAAACTAAGAGCTCTTGTAGATCAGGGATCTGAACGAACCTTTATCTCTACCAGAGCCCAAGATAACTCAAACTTCCATTCAAACCCTCTAGATTTGAAATATCAGGGATGGGCGGCAAGGTAGTTCAGACCTCAAACAAATTGTGCTCTCTGACTCTAATATCCCCCCATTTTAAAACCATAATAAGTACAGAGGCAATAGTGTTACCCCGGCTAACAAAAATGCTCCCCTCGCTTAAGCTCACTAGCGAGCTTCAAGCAAAATGGGCACACCTCAACCTCGCAGACTCAAACTGTCACTCCCACTCGCAAATAGATCTCGTCCTAGGCAGTGACGTAATGGCGCAAATCATCCAAAATGGCGTTGAGAAACTTTCCCCCCATCTTCTAGCGCAGAAAGCCATTTCTGGATGGATTCTGAGCGGTAGAGCCCCTGTGATGGTGAACTCTTTCTGCATGCAAGTGTCAGAAGTGACGAACGAAGATCTTAACTCTCTATCGCGAAAATTCTGGGAATTGGAGGAAGTTCCCACCAAACCCCAAATAACCCCAGAAGAAGACTTTTGCGAGAATTTCTACGCAGCCACAACCTCACGTGATGATATATAAACCCAGCTTCCCAGAGTCAATCTCATTATCACACTCTCGGTGTTCAGCTCTAAGCCAGTTTCTTGGAATGGAGAGAAGTCTGCAGAAGAAAGGGGATCTAAAGACTCAATATGATAGTGTCCTAGAAGAATACCTCACCCTCGATCATATGGAGGAAACCGGCTGCTATGAAAAATTTTACGTAGATAAATGCGTCTCATTTTATCTTCCCCATCACGCAGTTATTAAGCCCGAGAAAAAGACATCAAAGGTACGGGTCGTGTTTAACGCCTCAAAGAAGTCGGTATCTGGACATGCGCTCAACGACGTTCTTTATACCGGCCCTACCCTCCAACCCGATCTGATGCTTCTGATTGTACATCCCAATTTGTTTTCAACGGAGACATAGAGAAAATGTACCGTCAAATTATCATGGACGACAGAGACTATCAGCGGATCGCTTTTCGGTCATCTCCACGCAATCCCATAAAAAACTACCGGCTTAAAACTGTCACTTTTGGCGTAAACTGTGCCCCCTACCTCGCCATATGCACAATTCACCAACTAGCCAAAGATGTGGAAGAAACGTTCCCCAAAGCCACCCCTGTCTTGACGAAATAAACATATGTAGATGACATTCTCTCTGGCAGCCATGAAATTCTCTCGGCTGAAACATCTCTCTCCCAAGTCATCCAAGTGTTAGCGTCAGCAGAATTTCCATTACGGAAAATAACGGCCAATCACCCCAGTATTATAAAAAACATCAAAGAAGAGGACTTGCTAGACACCAATCTTTTGGAATTCGAGAAAGCAAGCAACACCAAAACTATCGGTATACAGTGGAACGCCCTGACCGACACGTTTTCGTATACACTGGACTCAATACCCCTCTCGTCCGCTAGTACAAAACGACAAATTCTCTCCTCGGTCGCAAAACTTTTTGACCCCGCAGGGTGGCTTACGTCGATTATGATTCCGGCCAGGATTTTACTCCAAGAGTTATGGACAGACGGAACTGGCTGGGACGAGCCAGTGAAGCCCCTCTGCTTCATTAAATGGACGCAGTTGGCAAAAAATTTACCCAACATCTCAGATATAAAGATACCTCGATGCGTTGACTACATCCCGAACCAGCAGGTTGAACGGCATGGTTTCTGCGATGCGTCAGAAAAGGCATACTGCGCCACTATATATCTGCGCACAACCCACGGTGCCACCACGTCGTCCCACCTTCTGGTCGCTAAAGGCAAGGTTGCCCCCCTTCGCACTACCAGTCTTCCAAGACTAGAATTATGTGCAGCTCTACTCCTTGCCCGACCAATCGCCGTCGTATATTCCCATCTCGAACTCTCCCTTAAAAATCTCTACGTGTGGTCTGACTTGGAAATTGTTTTAGCATGGCTCGAAAAGCCTCCCCACGCTTGGAAAACCTTCGTATCCAATCGAACAGCTGAAATTATGGATCTGGTCGAAGCATGACTCTCCTGGAAGCATGTAGGCAGTCGCGACAATCCAGCAGATATGGGCACAAGAGGATGCAAACCCATGGACGTGGCAAATTCTTCGCTGTGGTGGAATGGCCCTGCGTGGCTGACCCAGCCCCCCGAAGCCTGGCCAAAACCATATACCCGCAGCATCAACCCGCCTGAAATGCGCCGAGTCGAAGCACAACACTCAGCTGAAGATGACCCCGATGTATTGGATCGATTTTCCTATTTTCCTCGCGCCCTCTGGGTCATGGCATATGCCTTCAGGTTTATAAATAATCTCAAGGACCGAATTCGAGGCACTAAACCCGCTTACACCCCCTCTCTCTCTCTCATGAATATCTCCACAAAATGAAAAATAAACTTGTGACGTTAACGCAAAACCAATATTTTCCTCGCGAAAGAGCATGCTTGGAAAATGCAAAACCAATTGATAAAATAAGCTCTCTACTAACCCTCAACCCATACCTCGATGAAAACGGGCTCCTCAGGGTTCATGGTAGGCTAGTTCATTCGACGTTGACGTACAACGAAAAACATCCCGTTATTATCCCAGAAAAAACCTAGATTTTTTGTCCTCTATATACAGTACCTCCACGAACCTCATCTTCACGCCGAAATACGTCTCATGCAGCAATGCCTCAGACAGGATCTCTATATCCCACGACTTAAACCCCTCATAAAGAGATGCATACATCAGTGCAAAACTTGTACCCTCCACAAGCACCAAATGCGATCGCAAATCATGGCGGCCTTGCCCCCGGAACGATGCAAATACGCTCCGCCTTTTACCACAACCGGTTTCGAATTTGCGGGGCCTTCTCAAAAAAAAGCCTCCATGCTAAGGTCTTACACCTTACTGAAAGGCTACGTGGCCGTTTTTGTCTGTTTTGTGATAAAAGCTATCCACCTTGAGCTGTGCTCGGACTTAACAACCAATGTCTTTCTCGCAGCATTAACTCGCTTCATCGGACATCGTGGATATCGTCCCACAATGATGAGTGACAACGGCAAGACGTTTATTGGAGCTCAAAAACCGACCGAAAAGAAGTTCGTTGACTTCATGAAAACTGCCTCTCAAGAAGTAATCGCAAAATACTCTCCCCAAAGCATCAATTGGAAATTCATTTCGCCCGGAGCTCCCGACGTGGGCGGCTTGTGGGAGTCTGCAGTGAAGAGTTCCAAACTGCACTTCAAGAGGACTGTAGGAGCCCACAAGTTCATATTTGAAGAATTTACCACCCTCTTGGAAAGAAGAGAAGCCTTGTTGAACTCTCGTCCTATCTCACCTTTATCCCAAGATCCCACCGAGTTTACCGTGCTGACCCCCGGCCACTTTCTCAGAGGTGGCCCCCTCCTCGCTATCCCTGAAGTGGGTCACGCAGACTTACCTCTTATAAACCGATGGGACAGGGTAAAAAGCTTACATCATCAATTTAGCAAAAGGTGGAAGGAAGACTACCTAAAGTATCTCCAGAAAAGGCAGAAGTGGAAAAATCCACAACCCGAACCCAAGGTCGGTGAATGTATCTGCATTCACGACAACTCACTTCCCCCGACTGAATGGCGCCTTGGATGCATTGAAAAAATATATCCAGGGCCTGACGGCCATATATGCGTTGTTGACGTTCGTACACAAACCGGCACCCTTACACGACCACTTGTTAAGCTCTATTTCCTCCCTCATACGGACAGCCCACCCTCTCGGACAGCCCCGAAGAATTTGTAGCCACTCTCAAACCACCTCTGCCCACTCCTACCGCACTACCGTCACTACAATGTCGTATTTCGCTACATAAAGCCAGCTGAAACCCCCTGTATCAGTATTTCTCTCCACTAAAATACCTTTACAACTGTAATTACAGATCGGTATGGATCGTGCAACTCTGTCGTCATCACGAAGACGAGTGCGGTCGGAGATCGTTGCTACCGCGCCAATGAATCACGCAGCTCGACGCTATTAATTGATTACCGACGGTGCCGGATCTGCACACGTCAGCACGCTCTTCGAAATTGTATCATCTTCAAAAAAATGAAGCCACCCCAGAGGTGGATGCTTGCACGAGCCCATAAGTTCTGCCTAAATTGCTTGGCATTACCCCACGTCACCAGCGAGTGCAGCTCGTACGACAGATGCCGGATCTGTGGAGCGCGACATCACTCCTTACTCCATCGGCGGGACGCTACCCCAAGCGCCCAACGCGCCATCCAGGCACCCCGGCCTGGCAGATCCGCCGTACCAATTCCGGCACCCGCACGGGCCGCCCAGGTATCCCGGCCTGGTCGATCAGCCGTACCGGCACCCCCTGCCACTACCGGGCGACCCCGTTCTCGCCCGGGAAACAATATTCCCTCAGCAGCACCTAGCATCGCCCGACGCACCATTCGATGCACCGCGCAAGGGCTGCAGACCGCCAACGCTTGAGAAAAAGTATCCGAAATCCTAGTGCGAGATGCATTGCGGACCCTTAAGGAACTACAATTGGCTCTAACCGCTGAACGCGTCTAGGGCGGGGACGATGGCTGAGCGACTATTACACAGTCATCAACAGCCAACTGCATCAACATATTTTATAGCTAATTAAAAACCTAAACCTGAATTTTAACGGAATTTTATATTGACTTTGAACATGTACCTTATTTATAACTACTGTAACTAAGTTATATATATATATATAAATATGTACATTGAACCTTTTTATACATTACCATTTGATGTATAGCTATTATATTTAAGACTCATGAATTACGTTAAATCTATGAATTATATCTATATTTATATCTATTATAGTATAACAGTTCACACTTCGCCGCTCAGGCAACCCCATCCGTGAGTTGACAGATCGCGTTGGTGTGTACATACCTATATACATATGATTTGTTTTGACATTTGCTTTTTATTATTATTCAAATGTATCCTCTCGGTGTGACTGCAAGAAAAGTGTAAATCTCCCATATTAAAACAAAAAGTTTGTAAGAAAAAGTAAAAGTTAAAGTTGTGAAAATAAGAAATAAGGAACGAAAACTCATTAAAATGTATGATTATAAAGTTTGTAAAGAAATCATATTCCACTTCAATACGGAAACGGTTGCAATACATTTCATCGAAACAAGTGAATATTATACAACCAAAACCCTTTTGAATCCTGTTAAACCTTTAACATAAACCACCGGCACTGTCCAGCCACTCTCCCGCTATCCCCAATCCATTCGACACCGCCGTGTTCAGCCATCGCCGGAGCAGCCAGGTAAAGGAAGCCACACCAGTAAGTATTGCAAAATTCCTTTCCATCAGGTAGGTTTTTCGGTATTCGGTTGCTTGAATTTAAAATCTTAGCCATTGCATTTGTGACATTTTCTTTAGTTTTATCTTTAACTGCTTCAACCCATGCTTTTTTGAAAAATGTATCTATTACAGTTAAAAGATACTGATAGTGATTATTACTATTTGAATACTAAGTCATTACCACCAAGTCATTTAATTGAGTTTTATTCTGACGTTTAACAGGTTTATGTCTTTTCCGCATATCAGGATCTTCTTCGATTTTTCTCAAAATATCATGTTCAGTTAGAGTAGTATTATCATTGAAAGTTTCAGCTTGATTTTGATTTTCTACAGCCTTGTTTAGTAATTGTTCATCATTTAGTTTACTGGGAATATGCGCACCTGGTCGTTCACAATTATTCATATAATTTATTTTTTCTTTAACGCCGATAACACTATCTAATTTTTGGGTTTTATCAAAACATTTCTCATTAATGATGTCACCAGATTCTCGCTTTTCAGGTTTTTTTATCAATATCTGATTCAGTTTTCATTACATTGCTTTGTACAGCTCTTTTTATTAATTCATCATCATGAGGATTACTTGGAATATACGAAGCTGGTCTTTCACAGTCATTCATAGAATTTATTTTTCGTCTAACGCTAACAAAATTATCTGGTTTTTGTTTTTTGATTTAAACAATTCTCATTAATATAATCAATAGGCTTTCGCTTCTTTTTTGTAGGTTTCTTCATCGCTTGCCTCTCAACATTTTCTTTCCGAGAACTATCTGTAGAATATTCTAAATATGCAACGTTCGAATAAATGTTTGTTTTACTATCAATATCATTATCATTCACATAATTTTCAACGGTTGGCAATGTATCAACTTCCATGTCTTTACTTTCTTTTGCACTGTCCGCAACAGAGCTCACAGAGTATAATAACTTTGATTGGATAGCGGTTGGTTGTACAGGTATAAAGGAATCGAGATAGATATAGACTTCCATATATCAAAATCATCAGTAACGAAAAAAATTTGATTGAGCCATGTCCATCCGTCCGTCCGTCCGCCCGTTAACACGATAACTTGAGTACATTTTGAGGTATCTTGATGAAATTTAGTGTGTAGGTTCCTGGGAACTCATCTCAGATCGCTATTTAAAATGAACGAAATCAGATTATAACCACGCCCAAATTTTCGATATCGAAAATTTCGAAAAACACAAAAAGTGCGATAATTCATTACCAAAAATGGATAAAGCGATGAAACTTGGTAGGAGAGTTGAACATATGAGGCAGAATAGAAGATTAGTAAAATTTTGGACACTGGGCGTGGCACCGCCCACTTTTAAAAGAATGTAATATAAAAGTTTTACGAGCTGTAATTTAGCAGTCGTTGAAGATATCATGATGAAATTTGGCAGGAACATTACTCCTATTACTATATGTATGCTTAATAAAAATTATTAAGAAAAATTTTTTTTTAAAGCCAAATTTTAACAAAAAATTTAATATCTTTACAGTATATAAGAAAATTATGTAAACATTCAATTCCAGTAATGATATGGTGCAACAAAATGCAAAAATAAAAGAAAATTTCAAAGTGGGCGTGGCTCCGCCCTTTTTCATTTAATTCGTCTAGAATACTTTTAAGGCCATAAGTCGAACAAAAATGCAAAATTTGGTAGGGGCTTAGATTCTAGGACGATAACTGTTTTCTGTGAAAAAGGGCGGAACCACGCCTACTTTTTCGATTTCGAAAATTGCGAAAAATTAAAAAAATGCCATAATTCTATACCAAATATGAAAAAAGGGATGAAACATGGGAATTGGATTGGTTTATTGACGCAAAATATAACTTTAGAAAAAACTTTGTAAAATGGGTGTGACACCTACCATATTAAGTAGAAGAAAATGAAAAAGTTCTGCAGGCCGAAATCAAAACCCCTTGGAATTATGGCAGGAATACTGTTCGTGATATCACATATATAAATAAATTAGCGGTACCCAAGAGATGATGTTCTGGGTCACCCTGGTCCTCATTTTGGTCGATATCTCGAAAACGCCTTCACATATACAACTACCACCACTCCCTTTCGAAACCCTCATTAATACCTTTAAGTTGATACCCATATCGTACAAACACATTATAGAGTAACCCCTGTCCACCTTTATGGCGATATCTGGAAAAGGCGTCCACCTATAGAACTAAGGCCCACTCCTTTTTAAAATACTCATTATCACCTTTCGTTTAATACCCATATTGTACAAACGCATTCTAGAGTCAACCCTGGTCCACGTTTATAACGATATCTCGAAAAGGCGCCCACATATAGAACTAAGGCCCACTCTCTTTTAAAATACTCATTAACACCTTTCATTTGATACCCATATCGTACAAACAAATACTAGAGTCAGCCCGGGTCCACCTTTATGGCGATATCTCGAAAAGGCGTCCACCTATAGAACTAAGGCCCACTCCCTTTTAAAATACTCATTAACACCTTTCATTTGATACCCATATCGTACAAACAAATTCTAGAGTCATCCCTGGTCCACCTTTATGGCGATATCTCGAAAAGGCGTCCACCTATAGAACTAAGAACCACTCCCTTTTAAAATACTCATTAACACCTTTCGTTTGATACCAATATTGTACAAACGCATTCTAGAGTCACCCCTGGTCCAACTTTATGGCGATATCTCGAAAAGGCGTCCACCTATAGAACTAAGGCCCACTACCTTTTAAAATACTTATTAACACCTTTCATTTGATACCCATATCGTACAAACAAATTCTAGAGTCAGCCCTGGTCCACCTTTATGGCGATATCCCTAAATGGCGTCCACCTATAGAACTATGGCCCACTCCCTCTTAAAATACTCTTTAACACCTTCCACTTGATAAACATGTCATACAAACACATTCCAGGGTTACCCTAGGTTAATTTTCCTACATGTTGATTTTCCCTTATTTTGTCTCCATAGCTCTCAGCTGAGTATGTAATGTTCGGTTACACCCGAACTTAGCGTTCTTTACATGTTATTATTAGAGTTTTTCAAATTATCAACTAATTCATTTAATGGTTTCGAAGTGAATTTAAATGTATCCTCCAACAAGTTGATTCTATCTAATTCTCCAAATCTCATTCTTTTAAGTTTTTCTTTTAATACTTTCCTGATCTTAACAATATTTGCTAATTATTTGACATGATTTTGGTAAATCTGTTACCTATCAGCTGTGTATCTGATAAGAATATGGTGTTGTATATGCTTTTTATAGATGTTTTATAGTTGTATAAAATTATCGAAACCCTTTCGATATCGACCTTTATTTATAGGATCATCTTTACTTATAACAACAAAACCGTATTCATTTCTACAAAATTTCTACTCTACATATTTTTAAAAATGTTTTGTATGACATATCTCCGATAACATGATCATTATAGATATGCTTAAGGTTCATTTCATCTTGCTTGAATACAATAATCATGTTTGCATTATCACGAATTAAGTGTTTAGGATTTTTTGTATAAGTTTGACATAAATAGAAAGATTCAATGTTCTTATGACGACCCATACAAAAATAATGTCGTATTGTACTTTGCTTTCCACATACTACATCATCGAATATAAAAATTGAGGCTGGTTTAGCTTCAGCGGGTTTGATGACATCAACATTTTCAGTAAATGTATAAAGATGTATTCCTTTTATCGGCTCAATAAGCCTTTTTAGATAGATATATTTTGGTTGATATAATGATTTTGAATTAATATATATATATTTCGGAAATTAAGCCCGTTTTGGCTTTCAATTAAACTGAGCATAACATTAGTTTTTTCACAATTTGACGGTCCCACAATCAGCGCTCATATGGAATTTGGTAAAAGGGGACTATGTCTGGTAACATTTTTAACATTTATACAACTGTCGGCATTATTAACCTTAGGTTGGAGACGTTGTTTAACAACTTTCATTTTGATTACTAAATTTATAGTAATATAAACCATCGCTTTTATAATAAAATGATCATTTAATTATAACTCATCCACACTCACTCTCATTGTTATTAAGAAGAAGAAGAACACAAACACTTGATGGGACGAATACGTAAAAAGGCTGGCCAGGGTTTTGTAAATAGTTTGATTAATTCTTTACCTATTGAGCTTCATTTACCTGGATATCAATTTTGTGGTCCTGGAACGAAACTCCGACAACGGATAGAAAGAGTGTAACGACAGCTTGTCTTCATACTGGCTTGAATGAGTGGCAGCGTGCATATGTGTTTATGTGTTTTGTATCCAGGTCCGTGCCTCAGCCGCAATGTTGCCATTAACCTAATAACCTTGTGTATTGACAACATTGTAGCTATAGTGAACACAATGTTGCAGCGGAAATAAGATGTTGCACGTTGGCATCAGGTTGTTAGCAGCAGTCACTATGTTACTAACAACCTAGCAACATTGATGAATTCCTTGTACCTATGTGTTTGTTTTGTTCTGTATTATGTATGCGGATGTGTAGGTGTGTAAGGCTATGAGCGTGTGAATGCATCAGTGCGGGCGGTCAAGGCACGAACCAAATTTATCTGTGTAGGTGTTCGGTTTGTGGAGCGGTAAATGTATGTATGTATGTTTTTGCCATTTCAGCGAATTCAGCACATCCACTCAACTGCACCGGCGCCGTTGGAGTACGAGTATATGGGTGAGTGAAATTTGAGCACAATATTTTTGCTAATACACGTATCTGAATATATATTAACATATGATGCCTGATCTTCTTGAGAAAATAGAAGAAGGAAACCTAAACTTAAGGAATATATGTACATACATAACTACAAACATACACACCTTTTGTTTATAATATGCCAAACTGGTTATTTTTGCTTTACTTTGGTGACCTACTTTTGTTTTATACAAAATTGATCTTATATTTACTTGAGCGGTTGCGGTAGGTCAGGGATTAGGGTACTTGAATTTTTTTTTGTTCGCCCTCTTATTTTATTTTATTTGAATTTGTATCTATAGGATTTAGAATTAGCTCCTATTACTAATATTGCATTAGGGTGGCCCTACAAGTTTTAATTTTTTTCTATTTGAGTCCAGACACTTTGTCTATTAGTCGTAGGTATTTTTTTTTTATTGAATTGAATTTGAAATGTATCTACTTCTTGTGGCACTCTCATGAATTTTTAATGTTCATTAGTTATACAAATATTTAGCATTAAGTTTGAGCATTTTTTTTTATTGTTACTTTGAGTAAACTTTTGAAATCCCTGTCAAAGTATTTTGTATTAAACTCGGAGTTTAAAGTTTTTTTTTGGAATTGCTGAACTAGTAGCAGGATGTTAGTTGATAATTTTTAAACCAAAAACTTTGTAAATACTTTGTAAATAAATTTAAATAATGCAGGGCTAAATTCCCACATTTGGTGTTAGTTCTGCGCTTGTGCGTGGCAAGGTAAGGTGAAGGTGAGTGTTTAGGGAAAATGACTTATTGACGGACGGACCGACTTATGTCAGGTTTGGGGGCACTGTAAGTAGATATGAGTCAGCACAGTGCCCACGGTGCGGTGCAAGTTGCACTGCAGAGGGAGGGTAGACTCCACCTGACAGGACAGGCCTTCATCTGTTCCCCCTCTTAACTTTGCCCCTCATGTTTATTTCTATCTTTTTCAGCTTTTTCTCTCCTTTCTATACATATGCAGGTATGAACCCTTTTTGTTCATGTGGCTGCGGGTGAGGTCGGTGGTGCAATACCCCGCCCAAAACGACGAGCTAGCCTGGGCTCGCAAGCATACCTGCTTGCCGCCTCTCCTCACCACCCAAACTGTCAGCCACGTAACAATGTCGCCCAACGGAATAGCCCGATCCTCTTTTATTTCCCACATTTTTCAAGTAACCTCTATTTTTCACTATTCTTTAATCTTCCCACTTTTCTTCTAGATTTCCTTCCCTTTTTTTATCCCATGTTCCATCCAAACCCAATCCATATTTCCGTCTTTTGACAGAACAGGGACCGTCATGATGGCAACGCCGATTGGGCCCGCCTCGTCGACAAGTGTCGTCATGACAAAAGTATAGGGAGTGACTGAGTGTTCATGCTAGGGTTCCTTTTCCGGGTTTCTACAACTTGATTAAGTGGTACCTGGTATGACACTTAGCTAGATGACGGACGTTAGCAGGAGGTCGTGGCGGGCTGGTAAGTGAGGTTTCCAGTCGTCGCCACGATAGTTAGGAGAGGAGGTGTGGCATCCACTCTTAGGGATAAGCCCATGAGCGTGATGTGCCACACTTCCACGGACAGCATGACGGCGGACTTGACACTAGATGTTTAGATACGGACGAACATACTGCCTTCACCGAACCTTCGCCAAGGCAACACCAAAAACACCAAGACATATATTCAAGTTCAGTTAACCTATTTTCAACCATTAAGTTCGATACTTTTAAATTTTTAGTTTTATTTATTTTTATTTTTTTTTTTTGATTGTTGGTTATTTCATAATCATTAAGATTATTTTCAAAAAGTGTTCACGTTAATTTTTGAAAGTTTGGAGTTTTTCAATTTTTTATAGTGTTTTTGCTTTTAGTTTTTTTTGTTGCATTATTTTATTTTCTACATTTATCTTATACATCCATACATTGCCGGATATTCCTTTTATTATTGTTTTTTTTTTTTTTGGCAATTTTTACACGCAAATATAGGGGTTGAAATTAATTTTGGTTTTAATTAATTTCGATACTTGAATTTTTTCTAGTATATATACTAGAAAAATATTTTTTTTGGTTTTAAACATGAATTTCTTTTACCCTTAAGATACACATATACACATTACCTGGATTTTTACACACACATATATATATATACGCATACATACTAAATTTAATTGTTTTATATATATTGTTTTCATATTGTGTTTTTTTTTTTATATTAGTTGATATTATATGTATATTTGGTTATTGGGGTTTGCAGTTGGCCCTAACTATATCCATCATATCCTCGCTTGCTTCATATTTTTTTCATTATTTACATCTTTGGGAGTATTTTCAAATAAATACTTACATACATATCTTCTTTGAAAACTTTCCCTTTTAATCGCTTTGTTGGGGTTTCATAACTTTTGTTACCTTTCGCGTTTAGATTTTTTCTGGTCAATTTTTTTTTTTACATACCGACAGTGGATGTCGGAGAAGGAAGTCGGAAATAGAGTTGTTGGGGGATTGGGTAACCTCGACTCCCAGAGGCGTCTAACTAGGAGCCGTGCGCGAGCCCTAGAAAACCAAATAGTTGGTTCGGTTTTTAACCAAATTGACACGGGTGTACCGAGGCCCGTTGACTTTGTCCCTACGGACTACTTTAATAGGTGTGCGTCGCGGATCTTCGGAACTTTTGGCCCTGAACGTCCAGTTAGGTTCTCTTTCGCGAACGAGGTGTCGGTAAACGAGTCCGAAAATAGTTTGAACTTCTCACAAAAGGTCGATTTGGTGTACCAGATGTCGAATAGTGAGGACGTGGGTGGCCGGGGGCCGTTGTTTCTGCAGTGAGCGCACCGCCAACGGCTTCCGGCGGCCTTGGTGTTCCCCGCGCTGACGCTACGGAAAATGCAACCAATGTTGAACAGCTGAGCCGAATGATGGCGATGATGGCGCGACAACAGGATTTGGTTGTAGAAATGGCGGCAGAGGTGCGGAACCAATGTTGGGAATCTTGGTGGTCGCGTAGCAGAAATGGAGGCTTCTGCACAAGCGTCGGGATATCGGTCCGCCTTGCCATCCACGCCCCAACCTCGGAACCAGAGGGAGGGAACTACTGCTCGCGACGGTACTCCGATTACCAATCAGACTACCGAGAGATATAGTGGTAACCCCCCAAGGTGGAAAAAGTTAGATTTAGAAAAGTGGCACATCAAATTCGATGGGACTAGTAAGGGCATAAGCGTCGAAAGCTTCCTCTTTCGGGTAGGGAGGATGCGCGAGCAGCATAATATTTCCTTCTTCCAGCTCTTCACGGACTTTCATAGTCCGGTTTCCGGCGGTGCCTTGAAGTGGTAGTGGCAGGTCCTCGAGGACCATGCGGACGAGCCCGACTTCGGCTATCATGAGCTGAAGGCCGAGATGCTAAGCCACTTCAAGTCTGCTGAGTCCGACTATGAAATAATCCGTGAGATAATGGAGAGGAAACAGCTGCCCGCGGAAGCTTTCGATGACTTCTATGCCGAAGTCCACAACATGACGTTCCGTTTGCGGAAGAGGATCCCTGAAAAGGAGTTGGTTGGCGTCATCAGGGGCAACCTCAAACCGTACCTGGCCAACTTGACCTTCGCCATAAAAATGGACTCGTTGGCGGAGCTCAAGGCGGAATGCAAGAGAGCTGAGAAACTCATTAAAGAAAACAAGAATAAGTCAAGGGCGGTTAATGGAATAGGGTTGGAAATGCCAGATTTAGAGGGAAGAAAAGTAGAAGCTTTCGTTGGGAAACCCCAATACCAACCACAACATCAACGCCCCACAAATCTCAATAGTGTTCGTCGTTTTGTTAGTCCCGCGTCCAAGCCCACTGTGAATTCCCTTCCACTTGATGTTGTGTTTTTCGTGTAGTATGCCGGTATATCACTTTGTGAAAAACCCGGCAGAAGCACAAAAACCAAATAAATGTTCGTGCTCGTTCCACAATATGGTCTGTTTTGCGTGTGGAAGTGATTCGTCCTTTTGCGTGTTTAAGCCCAAGCAGGGAAACCCCAGGCTGGCGGAGTTGACAGGGGACTCCAGCCAGAAGACAGGCAACCCGGCAGCACAACTGTAAAGATTTTGAGAAGGAAAAAGGTAGAAAGTTGAAAAAGCGCGAGGGAAAAAGTTTACATCAGAGGAAAATTGAATATGAAGAAGCTAGGAGAAGAATTTTTTGTGAAAAACTAGATATTAATAGAAAGAAGAGAAATTTTAAGAAGATAGAGCAAATGCGTGAGAAGAGGAGATGTTTTAACCGGCTGAAAAGTAAAATAATTGCCACCATAGTCACCGTGAAAGGTGATAACAGATTTTTTGCAAAAACCACTATAGGAGGTCAGGAAGTATTGGCTCTCTTGGACTCAGGGGCGAGCGCCAGCTGCTTAGGCAAAGACTCAGCTGCACTCCTTCGGGGAAAGGAAGCCTTGATTGTGCCAATCAAGGGCCAAAATATCCGGAACGCGAACGGGGAGCAAACCGCCGTGGTAGGGGTCATAAAGTTACCAGTCGTGTGGGATAATACGACCAGAGAATTGGAATTTTTGATAGTTCCTGATCTGCAACAGGAAGTATATTTTGGGATACACTTTTGGCAGGCCTTTGGTATGAGTGTTGTGAGTAAAGGTATGAATGAGAATATGTGTCCAAATGTTGCCAGTGTGGCGGAGCTCGTGCCCGCCGAGGGTGACCTCTCTTTTGACGCAGTCCAACATGTTTTGACGACGGAAAAAAAACATATGTTGGAGCGTGTGAAGACCCAATTCCCGTCCTTCGCGGTACTGGGGTTAGGCCGGACAGACAAAGAGGAACACGTCATCGAGGTGGTGGACGAGTATCTGCCGGTCAAGCAACGCCATTATCTAATTTTCCGGCCATACAAAAACTCATATACGCAGAGTTACATCGAATGTTGGACATGGGAGTCATCGAGGAGTCCAACAGTAATTGGAATTCCCCCGTACCACTGGTCATTAAAGGAACGAAGAATCGGCTTTGCTTAGAAGCTCGCAAAGTGAATGAGAGAACTATAAAGGACGCATACCCCTTACCACATATTGATGGGATTTTGAGCCGCCTACAAAATACGAGATATATTTCCGCAATCGACTTGAAGGATGCTTTTTGGCAGATTCCCCTCGATAGGAAATCACGTGAAAAGACTGCCTTCACTGTCCCTGGCCGACCCCTTTACCAATTTACTGTCATGCCTTTCGGGTTGTGCAATGCAGCACAACGAATGTGTCGTCTCATGGACAAGGTCATTTCGGCCGCTTCACGTGAATGTGTTTTTATTTATCTTGACGATTTGTTAGTGTGTTCCGAAGATTTCGAGTCTCATATGTGTTTGTTGGAAAAGGTCGCTCGATGTCTTCGCGAGGCTAAGTTAACAACTAATGTAGAAAAAAGCAAGTTTTGTTTTAAAGAGGTTCGCTATTTAGGATACGTAGTCGGGGATGGATGTATTAGGACAGACGCCAACAAAGTGGTGGCTGTGAGGGACTTTCCAGTTCCGAAAACCCCGAAGCAACTACGACGGTTCCTGGGTATGTCAGGCTGGTACCGACGTTTCATACAGGACTACGCGACTATTGCAGCTCCGCTGCACGACTGCCTCAAAAAGGACAAAATTAAGAAATTTACCATGACTGACGAAGCGATGAAATCATTTGAAATTTTAAAGCAAAGTTTGATTTCTGCACCGGTGCTCTCACATCCTGACTTTATTCGTCGCTTTTATATTCAATGTGATGCATCAACGGACGGAGTGGGAGGGGTTTTGTTTCAGTTGGACGATGACCAGAACGAAAGACCCATTGCCTACGTTTCGGCAAAACTAAATAAAGCGCAGAAAAACTACAGCATAACAGAACTAGAATGATATGCTGCAATCGTGAGTGTTAAAAGATTCCGACCTTATGTGGAGGGAACCCCGTTCACCATCATAACTGATCATGCCAGCCTCAAATGGCTCATGAATCAGAAAGACCTTTCTGGGAGGTTGGCAAGGTGGAGTTTGAAACTCCAGGGTTATGATTTCGATATCCAACATCGAAAAGGGGCGCAAACCGTGGTTCCCGACACACTCTCACGAATGCACATGGACGAAATACTAACGAAGGATAGAGCCATAGACGTGTGTCTCGAGTCACCGTGCTTCGAGTCGGAGGAGTATACGAAGTTCAAAAAACGGTGACCGAGAACAAAGACAAGTTACCGGATCTGTGTTTATCGGACGGTTATGTTTACAAACGGACGCAATTCGACAGGGGAGATGATATTCTAGCGGACCAGACCTGGAAGCCCTGGGTTCCGTCGGAGCTGCGACCGGGACTGGTAGAGGCGTCTCACAGCTCACCATCCGCTGGTCATGGTGGCATCCACAAGACACTGTCCCGACTACGTCAGAAATATTACTGGCCAGGAATGGTCACAGATGTATGCGCCCATATAAAAGATTGCGAAACTTTCAAAGCAAATAAGACACAAAACGTTTTTAAACAACCCATGATGGGAAAGCAAAAGCTCACAGAGCGAACTTTCCAGCGTCTTTTTATTGATTTTTGCGTCCCTATCCTCGTTCTAAGGATGGTAACGTGTATGTCTTTGTATGTTTAGATCATTTTTCAAAGTTCGTGTTCTTAAAACCAATGAAAAGGGCAACTTCAGCTGAGGTAGTCAAGTTTTTGGAAAAGGATGTTCATGTTTTTGGCGTGCCCGAATACATACATTCGGACAAGGGAAAGCAGTTTGTTTCTGAGATGTTCCGTAACTTTTTAGAGAAATATGGCACAAAACATGTAAAAACAGCCTTTTATTCACCTCAAGGTAACGCTGCAGAGAGGGTAAACCGATCTGTCCTAAAGATCATTAATCATTTATAAAAGATAATCAGAAAAATTGGGACAAATGCGTCAGTGATGCCGCATTTGCACTACGCAGCGTTACACATGCAGCAATCAACATGTCTCCGTACTACGCCACTTTCGGTATGCCTATGATACAGCATCCTGCATCATATGAGCTATACCGAAATCTGGCAGCGGTGAAGGATGTTGATTGCGAGGTAGAGGCCCCAGGTGATAAACTGCAACTAATTCGGAACAAAATTATGAAAGAGCTGAAGTTGGCCCATGATAGGAGTAAAAAGATATATGACACTAGAAGTAGAGATGTAAAGTTTCAGATTGGACAAATGGACAATACCGCCGAAACTTCAAACAATGCTCCCAAGTTGACAATTACAACGCCAAGTTAGCCCCGAAACAAATCAAATGTATAGTTTTAAATGTAATCGGGAATTCGATGTATGAACTTTGCGATAGTAATGGGAAAAAGATCGGCGTATACCACGCTAAAAATATTTTTGCAAAATAGCTATGTTTTTTTGTAGTGCTAGTACCTCTGTACAATGTTTTGCCTGTGTTCTGTGTTATGTATTGATGTAGTTTATTCATTTGATTTATTTATTTAGTTACATTTTTTTTACCTACCTGACTATATGATCTGTGATATTTTATTTTATAAATTTTTTTTATAATTGTTCTGCTAACTGTGATATTTTATTTTTTTATTATTATGGAATTTGGTAAAAGGGGACTATGTCTGGTAACATTTTTAACATTTATACAATTGTCGGCATTATTAACCTTAAGTTGGAGACGTTGTTTAACAACTTTCATTTTGATTACTAAATTTATAGTAATATAAACCATCGCTTTTATAATAAAATCATCATTTAATTATAACTCACCCACACTCACTCTCATTGTTATTAAGAAGAAGAAGAACACAAACACTTGATGGGACGAATACGTAAAAAGGCTGGCCAGGGTTTTGTAAATAGTTTGATTAATTCTTTACCTATTGAGCTTCATTTACCTGGATATCAATTTTGTGGTCCTGGAACGAAACTCCGACAACGAATAGAAAGAGTGCAACGACAGCCTGTCTTCATACTGGCTTGAATGAGTGGCAGCGTGCATATGTGTTTATGTGTTTTGTATCCAGGTCCGTGCCTCAGCCGCAATGTTGCCATTAACCTAATAACCTTGTGTATTGACAACATTGTAGCTATAGTGAACACAATGTTGCAGCGGAAATAAGATGTTGCACGTTGGCATCAGGTTGTTAGCAGCAGTCACTATGTTACTAACAACCTAGCAACATTGATGAATTCCTTGTACCTATGTGTTTGTTTTGTTCTGTATTATGTATGCGGATGTGTAGGTGTGTAAGGCTATGAGCGTGTGAATGCATCAGTGCGAGCGGTCAAGGCACGAACCAAATGTATCTGTGTAGGTGTTCGGTTTGTGGAGCGGTAAATGTATGTATGTATGTTTTTGCCATTTCAGCGAATTCAGCACATCCACTCAACTGCACCGGCGCCGTTGGAGTACGAGTATATGGGTGAGTGAAATTTGAGCACAATATTTTTGCTAATACACGTATCTGAATATATATTAACATATGATGCCTGATCTTCTTGAGAAAATAGAAGAAGGAAACCTAAACTTAAGGAATATATGTACAAACATAACTACAAACATACATACCTTTTGTTTATAATATGCCAAACTGGTTATTTTTGCTTTACTTTGGTGACCTACTTTTGTTTTATACAAAATTGATCTTATATTTACTTGAGCGGTTGCGGTAGGTCAGGGATTAGGGTACTTGAATTTTTTTTGTTCGCCCTCTTATTTTATTTTATTTGAATTTGTATCTATAGGATTTAGAATTAGCTCCTATTACTAATATTGCATTAGGGTGGCCCTACAAGTTTTAATTTTTTTTCTATTTGAGTCCAGACACTTTGTCTATTAGTCGTAGGTATTTTTTTTTTTATTGAATTGAATTTGAAAAGTATCTACTTCTTGTGGCACTCTCATGAATTTTTAATGTTCATTAGTAATACAAATATTTAGCATTAAGTTTGAGCATTTTTTTTTTATTGTTACTTTGAGTAAACTTTTGAAATCCCTGTCAAAGTATTTTGTATTAAACTCGGAGTTTAAAGTTTTTTTTTGGAATTGCTGAACTAGTAGCAGGATGTTAGTTGATAATTTTTAAACCAAATACTTTGTAAATACTTTGTAAATAAATTTAAATAATGCAGGGCTAAATTCCCACATTTGGTGTTAGTTCTGCGCTTGTGCGTGGCAAGGTGAGGTGAAGGTGAGTGTTTAGGGAAAATGACTTATTGACGGACGGACCGACTTATGTCAAGTTTGGGGGCACTGTAAGTAGATATGAGTCAGCACAGTGCCCACGGTGCGGTGCAAGTTGCACTGCAGAGGGAGGGTAGACTCCACCTGACAGGACAGGCCTTCATCTGTTCCCCCTCTTAACTTTGCCCCTCATGTTTATTTCTATCTTTTTCAGCTTTTTCTCTCCTTTCTATACATATGCAGGTATGAACCCTTTTTGTTCATGTGGCTGCTAACTGTGATATTTTATTTTTTTTATTTTTTTTTTTATTTTTTTTTTTATCTGTGATATTTTATTTACTATTAGATATGTAGAGTAGTAGCTGTGATATAGGTTTAAGTAGTAGCATTAGCCCAGTGACTAAGTTCGTAGTTAAACAGTACAAGAGTTTAAAGGCGTGAAGAAAATAGGCCCGGCAGTGAGTCGTGGGTCGAGGCCACACGATGGACGCGGAAAATAATACTTAGCAGGCTGCGTTTGAATTCTTTACGCACACGCTCCATAGTGCAGGCACCATCGGCGGTTGCGAGCCTGTAACGACAGCCTGTCTTCATACTGGCAAGAATGAGTGGCAGCGTGCATATGTGTCTATGTGTTTTGTATCCAGGCCCGTGCCTCAGCCGCAATGTTGCCATTAACCTAATAACCTTGTGTATTGACAACATTGTAGCTATAGTGAACACAATGTTGCAGCGGAAATAAGATGTTGCACCTTGGCATCAGGTTATTAGCAGCAGTCACTATGTTACTAACAACCTAGCAATATTGATGAATTCCATGTACCTATGTGTTTGTTTTGTTCTGTATTATGTATGCGGATGTGTAGGTGTGTAAGGCTATGAGCGTGTGAATGCATCAGGTTGAGCGGTCAAGGCACGAACCAAATGTATCTGTGTAGGTGTTCGGTTTGTGGAGCGGTAAATGTATGTATGTATGTTTTTGCCATTTCAGCGAATTCAGCACATCCACTCAACTGCACCGGCGCCGTTGGAGTACGAGTATATGGGTGAGTGAAATTTGAGCACAATATTTTTACTAATACACATATCTGAATGTATGTACATATATTAACATATTATGCCTGATCTTCTTGAGAAAATAGAAGAAGGAAACCTAAACTTAAGGAATATATGTACATACATAACTACAAACATACACACCTTTTGTTTATAATATGCCAAACTGGTTATTTTTGCTTTACTTTGGTGACCTACTTTTGTTTTATACAAAATTGATCTTATATTTACTTGAGCGGTTGCAGTAGGTCAGGAATTAGGGTACTTGAATTTTTTTTGTTCGCCCCCTTATTTTATTTTATTTTATTTGAATTTGTATCTTTAGGATTTAGAATTAGCTCCTATTAATAATATTGCATTAGGGTGGCCCTACAAGTTTTAATTTTTTTTCTGTTTGAGTCCAGACACTTTGTCTATTAGTCGTAGGTATTTTTTTTTATTGAATTGAATTTGAAATGTATCTACTTCTTCTTGCACTCTCATGAATTTTTAATGTTCATTAGTAATAAAAATATTTAGCATTAAGTTTGAGCATTTTTTTATTGTTACTTTGAGTAAATTTTTGAAATCCCTGTCAAAGTATTTTGTATTAAACTCGGAGTTTAAAGTTTTATTTTGGAATTGCTGAACTAGTAGCAGGGTGTTAGTTGATAATTTGTTAACCAAAAACTTTGTAAATAAATTATAAGAATTATGTTTGGGTGAAAATCTTAGACCTTTTCATAATGCAGGGCTAAATTCCCACTTTTGGTGTTGGCGCTGCGCTTGTGCGTGGCAAGGCAAGGTGAAGGTGAGTGTTTAGGGAAAATGACTTATTGACGGACGGACCGACTTATGTCAGGTTTGGGGGCACTGTAAGTAGATATGAGTCAGCACAGTGCCCACGGTACGGTGCAAGTTGCACTGCAGAGGGAGGGTAGACTCCTCCTGACAGGACAGGCCTTCATTTGTTCCCCCCTCTTAACTTTGTCCCTCACGTTTATTTCTATCTTTTTCAGCTTTTTCTCTCCTTTCAATACATATGCAGGTATGAACCCTTTTTGTTCATGTGGCTGCGGGTGAGGTCGGTGGTGCAATACACCGCCCAAGACGACGAGCTAGCCTGGGCCCGCAAGCATACCTGCTTGCCGCCGCTCCTAACCACCCAAACAGTCAGCCACGTAACAAGAGGAGATAAGGGTATAAATCCTTTAGATGAAGCCTGTAGAGGACATGATATTGCATATTCGAAAAATATAAATAACAGACACCAAGCTGATAAAGTTTTATCTGAGAAAGCCTGGCAACTGGTAACATCTAAGGATAGTGATTTCAAAGAACGAGCAAACGCTTGATTCGCTACAAATGCAATGAAAGCAAAATTCAAATTGGGAATGGGTATAAAAAATAAGAAAAGAAATACATCTAAATGTAAAAAACGGAAAAAGATGAAAACTCGTAAAGTATCATCTAATAAAAATTTTTTGATGGCAGTTAAAAAAGGTATCAACATACTTAACAAAAAGAAGCCGCAGTCATTTAATCAGGCCTATAACATTTCTAAGAATGCTATAGAGTCTAGCTTTAAAAATAAAAAATTAATATACCGAGAATAATTCCAGTCCCAAATTTCCAATTTTAACAGCGTTGGGTGCACTTGGTGGTATAGCATCTGGTGGATCAGCTATAGCAAAAGGTTTGAATGATATCAGGAATGGAAAGGAGCAATTGGCTGAAGCTAGCCGTCATAATAGATATATGGAATCAATAGCTATGGGGAAGGGTTTATTCCTCAAACCGTATAGAAGGGGATATGGTTTATTTTTACGACCCTATCCAAAAAACGAATAAAAAGCCTACCCAAAAGACGGTTAACAGACATAGATTTAATGAAATATTGCAAACATCTTAAACATTTCAGAGGAATTTTTATGCGAAATTCCCTATTGAATAAACCGAATGCTCAAGAATGTGGAATTCCTAATTTAGACGATGCTGATGGTCCTGGCAATCATTGGGTAGCATACTATAAAAACAAAAATTATAAAGAATATTTTGATAGTTTTGGAAATTTGCTGCCGCCGATTGAACTGATTAATTATCTGAAGCCACCAATACTTTACAATTATGATCAGAAACAAAAATACGGCACAGTAATATGTGGTCAATTACAGTGGCGGATCTAGGATTTGGTACTGGGGGGGGCTTGACATTTTTTCACTTTCAAATTTTGTTTTTGTTTTCCATGATGTATTAAATAAATGTATACAGAATATAAAATGACATGACAAAACGAGAATTTTCAAAATTAAAAAATTAAATAACTTACTAATAAAGTACAAGCAATATTTTCTGAAATGAAGTCTTCTTTTATTCAGCACACTCGAGATAATGATATAACAACCATATAAAAATAGTCATAAAAACCTTTCTTTCAAACCCACTTATTGTTGGTTCAATCTTCTATCAACCAATCCAAAAATTCGAGTCGTCGGGGCTTCGATTTACAGAAAATATCGGTTATTTCTTCAATGCCCGTTTCTATTTCTTTGTGGACGTTCCCTAGTGCCAGACCAGTCAGGCGATTTTCAGACATGTTGACTCTCAAATAAGTCTTCAAGCGCTTTAGATTAGAAAAAGAATGCTCTGCGGTCGCTGATGTCACGGGGATAGTCGCAAATATTTGCAACAGTGTCGTCACGTTTGGAAAAAATGAAGAAAAGTGTGCTGATTTAATGATTTTCAGGGCATCAGTAGCTGTTTGAGCACTCTTGAATGGATCACTTTTGCAATGGTTATGCCACAATAAAATCTCATTTTTCAGCACTGTCTCGTTGCGTCTGGTGAGATCTTCTTTATAAACTTTAGCAGCAAGTACAATTTCTTCAATCGTTACTCCTGCAGAGTATGCTGGAATCAGTCCCTCCAGAGGCAGTATTTTCAAAAATTCACCTTTGAATCTTGACGTCAATGAAGACATCATGTAGTCCAGGAAAGGGTAGTAAATTGTAGCTCTCTAATTCGGGTTTAGCCCTAGCCCTTTTTTTGCCCACTTTAAAATGTTTGCCTTTTTTGGCTCCAAATCTATTTGGGCAACTCGGATTGGGAAATTTGTAATGTGTGTATCAAATGACATCGAAATTTTATTTAATTTTTTTCGTTATGATGATGTGGCAGCTTGGTAAATAAAACAACAATAAAAAAATGATAGTAAAACATTAATCGATTATCAAGTGTCATTACTTACACAACGTAGAAATGAAAAGGTAAGGAAATATTTTGCATTTATTTAATAAAAAAGCAAGTGCCAGCAACAGCAGAAAACTTCGAAAATGAAGATAGCGATGAAAGTGATGAAATTCGTTTCGATGACAAGACGAGCCATATGTGCCGACGTTAAGTTTTTTCTTATATTTGGCGGAACAAAGTAATTACTGCTTACTTAACGAATTTTTATTATTAAAAAATATAAATAGAATTATAACAAGTACGGACGGGGCTGACAATATGCTGTTAAGTTTTTAATGAGTAGAGCCCTCTATGCCATTTATTTCAACTTTCAGAGCTTCCTAACCATAAGAAAGTGAGTTTACTTCAATTTCTGTAAAAAATGCGAGATGAATTCGGTAAAAATATTCACAGTAAACAATTTTTGGCTTAAAAAATTTAAAACCATACCGTGTGTCCTCAGTATGCCTCAACCTTGCACGTAATGACTTAGTTCGAACGGAGGATGGGGGGGAGGTGTCAATTATGTTTAAAATTTTTATTTGAGAAAAATCAATTATATGAAATATAAAATATAAATTGTTTATTTTATTCTTAAATATATTACAGTAAAGAACTATTAAATATAATAATTCAAAATTTTTTATTCTGTATGAAATTCAAATAATGGTGAATTAAATTTTTCACTAGGTTTAATCAGTTCTATATAAAATGTATTCTTATTTATTGTTTCAATAGTTGATTCTTCTAAGAAGTTTGAGGAATCCGGATGAAAATGAACATTATCATCCAGTTCTATCATTAGCTTCTCCCCAAACTTTTTCCTCACTCTTATGGTTTTTACTATTTTTAATTTTTTATTAATTGGTACATCAATCGCCTTCAGTATGGGTTCTTGAAATTTTTCCTTTGAGCTTGATTCATAATGTGGAATATGTCTATAATCAGCAGCGGTGTTAAAGATGTGCCGATGTATAAGTAGTATAGTTTATTGCTGTTTATTAGAAGTGAGCCTGGTTGACCACAGTTGAAAATCCTTATAAAATGATTATCCTTGAAATATAGATGAGTACTGAGCAGCTTTAAACCATTTACTACATTTTTTACCGAAAAGATGACCAAGAAGCTCTTATCTTACTAAATGTATGTATATGGATGGATGTGTCTGTGTCGGTATATATATATATATATGGATGGATGTATAGATGGATAAATGTTTCGCAATGTATTTTGTGGTTTGTTGAGATATATCGTACAGTTTCACATTACTATTAGAGCGACATAATTTGTAATTCAGTATCAAAGAGGTAGTACAATAAAAAAGAAGAAAATGCCTTTCCCGCAATATTTAGAAAAGTTTTCATCAAAATATGGTGACTTAATTGATGATGATCATCGAATATTTTTTTTATTCTATGATAAAAAGATCATGTCTATCAGAACCATTTATATATTCATTCAATGGATTACACTAGAAAGATTGCAATTTTGCTGATAATTCATATAAGGAAACAGAAGATATATGTAATTGTATTTCGTATTATTCCCGATATTAAACATTAAAAGAAATTTATAATTTATATGCTGTCATATTTAAGGAGCCCAGATGGTTGTAATCAGTGTGAGAGCACGTTTTATTAAAACACAAAGCAAAAAATTGCAAAACTGTGTGATAAAGAAATCTCAACTCAACTACATATCCATATGATCGAAATCGGTATGCTCTATTATATGACATGTATTTGAAGTTTCAACAGAGTTACTATGGACGAACTCCCCAACCACTTTTATCGCCTGATCAATTTGTTCAACATGCTCCAATAATTGTTTTAGATGTTACACATCAGAATTAATCTATAACAAGTAAGGAAGGCTAAGTTCGGGTGTAACCGAACATTACATACTCAGTTGAGAGCTGTGGAGACAAAGTAAGGGAAATCACTATGTTGTAAAAGGAACCTAGGGTAACCATGGAATGTGTTTGTATGACATGTGTATCAAATGGAAGGTATTAAAGAGTATTTTAAGAGGAAGTGGGCCATAGATCTATAGATGGACGCCATTTAGGGATATCGCCAAAAAGGTGGACCAGGCCTGACTAGAGAATTTGTTTGTACGATATGGGTATCAAATGAAATGTGTTAATTATAATTTTAAAAGGGAGTGGGCCTAAGTTCTATAGGTGGACGTCTTTTGAGATATCGCCATAAAGGTGGACCAGGGGTGACTCTAGAATTTATTTTGTACGATATGGGTATCAAATAAAAGGTATTAATGAGTATTTTAAAAGAGCGTGGGCCTAAGTTCTATAGATGGACGCATTTTCGAGATATCGCCATAAAGATGGACCAGGAGTGACTCTAGAATTTGTTTGTACGATATGAGTATCAAATTAAAGGTGTTAATGAGTATTTTAAGAGGGCGTGGGCCTTAGTTCTATATGTGGACGCCTTTTCGAGATATCGCCATAAACGTGGACCAGGGGTGATTTTAGAATTTGTTTGTACTATATGGGTATCAAATGAAAGGTGTTAATGAGTATTTTAAAAGGGAGTGGGCCTTAGTTCTATAGGTGGACGCCTTTTCGGAATATCGTTATAAAAGTGGACCTGGGTTGACTCTAGAATGCGTTTGTACAATATGGGTGTCAAACGAAAAGTGTAATAAATTTTTTAAAAGGGAGTGGGCCTTTGTTCTATGGGTGGACGCCTTTTCGGGATATCGCCATAAACGTGGACCAGGGGTGACTCTAGAATGCGTTTGTACAATATGGGTATCAAATGAAAGGTGCTAATGAGTATTTTAAAAGGGTGTGGGCCTTAGTTCTATAGGTGGAAGCCTTTTCGAGATATCTCCATAAAGGTAGACCAGGGGTGACTCTAGAATTTGTTTGTACGATATGGGTATCAAATGAAAGGTGTTAATGAGTATTTTAAAAGGGAGTGGGCCTTAGTTCTATAGGTGGATGCCTTTTCGAGAGATCGGCATAAAGGTGGGCCAGGGGTGACTCTAGAACTTTTGTGTACGATATGGGTATCAAATGAAAGGTGTTAATGAGTATTTTAAAAGGGCGTGGGTCTTAGTTCTATAGGTGGATGCCTTTTCGAGATATCGACATAAAGGTGGACCAGGGGTGACTCTAGAATTTGTTTATACGATATGGGTATCAAATGAAAGGTGTTAATGAGTATTTTAAAAGGGAGTGGGCCTTACTTCTATAGGTGGATGCCTTTTCGAGATATCGCCATAAAGGTGGGCCAGGGGTGACTCTAGAATTTTTTTGTACGATATGGGTATCAAATGAAAGGTGTTAATGAGTATTTTAAAAAAGCGTAGGCCTTAGTTCTATAGGTGGACACCTGTTCGAGATATCGACATAAAGGTGGACCAGGGGTGACTCTAGAATTTGTTTGTACGATATGGGTATCAAATGAAAGGTGTTAGTGAGTCTTTTAAAAAGGAGTGGGCCTTAGTTCTATATGTGAACGCCTTTTCGAGATATCGCCATAAAGGTGGGCCAGGGGTGACTCTAGAATTTTTTTGTACGATATGGGTATCAAATGAAAGGTGTTAAAGAGTATTTTAAAAAGGCGTAGGCCTTAGTTCTATAGGTGGACGCCTTTTCGAGATATCGACATAAAGGTGGACCAGGGGTGACTCTAGAATTTGTTTGTACGATATGGGTATCAAATGAAAGGTGTTAATGAGTATTTTAAAAAGGAGTGGGCCTTAGTTCTATATGTGAACGCCTTTTCGAGATATCGCCATAAACGTGGACCAGGGGTGACTCTAGAATGTGTTTGTACGATATGGGTATCAAATTAAAAGTATTAATGAGGGTTTTAAAAGGGAGTGGCCCTTAGTTGTATATGTGAAGGCGTTTTCGAGATATCTACCAAAATGTGGACCAGGGTGATCCAGAACATCATCTGTCGGGTACCGCTAGTTTATTTATATATGTAATACCACGTACAGTATTCCTTCCAAGATTCCAAAGGCTTTTGATTTCGCCCTGCAAAACTTTTTCATTTTCTTCTACTTAATATGGTAGGTGTCACACCCATTTTACCAAGTTTTTTTCTAAAGTTATATTTTGCGTGAATAGACCAATACAATTATCATGTTTCATCCATTTTTTCATTTTTCGTAATTTTCGATATCGAAAAAGTGGGCGTGGTCATAGTCGGATTTCGGCCATTTTTTATACCAATACAAAGTGAGTTCAGATAAGTACGTGAACTGAGTTTAGTAAAGATATATCGATTTTTGCTCAAGTTATCGTGTTAACGGCCGAGCGGAAGGACAGACCGTCGACTGTGTATAAAAACTGGGCGTGGCTTCAACCGATTTCGCCCTTTTTCACAAAAACAGTTATCGTCCTAGAAGCTAAGCCTCTACCAAATTTCACAAGGATTGGTTAATTTTTGTTCGACTTATGGCATTACAAGCATCCTAGACAAATTAAATGAAAAAGGGCGAAGCCACGCCCATTTTGAAATTTTCTTTTATTTTTGTATTTTTTTTCACCATATTATTACTGGAGTTGAATGTTGGCATAATTTACTTATATGCTGTAAAGATATTAACTTTTCTTTTAAAATTTGAATTTAAAAAAAAATTTTTTTAAAAAGTGGGCGTGGTCGTTCTCCAATTTTGCTAATTTTTATTAAGCAGACATAAAGTAATAAGAAATTACAGCTTGCAAAACTTCTAAATTACCTTCATTTAAAAGTGGGCGGTGCCACGCCCACTGTCCAAAATTTTACTAGTTTTCTATTCTGCGTCATAAGCTCAACTCACCTACCAAGTTTCATCGCTTAATGCGTATTTGGTAATGAATTATCGCACTTTTTCGATTTTTCGAAATTTTCGATATCGAAAAAGTGGGCGTGGTTATTGTCCAATATCTTTCATTTTAAATAGCGATCTGAGATGAGTGCCCAGGAACCTACGTACCAAATTTCATCAAGATACCTCAAAATTTACTCAAGTTATCGTGTTAACGGACAGACGGACGGACGGACGGACATGGCTCAACCGATTTTTTTTTCGATACTGATGATTTTGATATATGGAAGTCTATATCTATCTTGATTCCTTTATACCTGTACAACCAACCGTTATGCAATCAAAGTTAATATACTCTGTGAGCTGTGCTCAACTGAGTATAAAAAGCGGTCCCATCGAATTCGGATTGAGCTAGAATTTCACAAGGCCGTATCTGCCAACACCGCTGCTTATTGTATACTCATCCATGATAAAATGTATGAATATATTCCATTTACAAATGTTGTCAAAAAGATTATTTAGAAAAATAGTAGTAATTTTATGAAACTACACACACACACAAGTATATTACGCACTGCCAAATTATGGAGAAAAATATAAATAAAAAATTTAAAAATTTTATATAAAAAATTTTTTTTTATTTATTTGAAAAAGGTTTATTTGAAAAAAAGTAAGTATTTACATTGGAACAAGCTTCCCATGGATGGGTGTATCCATCGGCATGTATTTTGTAATTTGTTGATATTCTCACATGCATATACATATGGGAACAGCATGTACACACACAAACTTATAACCTAATAAAAAAGACAAATAAAATGTTCAATATTCATATTTAAAAATTATAATTTATGTATATGCTGTCATTTTTAAGGAGCTCAAATGGAAAATCATAAGTTCAATATTAAGATAACCTTTAGTTAATTATGAAATTCTCACATGCATATATATATATATATATATATATATATATATATATATTAGGGCGGGTCGATTTAAAGATCGCTCATTGCTCTGTGAAAATCGTATTCTAGGGATCAAAATAAGAAACTTTGCCGAAGGAACCATACCTATAAAACGAATTCTGATGACCCCCCCCTTTGGGTCGAACTTTTTTTCCTCCCCACAAATCGACCCGGCCTAATATATATATATATATTAGGGCGGGTCGATTTAAAAATCGCTCATTGCTCTGTGAAAATCGTATTCCAGGGATCAAAATAACAAACTTTGCCGAAGGAACCATACCTCTAAAACGAATTCTGATGTCCCCCAATTTGGGTCGAACTTTTGGGTAGGGGCAAATTTTGAAAAATCCCACTTTGGCCCATTTAGAGTGCTCCAATTGAGTCCAAATGGCAGACCGACCCCCATTAACTTTGGAGACCCGACCGACCGATGCCAGTGGCACACCCCCTGGAACCCCCTGGGGGTTCACCAGATAAACATTTCAAAAAATCGCCGGTTTTGCACTTTACATGAAAAAATCAGCTAAATGGCTATGTGGTAATAAGGCCAATTGACCTTATGGCCTTTGACCTTATGTCACCACTCCATCACATTAATGCATTGTCATCGAGCCTTGATAGGTGTGCAAAGTTGCAATCAATCTTATCGCCATTCAAAGTGTTGATAAGGCCAATTGACCTTATGGCCGTTGACCTTATGTCACCACACCATCACATTAATGCATTGTCATCGGTCCTTGATACGTATGCAAAGTTTCAAGTTAATCAGACTTCTAGAAACCGGTGAAAATTAAGCTCAAAGATTCCGTTACACACAGGCCAAGCTAATAAAAGCGTGCTAAAAATGAGTTTAACTTAGTAATAGAAAATAAATGTAAAAAAATTATTAGAAATTAGCGTTTTTACAACCCTTTTAAAACCAAAGCATCACTGTGATGAATTTGCATGTCGTAAACATAGTTGTGTGTGTTTTTTATTCAAGCGTTATAAAAAATGAAGGTATCACTGTGACACAATTTCAGATCGTAAAATTGCTTGTGTTGTTTTTTTAAGCCACCACAAGACACAGCAGGTAGAATTGAGATTACCATTTCATTCTTATTACCTCGTCTCGTAGACCATATATAACGCAACAGTTTTTGTAAATGCATTAAGTCGTTGTGAAGAACTCAAAGTGTGAAGTGCTAATTTCAGATAAAAAAATATTTCAAAAAAAATAATAAGTGAAGTGACCATTCCAAGTTTACAATGAATCCACCATCCTCTACACCGCAAGATGAAGCAACTACATCAACAACTATCGAAAATCCAATGAGTCATATACCCAAGCATGATGTTACTGTTTTTGGTGTGTCTACTGATTTAACTGATCTTAATTTACCAACCCATATGGATATCTTGAGATATTATTTTTACTTAAGCCAACGTGCTAAATCAGAACAAAAAAAAGTTTTCCCATAAATCATTCACTATTCAAGTACAAGATAAGTTGATTGGAATTTGGGAAAAACTTGGTATGGAAATAAAACTGAAAAAAGGTGTTTTTAATAAATTGAATAAATTGCTTGACAAGTATCAAAAGCAAATCAAGAGAAGAAACGATAGATACAATTGATGAGAAGTATCATACTAGGATAGTAAAAGAACATCATCCTGTTATTTTGAGAGAACCCAATTCTGAATTGATTGGTTACGTAAGACTGGAACATCATGCTTGGGTATATGACTCATTGGGTTTTCGATAGTTGTTGATGTAGTTGCTTCCTCTTGCGGTGTAGAGGATGGTGGATTCATTGTAAACTTTTTGATTTGGAATGGTCACTTCACTTAGTATTATTATACTCAGTTGAGCAGAGCTCACAGAGTATATTAACTTTGACTGGATAACGGTTGGTTGTACAGGTATAAAGGAATCGAGATAGATATAGACTTCCATATATCAAAATCATCAGTATCGAAAAAAAAATTCGATTGAGCCATGTCCGTCCGTCCTTTCGCCCGTTAACACGATAACTTGAGTAAATTTCGAGGTATCTTGATGAAATTTGGTACGTAGGTTCCTGGACACTTATGTCAGATCGCTATTTAAAATGAACGATATCGGACAATAACCACGCCCACTTTTTCGATATCGAAAATTTCGAAAAATTGAAAAGGGCGATAATTCATTACCAAATACGGATTAAGCGATGAAAATTGGTAGGTGAGTTGAATTTATGACGCAGAATAGAAATAAGAAAAATTTTGGACAATGGGCGTGGCACCGCCCACTTTTAAAAGAAGGTAATTTAGAAGTTTTGCAAGCTGTAATTTGGCAGTCGTTGAAGATATCATGATGAAATTTGGCAGGAACGTTACTCTTATTACTATATGTCTGCTTAATAAAAATTAGCAAAGTCGGAGAACGACCACGCCCACTTTTTAAAAAAAAATTTTTTTTAATTCAAATTTTAAAAGAAAAGTTAATATCTTTACAGTATAAAAGTAAATTATGTCAACATTTAACTCCAGTAATGATATGTTGCAACAAAATACAAAAATAAAAGAAAATTTCGAAATAGGCGTGGCTCCGCCCTTTTTCATTTAATTTGTCTAGGATAATTTTAATGCCATAAGTCGAACAAAAATTTACCAATCCTTGTGAAATTTGGTAGAGGCTTAGATTCTAGGACGATAACTGTTTTCTGTGAAAAAGGGCGAAATCGGTTGAAGCCACGCCCAGTTTTTATACACAGTCGACCGTCTATCCTTCCCCTCGGCCGTTAACATGATAACTTGAGCAAAAATCGATATATCTTTACTAAACTCAGTTCACGTACTTATCTGAACTCACTTTGTATTGGTGTAAAAAATGGCCGAAATCCGACTATGAACACGCCCGCTTTTTCGATATCGAAAATTACGAAAAATTTAAAAAATGCCATAATTATATACCAAATATGAAAAAAGGGATGAAACATGGTAATTGTATTGGTCTATTGACGCAAAATATAACTTTAGAGAAAAACTTGGTAAAATGGGTGTGACACCTACCATATTAAGTAGAAGAAAATGAAAAAGTTTTGCAGCGCGAAATCAAAAGCCCTTGGAATCTTGGAAGGAATACTGTTCGTTGTATTACATATATAAATAAATTAGCGGTACCCGACAGATGATGTTCTGGATCACCCTGGTCCACATTTTGGTCGATATCTCGAAAACGCCTTCAAATATACAACTAAGGGCCACTCCCTTTTAAAACCCTCATTAATACCTTTAATTTGATACCAATATCGTACAAACACATTCTAGAGTCACCCCTGGTCCACGCTTATGGCGATATCTCGAAAAGGCGTCCACCTATAGAACTAGGGCCCATGCCCTTTTAAAATACTCATTAACACCTTTCATTTCAAACCCATATTGTACAAACGCATTCTAGAGTCACCCCTGGTCCACGTTTATGGCGATATCCCGAAAAGGCGTCCACCCATACAACTAAGGCCCACTCCCTTTAAAACACTTATTAACACCTTTCGTTTGATACCCATATTGTACAAACGCATTCTAGAGTCAACCCTGGTCCACTTTTATAACGATATTCCGAAAAGGCGTCCACCTATAGAACTAAGGCCCACTCCCTTTTAAAATACTCATTAACACCTTTCATTTGATACCCATATAGTACAAACAAATTCTATAGTCACCCCTGGTCCACCTTTATGGCGATATCTCGAAAAGGCGTCCACATATGGAACTAAGGCCCACGCCCTCTTAAAATACTCATTAACACCTTTCATTTGATATTCATATCGTACAAACAAATTCTAGAGTCACCCCTGGTCCATCTTTATGGCGACATCTCGAAGAGTCGTCCATCTATAGAACTTAGGCCCACACCCTTTTAAAATACTCATTAATACCTTTCATTTGATACCCATATCGTACAAAATAAAATCTAGAGTCACCCCTGGTCCATCTTTATGGCGATATCTCGAAAAGGCGTCCACCAATAGAACTTAGGTCCACTCCCTTTTAACATTATCATTAACACATTTCATTTGATACCCATATCGTACAAACAAATTCTAGAGTCAGGTCTGGTCCACCTTTATGGCGACATCCCTAAATGGCGTCCATCTATAGAACTATGGCCCTCTTGCTTTAAAATACTCTTTAATACCTTCCATTTGATACACATGTCATACAAACACATTCCAGGGCAGGAAGTGACTTCGTTTCGTTTATTAGCGTTGATTATCGTAACGAAATGATATCGTTTCGTTCGTTAAGCATGCCTGTTCCAGGGTTACCCTAGGTTCTTTTTACAACATTGTGATTTTCCCTTACTTTGTCTCCACAGCTCTCAACTGAGTATGTAATGTTCGGTTACACCCGAACTTAGCCTTCCTTACTTGTTTTTGAAATATTTTTTTATCTGAAATTATCACTTCACACTTTGAGTTCTTCACAACGACTTAATGCATTCACAAAAACTGTTGCGTTATATATGGTCTACGAGACGAGGTAATAAGAATGAAATGGTAATTTCAATTCTACCTGCTGTGTCTTGTGGTGGCTTAAAAAAACAGCACAAGCAATTTTACGATTTGCAATTGTGTCACAGTGATACCTTCATTTTTTAAAACGGTTGAATAAAAAACCCACACAACTATGTTTACGACATGCAAATGCATCACAGTGATGCCTTGGTTTTAAAAGGGTTGTAAAAATGCTAATTTCTAATAATTTTTTTAAATTTCTTTTCTATTACTAAGTTAAATTCATTTTTAGCACGCTTTTATTAGCTTGGCCTGTATGTAACGGAATCTTTGAGCTTAATTTTCACCGGTTTCTAGAAGTCTGATTAATTTGAAACTTTGCATACGTATCAAGGACCGACGACAATGCATTAATGTGATGGTGTGGTGCCATAAGGTCAATTGGCCTTATTACCACATAGCCATTTATCTGATTTTTTCATGTAAAGTTCAAAACCGGCGATTTTTTGAAATGTTTGTATGGTGAACCCCCGGGGGGTTCCAGGGGGTGTGCCACTGGCATCGGTGGGTCGGGCCTATAAAGTTATTGGGGGTTGGTCATACATTTGGACTCGATTGGAGCACTCTAAATGGTTCAAATTGGGATTTTTCAAAATTTGCCCCTACCCAAATTGGGGGACATCAGAATTCGTTTTAGAGGTATGGTTCATTCGGTAAAGTTTCTTATTTTGATCCCTAGAATATGATTTTCACCGAGCAATGGGCGGTTTTTTTGCCTCCCCACAAATTGACCCGGCCTAATATATATATAAGTATATGGACCAGCATGTGCACACAAACTTATAACCTAATAAAAAAGACAAATCAAATGTTCAATCTTCCCCTGATCGGGTGCCCGAGAGGCCCGTTTTGCAGACGAGAAAAAAGGGCGGCGGTACTACAAGTGCCCATCGACTCCTTTTTGTAGACGAGAAAAAGGGGGTTGGGGTTGGGGGTTGGAGGTTAGGATTGGGCGCCACTACAAGTCTCCGACTGCTACTTTTTGTAGACGAGAAAAAAGGGGTTGGGGTTGGAGGTTGGAGGTTAGGATTGGGCGGCACTACAGGTGTCCAACTGCTACTTTTTGTAGACGAGAAAAAAGAGGGGTGGCGGGGGATTGGGGAGCAGTCGCTCGATTAGAAATCTATGGGACTCTTTAAAAATGCTCGGGTGAAGTCTAGGACTCATTAGAAATATGAGGGGACATTTAAAAATTTGCGGCGCTTTAAAAATGTAGGGCCTTCCCATTTAACGATCCTCTCCTGAACGGCTAAGCTCTGGTAAAGGCAAAAAGCTCTAAGCTTTTTCTTATACATCAGCCAGAACACAAACCGAAAAAACGTATGCGCCTAAAAGTAGGCAACGAAATTGTTTTGCTGTATATATATGTATGTCGGTGTGTATATACTTTTCCTTTCTCATATTTCCTTTCTCCATTTAAGCTGGAATCCCCATTTCCCTACTGCTGACGTAAGCGCAGAAGAATCATGCAAATATTCAGACGCATAGAGTTTTCATATTTGCCTTTTCATTCCGATGAATGTAATCGCGGTTGAGGCAAAGGAGCAAACGCCTGAATTGTTATATTCACGCATGCAATAAGTTGGTTGATTTTAAATCAATATCGATTATGTTCGTTTAAGCAAGTTGGATCGAGCGTTGTTTTGTTCGATTTTTGCTGTTCTCTGATATGTATGTAGATGGTCGTTAGGCAAATTTACAAGGAAACTTCTTTATGAAATTATAGTAAAAGTTAACATGTACATTTGTATATTTAATAAATTGCAGAATTTTTATGAAACAGAATATGATTAAAATTTAATTGTTCACTTCGTACGTACATATGGTTGCATATTAAAAATATAATATCACCAACAAAGTAAATACGTAGCAGAATTATAAAGAAATGTATTAACATAGACATAAAAACATCAAATATTTGAATTGTAACGACTTAAAAAATCAAAGGATCCTGAGGCAAGGGGGCGGGGTTTAAACCCCCAAAACCCCCCGTCGCTACGCCCCTGGCTCCTTTCCAGAGGGCCGAAATATATATAAACTGTTATATGACTTGCCCCAAATTATGAGTACGAGTCATGACTCTTAACTATAATGGCTCTACATCTAGATGTATAAACAATTCATTGTACATATTTACCTAGTATATGTACGTACTTATAGGTAAAGGTATATTTGTCAAAATTCAATATAAAATTCAAGATAAAAATTCAGTTCAAATTCAATTGAGAGTTTAGTGTTATAAAAAAAAAAAGAGTTTTGGCTGTGGACGACTGCGACAGTCGCTCTGCCTGCGTCCCCGCCCTAGGTGCGCTCAACGGCTAGAGCCTCCTGGAGTTCTTTAAGGATCCGCAACGCGTCTCACACGAGGATTTCAGACACTTTTCCCCTAGCGTTGGCAGTCTGCAGCCCTTGCGCGGTGCATCGAAAGGTTCGTCGGGCGATGCTAAGTGCTGATGAGGGAATGTTGTTGCCCGGGCGAGAACGGGGTTGGCCGGTGGGGGCAGAGGTGACTGAGCCTGTACGGCTGATCGCCCAGGCCGGGGTGCCTGGGTGGCACGTGGGGGTGCCGGAATTGGTACGGCGGATCTGCCAGGCCGGGGTGCCTGGGTGGCGCGTGCGGTGGTTGGGGTAGCGTCCCGCAGATGGAGTAGAGAGTGATGCGGTGCCCTGCAAGTCCGGCATCGATCATGCGAGCTGCACTCGCTGGTGGCTTGTGATAGTGCCAAGCAATTGAGGCAAAACTTGTGAGCTCGTGCGAGCATCCATCTCTGGGGTCGCTTCATTTTTTTGAAGATTATACGATTTTGAATCGCGTGCTGACGAGTGCAGATACGGCACCGTCTATATTCCATTAGCAGCGCCGGGGTTCGTAACTCGCTGGCGTAGTTCGGATCAAAAATCTCCGACCGCAATGACCTCTAATTGGAATTACAGGTGTACAAATATTTTTAATGGAGGGAAGTGCTAATGCAGGGAGTTTCAGGTGGCATTATGTTGCGAAATACGACATAGTAGTGACGGTGATGTGGTAGGAGTGGACAGAGGTGGTTTGACGGTAGCTAAGAATTCTTCGGGTTTGCCCGAGATGGCGGGATTTCAGTATAAGGGAGGAAACAGAGCTTGACAAGTGGTCGCGTGAGGGTGCCGGTTTGAGTACGAACATCAACAACACGTATATGGCCGTCCGGCCCTGGATGAATTTGTACAATGCGTCCAACGCGCCATTCAGTCGGGGGAAGTGAGTCGTCGTGAATTTAGACGCACTCACCGACTTTGGGTTCGGTTTTTGGATTTTTCCACTTTTGCCTTTTCTGGAGATCCTTGAGGTAGTCTTCCTTCCACCTTTTGCTGAACTGATGATGTAAGCTTTTTACCTATGTGAACAGAAATATCAACGCCTTCTTTTTGTAAAACAAAATGAGAATCTTGACTTTTTGTGTTTTTATCAACAATCCTATTTATTACTTTCCACTCTTCTTTTGAATTACCTTTGGATTTATTGACTAAGTTATTATCATAATCTTCCCGACATTTGCGAATTTCTCCATTGATTCGTTTGCATATTTGCTGAAAACGAGTATTCAAATTGGTGTCATATGGATGCTTGTAGCAATTTTTTCCTAATTTATTTTTCAACCTAATTCTATTTAAAAGGCATTTATTTATCCACGGTTTGAGTCTGATTACTGATGCTTTTTTACTAACGCAGTATGTCGAGGAGTTAATGCATTTCATTAAATTATCTAAAAACAAGTCGCATGCCCTTGATACATTTTCTTCGGCGTATACATTGCTCCAAATATTTAAGCGAAGTTCCATATTTAGTTGGTCAAAATTAATTTTTTCCACAACATGCCTATTTCTTTTTATAACGTCTTTCTCAACCATTGTGTTTTTTAAGAGAATACCACTCATGCAGTGATCCGTGATACCCAGGTCCGAGTTAATAGTGGAACAGGCAGACCAAGAAGAACCAAAGAAGCGGCACAGTGCGTGATCAAGACACGTACCTTCCACTGGTCTAGTAGCTTCGTTTATAAGGGAATATAATCCATGATCTGACAATACCATGTTATAATTATGAAGTACAGGTCTTGTACTTAATAGACCCAAATTAAAATCGCCCAAAATTACAAGATTAGTAGTTGATACACTACTTAATAGTGAATTGAACTCATCGATAAATAATTGAGCAGGTTGCGAGTGAAGTCTATAAATACAGACAAATACAAAGTTTAATTTGCAAATGCAGCACGAAACCTTTATAGCGTCAGCACTAGTGAGGCTAAGTCGTTAAAATTTGCTACAGTCAAACGAATCATGAATAAAAACCCCTACACCGCCAGCTGTATACGAATCATTAGCACTTGCATAAAATTTATAATTAGGTAAATTATATTCATCAATCTCAAAAGAATATATCCAGATTTCTGACACAAAAATAAGGCTAGGTAGGTTCAGGAAAGCATCAAGATTTGTTGCCAATAGATCGAAATTACGAAGCAAACTATGTATATTTTGATGTACAGTATAAACAGATTTAAATTGATAAGAATTCGAATGAGTATTCAAATCAGAAATACTTCTAATGGTTTTTATGGGGGGCTCTTCAGCTATAAGATCAATATTATTATTTAAGTTATTTAACATAAGGCTAACAGGCAACAAATATCTTTATTTTTTATTTTGTTGAGATCCTCAAAAGACCTTATAACACAGACATCACCATTATCAATCTTTTTTAGAAGTATTGTGGAATTTCGAATCAATAGGTACTTGAATCTTTTCCCTGTTTTTACTTTTTTTGCTGACATAAACAAATACCTAGTATATTTGGTGAGGCGATCATTTATGTAGATGTTTTGTTTTTTATCGCCACCAAAAACAGACGCATTTAACTTCCATTTACATGTTTTTTTGCTCTGCATGATCTTCTTAACATCAAACGAAGAGAGTTTGGCACAAACAATATTGTCAACAGTGTTTAATTTTTTAATGCGCTTTACATAACACTTACTAATATCTTCTGCTGAGACAATGATATTAAGAGCTTCTCTAAATATTCTTTGCACACACTCTCCTACATTTGCATTATCAACGTTAGGTACACCAAATAACTCAATGTCGCTCTCCAGTTGCTTTTGCTCTCTCCAGTTGAGTCTACTTTCCAGATTGTTTACTTTCATTTTTAGCTTTGCATTTTCTTCTTTCATTTCATTTATCGTTGACAGGTAATCGGTGTTTATTTTTTTTAATGCAATTATTTCTTCATAAAGGAGCTGAAGTGTAATTGTTTTGGCGCAAAATTGTGCTTTGCTTGCAGTCGCTTCGTTCGGCTCTGCATTGCTTTGTTGTTCTTGTTGCTGTTGTGGTTTTGTTACATGATGTTGTTGTTGCATTTGTTTTTGTTGCATTTGGTTTCGTAAGCAAAATTCTGCATTCTGCTGTTGCTGCGCATCTTTTGTTGTTGGCAATGACAAAGGCTGATTTTAAAGCGATTTGCGCCAAAGAGCATTTCACTTGTCGCATCTGAATTTTATGTTTTCAGCATTCAAATATTCAATGTCATCTTTTTTAACATTCGCACAAGAATAATGAAAAGAGCTAGCGCAACCAGCACAAGTTACCTTTGAAAGATTGTTTGTATCGATTTTTTGTACACAAACCGAGCACTTCATATTTAATTTATTTTTTATTTTTTAATTTTAATACAGAGCAAAGAAAAATACGTGCGCTCCCAACGACACTCAATCTCGTGTATTTCTATATGTGTGACTGAGAGAGGCAATTGATACATATATTGTTTTTCCTTACAAACCTTCTTCAAACAGAGGTCGAAAGCTTCTTAAATTTGAAGCAACTTATCGAGGGGTGAGATGGGGTTTTACACACTTGTACATAATTCGCTGCTCTGTCATATGAGACTGGGTATGGGACGTCGATCTGTTTTGAAAGGGATGCGACTGCTGAGGTTTAAATGATGGCCTAGCTTGGGGAGTGGCTTTTAATTTATTTGGTCGCCATTGATTGATTCGCTCTACCACTTCATATCGAGTTTTGAGCAACTGGTCCATTTGCGACCAATTAGGAAGTTCTCTTCTTGAAGTCAGAGACTGCTCCCATAACGTGACTGTATTTTCAGGGAGTTTAGAGGTAACGAGGTAAATTAATATTGGGTCCCAGTTCTCCGTGGACACCGTGGCGATAATTTGAAGACAATTATTGACTGACCATTGCAATTTTTAATGTCTTCACTATTCTCAGAGATAATGGGTTTTAAGTTCATCAATGTCCGTCACGGTGGGTTTTAAAAATTTTTAATATTTCTGCGTACTAACCGAGAAGTTTTTTTGTGGGCTTATTCTAGGAGGTGCCTAGTGTCAAAAACAGCCAACCGCGAAATCTCATATTCGGCGCTTTTTTTTAGTCGTTTGAACTTTTTAATTTTTTAAATTTTGCAATTAAAGCTTTCATACGCGTTATTGATAGGAAAATCTATTTTAACGCAATAATAATCATATTTCTTTGCAAGAAATAATGAAAACATTTATTTTATGTAACGTTATATACAAGCAAACAGTTATTTTAAACAAAATTTACAAAATAAGGCATATTTTTGTTTGAAACCACCAAAGTTCTTTAATCAGCTTCTCCAATTTATTTGAATCACAAACGGCAATTATTGTATTCGCAAACTGCTCTCAATAAACGACTAGAGTATTCTGGATGAGATATTTTAACACGTCTTTTTAAAATCTGCATGCACAGATTCAAAAACTTGCTCTCCAAATGGCGAGTCGTTTTCCATGTTTTGAACAAAAGTAAGGCACGTGTTCAATTACAGCTTGAACTTTAGGTGTAATACTAATTTCCATGTCCTCATAACTTGTTTTAAATTTATTAATATGCACTTTGAATTGCGGGTCTAGATTATGCGAAAAGCAAGGGTTAACTACCATACCAAAATCTTGAAAACATTGAAGATATTTCATACATTTATGGCCATGTTTTTCTGAAATTCTTCTCAAAATATCCACATTTTTAAGCAATTTTTTGCAGGAATTGCCGTTAAAAAAAGACTGTCCGAAGTAAAATTCACGATCTACATGGCATTCTTAACCCCATTCATTGCTTTCTATTTCAAATTCTTTTAACGTGCTTTCATAAAGTTTATTTATAACGCCAAGTAAGAGATGAAGTTCCGGAGGTGGAATCAACTCTATTATTTCAATGTCTTCATCAAAATCAAAAAGTGGTTTGTTTACACAATTTAAAAAAAAATGGCGTGTTCTTTTCCATTATCTTCCCAAGTTCTAACATTTTTATGCCTTTCATAAACATGAAATGGTATATTAACTTTGGTCCGATGTTTGTAACGTTGAGAAATATTGAAGATAGACTCACCATTAAGTATACCGAATTGATCAGGGCGACGAACTGAGTTGATATAGCCATGTCCGTCTGTCGGTCCGTCTGACGGTTTTAACGTAAATTAGTCCCTCAAATTTTGAGATATCTCAATGAAATTTGGCACAAGGATGTATTTTTGTATTATATTAGAAATTTGTCGGATCCGGAGGATCGGACCCCTATAACATATATCTGCCATACAACCGATCGTTCAGATAAGACGATTTTGGCCATTCCTGCCGCAAGTTAGAAAGTATAAACGTGAAACTCGGTGATATATATTCCAATATATCATAGAAGATTTTCTGAAAAAATCACTTTGATCGGAGCTATATATAGTATATATCCCATACAACCGATCGTTCAGATAAGACGATTTTGGTCATTCCTGCCGCAATTTAGAAAGTATAAACGTGAAACTCGGTGATATATATTCTAATACATCATAGAAGATTTTCTTAAAAAATCACTTTGATCGGAGCTATATGTAGTATATATCCCATACAACCGATCTTTCAGATAGAAAGATTTTTGGCAATTTCTCCCTTAATTTCCAATATAAGAACTTTAAACTTGGTGATATTTATTTTAATATATCATAGAAGATTTCATGAAAAAATCATTTGGATCGGAACTATATATAATATATATCCCATACAACCGATCGTTCAGATAGAAAGATTTTTAGCCATTTCTCCGATAATTTCCAATATAAAAACGTTAAATTAGGTGATATTTATTCTAATATATCATAGAAGATTTCCTGGAAAAATCACTTTGGTCGGAGCTATATGTATATAGTATATACCTATCCCATACAACCGATCGTTCAGATAGAAAGATTTTTGGCCATTTCTCCCTTAATTTCCAATACAAAAACGTGAAACTTGGTGATGTATATTCTAATATGTCATAGAAGATTTCCTGCAAAAATCATTTCGATCGGAGCTATATATAATATATTTCCCATACACTGGATCGTTCATATAAGGGGGTTTTTTGCCATTTTTATACTCAGTTGAGCAGAGCTCACAGAGTATATTAACTTTGATTGGATAACGGTTGGTTGTCCATGTATAAAGGAATCGAGATAGATATAGACTTCCATATATCAAAATCATCAGTATCGAAAAAAAATTCGATTGAGCCATGTCCGTCCGTCCGTCCGTCTGTCCGTTAACACCATAACTTGAGTAAATTTTGAGGTATTTTGATGAAATTTGGTATGTAGGTTCCTGGGCACTCATCTCAGACCGCTATTTAAAATGAACGATATCGGACAATAACCACGCCCACTTTTTCGATATCGAAAATTTCGAAAAATAGAAAAAGTGCGATAACTCATTACCAAATATGGATTAATCAATGAAACTTGGTAGGTCAGTTGAACCTACGACGCAGAATAGAAAACTAGGAAAATTTTGGACAATGGGAGTGGCACCGCCCACTTTTAAAAGAAGGTAATTTAGAAGTTTTGCAAGCTGTAATTTGGCAGTCGTTGAAGATATCACGATGAAATTTGGCAGGAAAGTTACTATTATTATTATATGTCTGCTTAATAAAAATTAGCAAAATCGGAGAACGACCACGCCCACTTTTTAAAAATTTTTTTTTTTAAATTCAAATTTTAAAAGAAAAGTTAATATCTTTACAGCATATAAGTAAATTATGTCAACATTCAACTCCAGTAATAATATGGTGCAACAAAATACAAAAATAAAAGAAAATTTCAAAATGGGCGTGGCTCCGCCCTTTTTCATTTAATTTGTCTAGGAATCTTTTAATGCCATAAGTCGAACAAAAATTTACCAATCCTTGTGAAATTTGGTAGAGGCTTAGATTCTAGGACAATAACTGTTTTCTGTGCAAAAGGGCGAAATCGGTTGAAGCCACGCCCAGTTTTTATACACAGTCGACCGTCTGTCCTTCCGCTCGGCCGTTAACACTATAACTTGAGCAAAAATCGATATATCTTTGCTAAACTCAGTTCACGTACTTATCTGAACTCACTTTGTATTGGTGTAAAAAATGGCCGAAATCCGACTATGACCACGCCCACTCTTTCGATATCGAAAATTACGAAAAATGAAAAAAACCCATAATTATATACCAAATACGAAAAAAAGGGATGAAACATGGTAATTATATTGGTATATTAACGCAAAATATAACTTTAGAAAAAACTTGGTAAAATGGGTGTGACACCTACCATATTAAGTAGAAAAAAATGAAAAAGTTTTGCAGGGCGATATCAAAAGCCCTTGGAATCTTGGAGGGAATACTGTTCGTGGTATTACATATATAAATAAATTAGCGGTACCCGACAGATGATGTTCTGGATCACCCTGGTCCACATTTTGGTCGATATCTCGAAAACGCCTTCACATATACAACTAAGGGCCACTCCCTTTTAAAACCCTCATTAATACCTTTAATTTGATACCCATATCGTACAAACACATTCTAGAATCACCCCTGGTCTACGTTTATGGCGATATCTCGAAAAGGCGTCCACATATAGAACTAAGGCCCACTCTTTTTAAAATACTCATTAACACCTTTCATTTGATACCCATTTCGTACAAAAAAATTCTAGAGTCACCCCTGGCCTACCTTTATGGCGATATTTCGAAAAGGCGTCCACCTATAGAACTAAGGCCCACGCCCTTTTAAAATACTCATCAACACCTTTCATTTAATACCCATATCGTACAAACAAATTCTAGAGTCACCCCTGGTCCACCTTTATGGCGATATTTCGAAAAGGCGTCCACCTATAGAACTACGGCCCACGCCCTTTTAAAATACTCATTAACACCTTTCATTTGATACCCATACAGTACAAAAAAATTCTAGAGTCACCCCTGGTCCACGATTATGGCGATATCTCGAAAAGGCGTCCACATATAGAACTAAGGCCCACTCCTTTTAAAAATACTCATTAACAACTTTCATTTCATACCCATTTCGTACAAACAAATTCCAGAGTCACCCCTTGTCCACGTTAATAGCGATATATCGAAAAGGCATCCACCTATAGAACTAAGTACCACTCCCTTTTAAAATACTCATTAACACCTTTCATTTGATACCCATATAGTACAAACAAATTCTAGAATCACCCCTGGTCCACGTTTATGGCGATATCTCGAAAAGGCGTCCACACATAAAACTAAGGCCCACTCCTTTTTAAAATACTCATTAACACCTTTCATTTGATACCCATATCGTACAAACAAATTCTAGAGTCGCCCCTGGTCCACCTTTATGGTGATATTTCGAAAAGGCGTCCCCCTATAGAACTAAGGCCCACGCCCTTTTAAAATACTCATTAACATCTTTCATTTGATACCCATATTGTACAAACGCATTCTAGAGTCACCCCTGTTCCACTTTTATAACGATATTCCGAAAAGGCGTCCACCAATAGAACTAAGGCCCACTCCCTTTTAAAACACTTATTAACACCTTTCGTTTGATACCCATATTGTAAAAACGCATTCTAGAGTCAACCCTGGTCCACTTTTATAACTATATTCCTAAAAGGCGTCCACCTATAGAACTAAGGCCCACTCCCTTTTAAAATACTCATTAACTCCTTTCATTTGATACCCATATAGTACAAACAAATTTTAGAGTCGCCCCTGGTCCACCTTTATGGCGATATTTCGAAAAGGCGTCCACCTATAGAACTAAGGCCCACGCCCTTTTAAAATACTCTTAACACCTTTCATTTGATACCCATATTGTACAAACGCATTCTAGAGTCACCCCTGGTCCACTTTTATAACGATATTCCGAAAAGGCGTCCACCAATAGAACTAAGGCCCACTCCCTTTTAAAACACTTATTAACACCTTTCGTTTGATACCTATATTGTACAAACGCATTCTAGAATCAACCCTGGTCCACTTTTATAACTATATTCCTAAAAGGCGTCCACCTATAGAACTAAGGCCCACTTCCTTTTAAAATACTCATTAACACCTTTCATTTGATACCCATATCGTACAAACAAATTCTAGAGTCGCCCCTGGTCCACCTTTATGGTGATATTTCGAAAAGGCGTCCACCTATAGAACTAAGGCCCACGCCCTTTTAAAATACTCATTAACACCTTTCATTTGATACCCATATTGTACAAACGCATTCTAGAGTCACCCCTGGTCCACTTTTATAACGATATTCCGAAAAGGCGTCCACCAATAGAACTAAGGCCCACTCCCTTTTAAAACACTTATTAACACCTTTCGTTTGATACCCATATTGTACAAACGCATTCTAGAGTCAACCCTGGTCCACTTTTATAACTATATTCCTAAAAGGCATCCACCTATAGAACTAAGGCCCACTCCCTTTTAAAATACTCATTAACACCTTTCTTTTGATACCCATATAGTACAAACAAATTCTAGAATCACCCCTGGTCCATGTTTATGGCGATATCTCGAAAAGGCGTCCACACATAGAACTAACGCCCAATCCTTTTTAAAATACTCATTAACACCTTTTATTTGATACCCATATCGTACAAACAAATTCTAGAGTCGCCCCTGGTCCACCTTTATGGCGATATTTCGAAAAGGCGTCCACCTATAGAACTAAGGCCCACGCCCTTTTAAAATACTCATTAACACCTTTCATTTGATACCCATATCGTACAAACAAATTCTAGAGTCACCCCTGGTCCACGTTTATGGCGATATCTCGAAAAGGCATCCACCTATAAAACTAAGGCCCACTCCTTTTTAAAATACTCATTAACACCTTTGATTTGATACCCATATCGTACAAACAAATTCTAGAGTCGCCCCTGGTCTACCTTTATGGCGATATTTCGAAAAGGCGTCCACACATAGAACTAAGGCCCACTCCTTTTTAAAATACTCATTAACACCTTTTATTTGATACCCATATCGTACAAACAAATTCTAGAGCCGCCCCTGGTCCACCTTTATGGCGATATTTCGAAAAGGCGTCCACCTATAGAACTAAGGCCCACGCCCTTTTAAAATACTCATTAACACCTTTCATTTGATACCCATATCGATCCAAGTTTATGGCGATATCTCGAAAAGGCGTCCACACATAAAACTAAGGCCCACTCCTTTTTAAAATACTCATTAAAACCTTTTATTTGATACCCATATCGTACAAACAAATTCTAGAGTCGCCCCTGGTCCACCTTTATGGCGATATTTCGAAAAGGCGTCCACCTATAGAACTAAGGCCCACGCCCTTTTAAAATACTCATTAACACCTTTCATTTGATACCCATATCGTACAAACAAATTCTAGAGTCACCCCTGGTCCACGTTTATGGTGATATCTCGAAAAGGCATCCATCTACAAAACTAAGGCCCACGCCCTTTTAAAATACTCATTAACACCTTTCATTTGATACCCACATAGTACAAACAAATTCTAGAGTCACCCCTGGTCCACGTTTATGGCGATATCTCGAAAAGGCGTCCACATATAGAACTAAGGCCCACTCATTTTTAAAATACGCATTAACACCTTTCATTTGATACCCATATCGTACAAACAAATTCTAGAATCACCTCTGGTCCACCTTTATGGCGATATTTCGAAAAGGCGTCCACCTATATAACTAAGGCCCACGCCCTTTTAAAATACTCATTAACACCTTTCGTTTGATACCCATATTGTACAAACGCATTCTAGAGTCACCCCTGGTCCACCTTTATGGCGATATCTCGAAAAGGCGTCCACCTATAGAACTAGGGCCCACGTCCTTTTAAAATACGCATTAACAACTTTCATTTGATACCCATATTGTACAAACGCATTCTAGAGTCACCCCTGGTCCACTTTTATAACGATATTCCGAAAAGGCGTCCACCTATAGAACTAAGGCCCACTTCCTTTTAAAACACTTATTAACACCTTTCGTTTGATACCCATATTGTACAAACGCATTCTAGAGTCAACCCTGGTCCACTTTTATAACTATATTCTGAAATGGCGTCCATCTATAGAACTAAGGCCCACTCCCTTTTAAAATACCCATTAACACCTTTCATTTGATACCCATATAGTACAAACAAATTCTAGAGTCACCCCTGGTCCACGTTTATAACGATATTCCGAAAAGGCTTCCACCTATAGAACTAAGGCCCACTCCCTTTTAAAACACTTATTAACACCTTTCGTTTGATACCCATATTGTACAAACGTATTCTAGAGTCAACCCTGGTCCACTTTTATAACTATATTCCGAAAAGACGTCCACCTATAGAACTAAGGCTCACTCCCTTTTAAAATACTCATTAACACCTTTCATTTGATACCCATATCGTACAAACAAATTCTAGAGTCAGGCCTGGTCCACCGTTATGGCGATATCCCTAAATGGCGTCCATCTATAGAACTATGGCCCACTTCCTCTCAAAATACTCTTTAATACCTTCCATTTGACACACATGTCATACAAACACATTCCAGGGTTACCTTAGGTTCTTTTTACAACATGGTGATTTTCCCTTACTTTGTCTCCACAGCTCTCAACTGAGTATGTAATGTTCGGTTACACCCGAACTTAGCCTTCCTTACTTGTTTATTTTATATTTATCTTAAAAATCGTTTAGGTATGTACATGTGTTCACTATATATTTCTTTTCTTATACATCCGATTATTTGGAGATTATGAACGAGATAAGATTATTGTTCAGCCACATTCATGAAAGGTATGAAGTCTTCGGCACAGCCGAAGACATTCCCGTCCTTACTTGTTATCATTGGTATAGTTGAATCAACTCAGGAAAATTATGAAAATTTTTCACTATTATAGACGTCATTAAAGCTTGATAAATTTAACTGTAAAATCGCAAAAGACTTGAAATTAACGAATATATTGATAAGCATTATTAGTCATGCCAGTAAATATCCTTGCACTTGGTGTACAGTATCTAGTGACAATTTAAATACGTGCGGTATGCTTAGAACACTTGGCGATTGCTTAAAAATGTTAGAGCTTGGGAAGAAAACGGAGGTAAAAAGAACATACTAAGTTTTTTAAAAATTGTGTAAACAAACCGTTCTTTGATTTTGATGAAGACATTGAAATAATAGAGGTGATTCCACCTCCGGAACTTCATCTCTTACTAGGCGTTATAAATAAACTTTATGAAAGCACGTTAAAAAAATTTGAAATAGAAAGCAATGAATGGGGTAAAGAATGCCAAGTAGATCGTGAAGTGTACTTCGTACAGTCTTCTTTTAACGGCAGTTCCTGCAAAAAATTGCTTAAAAATTTCGATATTTTGAGAAAAATTTCAGAAAAACATGGCCGTAAATGTATGAGATATGTTCCGTGTTTTCAAGATTTTGGTATGGTAGTTAACCTTGTTTTTCGCATAATCTAGACCCGCAATTCAAAGTGCATATTAGTAAATTTAAAACAAGTTATGAGGACTTGGAAATTAGTATTACACCTAAAGTTCATGCTGTAATTGAACACGTGCCTTACTTCTGTTCAAAACATGGAAAAGGACTCGCTTTTTGGAGAGAACAAGTTTTTGAATCTGTGCATGCAGATTTTAAATAGACGTGGGTTAAGTACAGTGTTAAAATATCTCATCAGAATACTCTAGTCATTTATTGAGAGCAGTTTGCGAATACAATAATTGCAGTTTGTGAATCAAATAAATTGGAGAAGCTGATTAACAAACTTTTGTGGTTTCAAAAAAAATATGCAATGTTTTGTAAATTTTGTTTAAAATAACTGTTTGCATTGTATGCAACGTTACATAAAATAAATGTTTACATTATTTTTTGTAAAGAAGCATTATTATTGCGTTAAAATAGATTTCCTTATCAATAACGCGTAGAAAGCTTTAATTGCAAAAATTAAAAATTTCAAGTGACTCCAAAAAAAGCGCCGAATATGCGATTTCGCGGTTGGCTTTTTTTCACACTAGGCACCTCCTAGAGTAAGCCCACAGAAAAATTTCCCGGGTTATCGGCAGAAAAGTTAAATTTTTTAAGCCTTTCTTTGAGCCTTTCTTGGGTTTTTATCTGAAGTGATACAATTTTTGCGCTTGGGAGAGTTTGGGGTGGTTAATTTAAACCACTGTGAACATATCACGAAACGAAGGCCATTTTTCGTAACCACCATAAAATGTTTCCGTATCGCACGGAGGGATTTTTAGACTAAGTCCAGAGTTGTCAGCTGTGCCCGTTGTGACGGTGGAGGGCGCGGGTGTATTTGCTTGTTTAAGCAATTGAAGCTGGTCTTCGATCTGGGCTTTTGTTTCTTAAACGCTATGAGACAGGAACTGTATTTGCTATTAGCAGATGTTGAAAAATCTTCGGCCAGGTCCTGATCTTCGGTTTCGACAATTTTATCCACGACGTGTTAGACTCTTACCAGAATTTTTCTATATTTGAGTTTTTAATGTTAAGGGAAAACTCAGTGTTGTCTTGGAGGGACATCGACCTAAACCGAGTCTGAAATTATCCGTTTCGGATAAAAATTTTTTGGAGGCAGACGAAATCTTAAATTTTTTTACCACTTTGCTCTGTCTATTTTCCTCATCACTAATTTTTGAGCTTATAATTTTGACGCTTAAGGTTGAGAATTAATAAAATTTAACTTAGAGAAAAAACTTCTTTTTTTTTTGCTATTAGCTTTAAGTCCGATTTCGAGTTCCCCACTATTATATTGGGCTTGCTTTAAGGGTATTTTACGTACATTTCAGAATCTGTATTAATATCTATAGTGTTTTCGAATTTGAGTACAGACATCAGGCTTAAATTATTAGAAATTAGCCTGAAATGAACTTTTAACTACTATATTATCATTTTTAACAAATTTCTTATGGAAAATCTTTTTCTTTACGACTTTTTGTATTTAAATTTAAAATGGATGAAAAAAATCCTTCTACATCATCTGAATCCACTTTATCACATATACTTCAACACGATATTATTGCATTTGGTTTATGAAGTGAATTAAATAATTTGAATTTATGATCACTTAACTAAAATCATAAGCATCCGATCAAATACTATGGGGAATAGTCATAGTCGAAATAAAATGTAATTTTAAGTTAGATAAACGTTTTTGACACAATTTTATAAGCGCTATCTGTCAAAAATTATTCAACTAACTTAAAATCACATTTTATTTCGACTTCCCAGCGACTTAAGTGGTCGCCATTTCCTTCAAATCATACTCCATACTACTCTAAAAAAACGGAGAAAAAGTAAAGCGTGATTGGCTCGTTTGGAGTGCAACAAATGAAGCGCTTTTTTGTTTTCCATGCCGGCTTTTCAGCACAACTTCCGAAAATACCCGATCAGCTTTGACAAAATCTTCAGGTTATTCTAAAGAAAAAGTTTGGACGAGGTTACACGACGAAATTCCTGAACATGAAAATAGTCAAAATCATAAAACTTGCTATGGGGTAAAGTATATTAACCGTTCCACTTAAAAAGCTTCATTGCTTCGATTTGAATGAAATTTGGTGAAATTGCTTTGCTAGATAGTAGTGTTAATTTCACTTAAGTTCGCACCTAAATTTTGGATGGTTACGGAGATATAAGCGTCTGAATTCTAAATTTTTTTTGTGGAAGCTTTTTCTATAAATCATAAGCCGTGTAATTGGTTTTCTAAGAAGAAATGAATAGAACGGTTTCTAAAGTATTTTTTCCATTCTTTTCGAATATAAATATAAATAATTCTTTTAGAAAAATTTTAGTAAAAATTTTATTAAAAATTTTTTTTTTACTTTTTTTCAAAGAGGGGCATTTTTCATATTTTATTTTATTTTTAAATAAAAGCTTGATATTTTTCCTTTAAAATTATACCTATTTTATTTTGGCACGCGAAAATTTCTTTAATACATTTTTATTTTAGACATATAAAGTTCCAGCTAAAATTCACCCAAAAATTTTATAATTTTTACATTTGAACAAATTTTTACGTTTGAACATTTTATGTGTTTTTATTTCTATTTTTAAATATTTTTCCTTTAAAATGAAATCTATCTTGTTATGCTGCCCGAAAATTTCTTTGATACAGTTTTTTTTAACATAGAGGTACAGATAAATGTATGAATTTTTTAATGCGCGCTTTAACTAGTTTTTTTTTTTATTTTCAAATAAAAGCTTTCTCATTATTTCATTGTATAAAATAGTAATAAATTATAATAAAAATAAAGTTTTGTACAAATAAATAAATATAACTAACATGGTCACTGATTATTAAGCAAAATAATAATACCACAATGAAAAAGGACGTGTGGCACTCGGGGACTGCCGCGGTAAAGCTATTGCATATTATCAACTTATGCAATTATAATATTTATGCAACATTTTGTTTTCTTTGATATTAATTCAAGTTTTTTCTTTGATATTAATTCAAGTTAACCTTTTTAAGCGTGGTGACCGATAAGAAAACAATTTTTTTACTTTTATTGAATAAATGAGAAGTTAATATTTAACTTTCACTTTAACTTTATTTTTAACTTTAACTTTCACTTTAACTTTAACATTAACTTTAACTGTAACTTTAAATTTAACTTTAACTTTAACTTTAACCTTAACTTTAACTTTAACTTTAACCTTAACTTTAACTTTAACTTTGAATTTAACCTAAGCTTTCATTTTAACTTTAACTTTAACTTTATTTTTAACTTTAACTTTAACCTTAACTTTAACTTTAACTTTGACTTTGACTTTAGCTTTAACTTTAACTTTAATTTTAACCTTAACTATAACTTTAACTTTAACTTTGAATTTAACCTTAACTTTCATTTTAACTTTAACTTTATTTTTAACTTTAACTTTAAATTTCGCTTTAACTTTAACATTCACTTTAACTTTAACTTTAACTCTAACTTTAACTTTAACCTTAACTTTAACTTTTACTTTAACTATAACTTTAACTTTAACTTTAACCTTAACTTTAACTTTAACTTTAATTTCAACTTTAACTTTAACTTTAACCTTAACTTTAACTTTAACTTTAACCTTAACTTTAACTTTAATTTCAACTTTAAATTTAACTTTAACTTTAACCTTAACTTTAACTTTGAATTTAACCTTAACTTTCATTTTAACTTTAACTTTAACTTTATTTTTAACTTTAACTTTAACCTTAACTTTAACTTTAACTTTGACTTTAACTTTAACTTTAACTTTAACTTTAACTCTAACTTTAACTTTAATTTTAACCTTAACTATAACTTTAACTTTGAATTTAACCTTAACTTTCATTTTAACTTTAACTTTATTTTTAACTTTAACTTTAACTTTCGCTTTAACTTTAACATTCACTTTAACTTTAACTTTAACTCTAACTTTAACTTTAACCTTAACTTTAACTTTAACTTTAACTTTTGCTTTAACTTTAACTTTAATTTTTAACTTTAACTTTAACTTTAACCTTAACTTTAATTTTAACTTTAACTTTAACTTTAACTTCAACTTCAACTTTAACTTTAACCTTAACTTTAACGTTAACTTTCACTTTAACTTTAACTTTATTTTTAAATTTAACTTTCGCTTTTACTTTAACATTCACTTTAACTTTAACTTTAACTTCATGATCCTGGGTGGGCGTGAGCTTAGCACCTGCTAACAAGCCAATCTAATATAAATGCACGCAAGTCATTTTCTGTCAAAAATTTCTCATTTACATACAACTTGTATGAGAGCAACTCAAATTGAATTTGCTGCGTGAAAACCTAACTCGATTTCCAATTTTTGTTCTGCGTGACATTTAGATTTGACGTTTGCACACATGCTTTACATTGTCGCAACGCATCTTATTTGGGTTAGGGCAAAAAACGCCGGTTGTTTGCGTGCGCTAAAAAAACGCATTGCGGTTTTATTAGGTTGGCTTGTAAGCGACCATATATGTATACGATAAGCGATAGCACAATGGCTGCTTCGTGAAAATCAACGACAGCTCTTTTAGTTTGATTTCGATGGTCGTACGGTAAACAAGTGTCAACCCGCGCTTAAACCAGAGTACCAAAGAGTGCGTGTGATACGTGTTCACCGTTCAAGCATTGAAATCAAACTAAATAAATAATTGATTTTGCTTTCGTGCTCGCTACGCGTTCGTGTTTACTAACACATTCTCAATTTGGTAACCGTGTAAATGTAGTGGTGCCCACCGCTGTTTATGATAGAGATCCAATTTTATGAATTTGGCCTGTTGATAACACAGAACCTTTACGAACCTTTTCGAGCCTTTTCGGATCTTCTTTTGACAAATATCCGTTACGGTTTTTTTTTGATTTAGTCGCCAAGCCCGCGATAAAATCCATGCAATAGCTTAAAAATGTAAGAACATAAAAAGCAGGCATATCTAATTTTTTACTTCCGTAAAATGAGTCTTGACTTTTACCGAAAGAAATTCAAGGGTTTAAAACTCATGCGTATTGAGACCTTACATTGTTTAGGCATTAATAGTTTATAATTTTCTGCATTTTTATCGAATTTTTCTCTAATAACGAGCCTTTAACGTTTCATGCGCATTTATGCTTAGGCCTGAACAGTTTGTAACTACCTGCATTGTTTTTTGTGTGGGCTTTCCAGTGATTAACGAGCCTTGGAAAATAAACCGCGAATTATTGCTTAGGCCTGAATTGCCTGCATTACGCGTGCCTTTATATAGTGCCTTTTTATACTCACAGAGTATATAGCATTTTCAGGTCAAATGAAACTTTTTTCAAGTCAAATGAAACTTTTTTCATTTCAAATGAACCTTTTTTCATTTTAAATGAAACTTTTTTCATTTTAAATGAAACTTTTTTCATTTTAAATGAAAATTTTTTCATTTCAAATGAAACTTTTTTCAAGTCAAATGAAACCATACTACTAAGGTAATTGTCAATATATTTATATCGTACTTTATAACGCTAAGTATTTACCAAATTTTTCTTTAAGACAACTATTTCTAATTAGCCACATTGAAGGCAAACTTTTTGCTTAAATTTTCTTTGTGAATTTAAGCTGCTGTTAAGGTCGGCTTAGTTTAGCCTTGCCTTTTGATCGTTTCAATTTTTAATAGATAAAGTAGCAGGGTTATATGCTAGGAAACTTATATACTACAGTTTTACCACCCACTTAAAATAAGCACCTATATTTTTTACTTGTATCTACTCCTCTTATATATAAAGCACATTCTTCTTCTACATATACTTCGTTAATAACGTAGGAATAAAGTAATGCAGAGAACAAATAATAGGAACCAAAGAGGATGATGTGAGCGTATTTCCTATTCACTGTCTGACATCAACTAACACATCGGTTGAATCTTCTTTATTATGCTTTTCTCTTCGACCAACTTCTTACCAAACAACATAGAACGATAGCAAGGTATTTAGCAAGGTATTGAGAGAGACATTACTTTTACCAAATATATAGTAGAGCATGTGGATTGTGGAGAGATCTTTTTTAACCCTCATTTTGACGGATACCTGTATTGTCATATTGAGTACCCATGGTTCTGGATGGACCCCAAAGATAATTTAACATCAATTCATCGAAACTGCACTTTATTTATTTTTTAATACCAACTTGAAAACATAAATAAGGCATTCTATTAATAAAATAAAACATTTAAATTAAAATAAGTTTGTTTTTGGGCCCTTAAAACATACGTAATAGCATTTTGAGTGTTGCTGGCAAACAGCTTCATCACACTCCTGGCAAAAGAATCTTGTTTTTCTTGTGTTTATTCATTTCGGGTGGGATGAATGCTTTATTGCTTGGAAGAGTTCCAACGTAGGTCAGCCCCAAGCTCATTACATGCTTACATAAATTCAAACTAGAAAAGAACTTATCGGCAACTACTCTGCGCCCTGAGTTTGCATATTTTGAAACCAAACGTATCCGTTCATTGGCTACTTTTCCAGTATAAATATCTCCAATCAAAGGATAATGAGTTTTTGCGTCACATGTCCACTATACTTTTATACCGTACTTAGGCGGTTTTGAGGGTATGTATTCAGTAAATTTTGTTCTTCCTCGATAAGGAGAGAGTTGCTCGTCAACAGTTATCTCACTATTCTTTTTTAAGCTTTCATTTAAAGAGTTCCAAATATCTCGTACATGCACCCGTCATGGAAGCTTATATAACGGGATATTGTCAAAAAACTATGGTAATACTGTTTTCACACAGAAACTTAATGATCTCATTTCACCTTCTAATGAAATCGTAAATTTTTGCTTTCACACAGAAGTAACTGCTCGATTAGTATGAAGGATGAAATGTCAAGCGAATAAAATGACAATGCTATATGACAGACAATCATGGCGGAACGATACAACGTGGCAGCATGGTGACATACCTACAAACAAAAAAAATTCCATGTACTTGTAAATTCGATGGACAAATGTCAAAATCGTACTGCGCCGGTAGTTGATGTATCAAATCAAATAAAAAAGCTTATAATCAGCTGTTCGATGCGGCCAGCTTGTATTGTTCCGCCATGCAGACAATGACATTTACTTTGACAAATGACATTTTTAACCACTAAACACCCCAACAACTAAGAAGCGGAACGTGGCCAACAGTGTTGCATTGTGCTTTTGACTTCATTAGGCATTCGATTAGCTACTAATGAAATAATTATAAATTCGAATTTTGTAGGGAAGATTGAGCTCAATAAGCGTCCTAATGTAGAAAACTGCCTTTATTATTCAATAAGCCGTCTGTGTGAAAATAGTATAAGACATTGTTGTTCTGAAAATCGGCAATTTGTTCATATTGCTGAGTCCTGCTGCATTAAGAATTCCAAGAAAACCCATTAACCCTGCTTTTACAAGTTTTTGCCATTCTTCCAAATTGATAGGATTTCTCAAGTTCCATTAATTTGTGTTTTTCATACCGTATTTGTTTGTTTCACTTATTATAAGTATGATATGTTTGATGTAAAAAACTCATCAAAAACTTCAACAGGAGAACTCGATTTGAGGAGAACGTAGTACATTATGGTAGCAAATACGACAACTTTGCAGCAATGTCTTACTCCAAGCGGTCTCATCGTTATCCAAATCATCGTCGCTATCTGCTGCGACTTCAGTTTCATGTTCAGCTTCAATATCTGAAGCTTCAAATTCCGACTCATTTTCCACTTCTGAGGCACAATCATTATCGTCGTTGTCATTATCGTTTTCAATTTCCTCGGCCAAAGCATTTGCAACCAACTCATAAAAATTTGGGATCACTACGTTGCACATTATCATAAACAAAATCTATTTTACTCATTTTTACTAAATAAATACACGTTTTCACGGATAACACCGAATTCTAATGACACGTGCAAAGTGAGAAAAAAAAATATTTTGGAAAACGGGACTTCAAACTCAAAACCATGCACAAACCGAAAATAAAGTAGGCCGATGCATACTAACGAATTTAATCACTACGCTATTTACTTAAGGGTCTGGCCAGACCCATCAGTACTCAATATGACTTTGACACTGAAAAATTCAATTTAATAAATATTTACAAATGTTTATAAATGTATGCATGAAAAAAATTCTGCTAAAATACATAACGAAGGATATCAAGAAGCGTTAAAACATAAACTCATCTCCTGGTATAGAAATAGTGAATTAAAGTTCAAAAAGGTCTGGCTGGACCCATCCGTACAAATGAGGGTTAACTATGCTGAAAAACATAACGGTAAAAAGTGATCTTTTCTGCTCTATGGCGTAGTTACATTGCACTTCACTCGTTTGGGCCTTTGAAAACATATATATTTGTTTTTATTCCATTATTTTTCTTTGTATATTGTATTTAAATGTAATACTTAGAATATATATATTAGAATGGTTCGGTTTATTAACCGATATCGCGCCATCGATTTTTAATTAGGATTTGGGGTCAGGAAAAAAAGTTTCACTACGCATAACCAAACAAATAATTTTCGAGCCTGCGAAATTTCATTTTTTTTTTTTTTACTTTTTTTGACTTTGATTTTTAAGGCTTTTTTCATGACCTACTAAAAAAATGTTCGGAGATTAAGTTTCCTTTAAACTATTCTGATCTATTTCGTTGTAGTGCGAAGAAAAACAAAGTTTATTCCACCTTACGGCCCAACATTTCGCCAAATTTCCTTGGCATCATCAGGGGCGTAATATTTTTAGATGTGGCGGTTGACAAAATTACAAATGAAAACTAAATAAAATTTACAAAAATTACACCATTAATTACATAGAAAATCGGTACCCTCGATTTGTGGTACACTTTGTCACATTAAACACTATGAACACTATACAATTTTCATTTGATTATATAATTTTCATGTATACCAAAGTTTTTAGCGGACGCTTTTGGGTCGGACCTATGAAATTTATTTTAGTAGGTCATGGAAAAACCCTTAAAATTCAAAGTCAAAAAAAGTAAAAAAAAATTGAAATTTCGCAGGCTCGAAAATTATTTGTTTGGGTATGCGTAGTGAAACTTTTTTCCTGACCCCAAATCCTATCGAAAAATCGATGGCGCGATATCGGTTAATAACTCGACCCATTCTAATATATATATTCTAAGTATTACATTTAAATACAATATACAATGAAAAATAATGGAATAAAAACAAATATATATGTTTTCAAAGGCCCAAACGAGTTAAGTGCAATGCAACTACGCCATAGAGTAGAAAAGATCACTTTTTACCGTTATGTTTTTCAGCATAGTTAAAAAGGATCTCTCCACAATCCACATGCTCTACTATATAGTTGGTAAAAGTAATGTTGGTGAAAGAGAAAAGCATAATAGAGAGGATTCAACCGGTGTGTTAGTTGGTGTCAGACAGTGAATAGGAAATACGCTCACATCATGCTCTTTGGTTCCTTCTGTTTGTTCTCTACGTTGCTTTATTCCTACGTTATTAGCGAAGTATATGTAGAAGAAGAATGTGCTTTATATATAAGAGGAATAGATACAAGTAAAAAATATAGGTGCTTATTTTAAGTGGGTGGTAAAACTATAGTATATAAGTTGCCTAGCATATAACCCTGCTATCTTATCTATTAACAAGTAAGGAAGGCTAAGTTCGGGTGTAACCGAACATTACATACTCAGTTGAGAGCTGTGGAGACAAAGTAAGGGAAAATCATCATGTTGTAAAAAGAACCTAGGGTAACCCTGGAATGTGATTGTATCAAATGGCAGGTATTAAAGAGTATTTTAAGAGGAAGTGGGCCATAGTTCTATAGATGGACGCCATTTAGGGATATCGCCATAAAGGTGGACCAGGCTTAACTCTAGAATTTGTTTGTACGATATGAGTATCAAATGAAAGGTGTTAATGACTATTTTAAGAGGGCGTGGGCCTTAGTTCTATATGTGGACGCCTTTTCGAGATATCGCCATAAAGGTGGACCAGGGGTGACTCTAGAATTTGTTTGTACAATATGGCTATCAAATGAAACGTGTTAAAGAGTATTTTAAAAGGGAGTGGGTCTTAGTTCTATAGGTGGATGCCTTTTTGAGATATCGCCATAAAGGTGGGCCAGGGGTGACTCTAGAATTTTTTTGTATGATATGGGTATCAAATGAAATGTGTTAATGAATTTTTTAAAGGGCGTGGGCCTTAGTTCTATAGGTGGACGCCTTTTCGAGATACCGCCATAAAGGTGGACCAGGGTTGACTCTAGAATTTGTTTGTACGATATGGGTATCAAATGAAAGATGTTAATGAGTATTTTAAAAGGGAGTTGGCCTTAGTTCTATAGGTGGATGACTTTTCGAGATATCGCCATAAAGGTGGGCAGGGGTGACTCTAGAATTTTTTTTGTACGATATGGGTATCAAATGAAAGGTGTTAATGATTATTTTAAAAGGGCGTGGGCCTTAGTTCTATAGGTGGACGCCTTTTCGAGATATCGCCATAAAGATGGACCAGGGGTGACTCTAGAATCTGTTGGTACGATATGGGTATCAAATGAAAGGCGTTAATGAGTATTTTAAAAGGGCGTGGGCCTTAGTTCTATAGGTGGACGCCTTTTCGAGATATCGCCATAAAGGTGGACCAGGGGTGACTCTAGAATGTGTTTGTACGATATGGGTATCAAATTGAAGGTATTAATGAGGGTGATGTATATTGGAACGATTTTCCGTCATCCCTTGTCAAATTTGGTTTTGAGACAAACCGGTTTCGGCGTTGTGCCATCATCAGTGTCGATTTTCGTTCTGATCTGTTGTTGTCATTTGTCCTGTATTTATAGTTCGTAGGTATATGAACAGGTATTGTCAAATTGATGCTTGTGTATATTTAGTTATGTGTATGTGCTGTGTGTTCGTTCAGAACCGAGGGTGGTTTACTAATCGATTTGTGTGGCTGACTGGGGTAGGTAGAAATCTGTGATTTTAGTCGTTTGACTTTCTTTGTCGGTTTTTTGTTTTGGTGTGTTAATTGTTTTGTGTTTATTTGTTGGTGTGTGTTTGTCTGTTGTACCTGTGTGATTAAGTTGTTTCCTGTAAACAAGTTTTAAAGGCTCGAATATTGTATCAGAAATTGTGTTTATCTGTTCGTTTATTATTCTACCGTCGAATGTTTTCTGTTTGTAGATTTCCATGTTTTCGAGTACGTTGAGACGTCGGCCCTTTTCTTGTATGTGAAGAACCCTAACTGTTTTATTGATGTTTGCTGGGGAACATTCATTCTCGACCATGTGATTCGCGAAGTTAGACTCGGGTATAATGTTTGGATTCCGTATTTTTTTGTTGTAATCCCTAATATGTTCTCTGAACCTCGTTCTTATTTGCCGTCCTGTTTGTCCTATGTAACTATGCTGGCATCCGCAGGTAAGCTTGTATACGCCGTGGCTGCTAAACGGATCCTCTGAGTTAATGTTAGTTCTTAGTTTTCGCCCTAGATTGTTCGATGTTTTGAATGCTGTGTTAATGTTGTATTTTTTAAAGAAGTTTGCCAATTTATATGTTGCTTTTCCAGTATATGTCATAGTCGTCCAGCTATTACTTTCCTTTTCATTATTTCTTTTTGGTTCTCCATTTGTCCTTCTGAGCTTATCTACTAGTGCTTTTTTATATCCGTTGTTTGCAGCGATATTATATATGACCTCAAGTTCTCTCTTATATGCCTCTTGTGTAAGAGGTGTTCTTTCAAGTCTATGTACCAAGTGCCTTAATGCTGCATTTTTATGATGTTGAGGGTGATTTGAGGTATTGTGTATTATTGTGTCGGTGGCCGTTGACTTTCTATATATGTCATAGCTAAATCTTTTGGCTTCTTTATCAATATTTATCGTGAGGTCTAGATAGTTGATTCCTCCGTCTTTTTCGGTTTCCATTGTAAATTTTATATTGCCGTGCTGTTTGTTGAGGTACTCCAGTACAAGCTCTTCGTTATTAGTAGTTAAAACGCATATTATGTCATCCACGTATCTAGCATAAAATGACACGCCTAATTTGGACTTCAGCGGGTTTTAAAAGGGAGTGGCCCTTAGTTGTATATGTGAAGGCGTTTTCGAGATATCGACCAAAATGTGGACCAGGGTGATCCAGGACATTATCTGTCGGGTACCGCTAATTTATTTATATATGTAATTCCACGAAGAGTGTTCCTTCCAAGATTCCAAGGGCTTTTGATTTCGCCCTGCAAAACTTTTTCATTTTCTTCTACTTAATATTGTAGGTGTCACACCCATTTTAACAAGTTTTTTTCTAAAGTTATATTTTGCGTCAATAACCCTATACAATTACCAAGTTTCATCCCTTTTTTCGTATTTGGTATATAATTATGGCATTTTTTTCTTTTTTCGTAATATTCGATGTCGAAAAAGTGGACGTGGTCATAGTCGGATTTCGGCCATATTTTACACCAATATAAAGTGAGTTCAGGTAAGTACGTGAACTGAGTTTAGTAAAGATATATCGATTTTTGCTCAAGTTATCGTGTTAACGGCCGAGCGGAAGGACAGACGGTCGACTGTGTATAAAAACTGGGCGTGGCTTCAACTGATTTCGCCCTTTTGCACAGAAAACAGTTATTGTCCTAGAATCTAAGCCTCTACCAAATTTCACAAGGATTGGTAAATTATTGTTCGACTTATTGCATTAAAAGTATCCTAGACAAATTAAATGAAAATGGGCGGAGCCACACGCCCATTTTGAAATTTTCTTTTAATTTGTATTTTATTGCACCATATCATTACTGGAGTTGAATGTTGACATAATTTACTTATATAATGTAAAGATATTAACTTTTCTTTTAAAATTTGAATTAAAAAAAAAAAATTTTTTAAAGTGGGCATGGTCGTTCTCCGATTTTGCTAATTTTTATTAAGCAGACATATAGTAATGATAGTAACGTTCCTGCCAAATTTCATCATGATATCTTCAACGACTGCCAAATTACAGCTTGCAAAACTTTTAAATTACCTTCTTTTAAAAGTGGGCGGTGCCACGTCCATTGTCCAAAATTTTACTAGTTTTCTTTAAAATGAAAAAAGGTTCATTTGAAATGAAAAAATTTCATTTGACTTGAAAAAAGTTTCATTTGACCTGAAAATGCTATATTAACTTTGATTGGATAACGGTTGGTTGTACAGGTATAAAGAAATCGAGATAGATATAGACTTCCATATATCAAAATCATCAGTATCCAAAAAAAATTGATTGCGCCATGTCCGTCCGTCCGTCCGTCCTTTAACACAATATCTTGAGTAAATTTTGAGGTATCTTGATGAAATTTGGTATGTGGATTCCTGGGAACTTATTTCAGATCTCTATTTAAAATGAACGATATCGGAATATAACCACGCCCACTTTTTCGATATCGAAAATTTCGAAAAATCGAAAAAGTGCGATAATTCATTACCAAAGGCGGATAAAGTGATGAAACTTGGTAAGTGAGTTGAACTTATGACGCAGAATAGAAAATTAGTAAAATTTTGGACAACGGGCGTGGTACGGCCCACTTTTAAAAGAAGGCAATTTAGAAGTTTTGCAAGCTGTAATTTGGCAGTCGTTGAAGATATGATAATGAAATTTGGCAGGAACGTTACTCCTATTACTATATGTATGCTTAATAAAAATTAGCAAAATCGGAGAACGACCACGCCCATTTAAAAAAAAAATGTTTTTAAAGTCAAATTTTAAAAGAAAAGTTAATATCTTTAGAGTGTCAGTAAATTATGTCTACATTCAACTCCAGTAATGATATGGTGCAACAAAATACTAAAATAAAATAAAATTTCAAAATGGGCGTGGATCCGCCCTTTTTCATTTAATTTGTCTAGGATACTTTTAATGCCATAATTCGAACAAAAACTTATCAATCCTTATGAAATTTGGTAGGCGCTTAGACCCCATGACGATAACTGTTTTCTGTGAAAAAGGGCGAAATCGGTTGAAGCCACGCCCAGTTTTTATACACAGTCGACGGTCTGTCCTTCCGCTCGGCCTTTAACACGATAACTAGAGCAAAAATCTATATATCTTTACTAAACTCAGTTCACGACTTAGCTTAACTTCTCGAAAACGCCTTCACATATACAACTACCACCACTCCCTTTTAAACCCCTCATTAATACCTTTAATTTGAAACCCATATCGTACAAACACATTATAGTGTCACCCCTGGTCCACCTTTATGGCGATATATCGAAAAGGCGTCCACCTATAGAACTAAGGCCCACTCCCTTTTAAAGTACTCATTATCGCCTTTCGTTTGATACCCATATCGTACAAACAAATTCTAGAGTCACCCCTGGTCCACCTTTATGGCGGTATCTCGAAAAGACGTCCACCTATAGAACTAAGGCCTACTCTCTTTTAAAATACTCATTAACGCCTTTCATTTGATACCCATATCGTACAAACAAATTCTGGAGTCACCCCTGGTCCACCTTTATGGCGATATCTCGAAAAGGCGTCCACCCATAGAACTAAGGCCCACTCCCTTTTAAAATACTCATTAACACCTTTCGTTTGATACCCATATTGTACAAACGCATTCTAGAGTCACCCCTGGTCCACCTTTATGGCGATATCGCGAAAAGGCGTCCACCTTTAGAACTAAGGCCCACTCCCTTTTAAAATACTCATTAACTCCTTTCATTTGATACCCATATCGTACAAACAAATTCTAGAGTCACCCCTGGTCCACCTTTATGGCGATATCTCGAAAAGGCATCCACCTATAGAACTAAGGCCCACTCCCTTTTAAAATACTCATTAACACCTTTCATATGATACCCATATCGTGCAAACAAGTTCTAGAGTCAGCCCTGGTCCACCTTTATGGCGTTATTCCTAAATGGCGTCCATCTATAGAACTATGGCCCACTCCCTATTAAAATACTCTTTAATACCTTCCATTTGATACACATGTCATACAAACACATTCCAGGGTTACCCTAGGTTCATTTTCCTACATGGTGATTTTCCCTTATTTTGTCTCCATAGCTCTCAATTGAGTATGTAATGTTCGGTTACACCCGAACTTAGCCTTCCTTACTTTTAATAGTTATATTTATTTATTTGTACAAAACTTTATTTTTATTACAATTTATTACTATTTTATACAATGAAATAATGAAAAAGCTTTCCTTTGAAAATAAAAAAACTAGTTAAAGCGCGCATAGAAAAATTTATACATTTATCTGTACCTCTATGTTAAAAAAAAAATGTATCAAAGAAATTTTCGGGCAGCATAACAAGATAGGTATCATTTTAAGGAAAAATATCAAGCTTTTATTTAAAAATAGAAATAAAAATACATAAAATGTTCAAACTTGAAAAAAAAATAAAAAATAAAAATTATAAAATTTATGGGTGAATTTTAACTGGAACTCTATATGTTTAAAATAAAAAAGTATTAAAGACATTTTCGCGTGCCAAAATAAAATAGGTATCATTTTAAAGGAAAAATATCAAGCTTTTATTTAAAAATAAAAATAAAAATATGAAAAATGCCCCTCTTCGAAAAAAAAAAAAATTTTTTTATAAATGCCCCTCTTTGAAAAACAAAAAAAAAAAATTGTTATATTTATGCTCGAAAAGAATGGAAAAAATTCTTTATATACCGTTTTATTCATTTCTTCTTGGAAGCCAATTACACGACTTATGATTTATAGAAAAAGGCTTCCACAAAAAAAATGAGAATTCGGACGCTTATACATATCTCCGTAACAATCAAAAATTTAGGAGCGAACTTAAGTGAAATTAACACTACTATATAGCACAGCAATTTCACCAAATTTCAGTCAAATCGAAGCCTATATAGAGTGGCGCCAATATGAAATGAGAATTCGAAATACAAGTTCAGTGGATTTTCTTTTAGTGGAAACCCTTAAAAATGAAGCAGCTCTCAGGAGAGAGACACTTCGCAGAATTCTTGATGTTGTTGGGATAATTCATTGATCGAAAATCCAAAAAATGGAAACTTTCTTGGTATTTTGGAACTGATCAGCAATTATGACCCCCTATTGCATGAACATTTGGAGAAGGTGAGGAAATCTCAAACGAAAAAGAATCGTCTCCAAGCGCATTATTTGTCTGATGGAATACAAAATGAGTTCATAGTAATTAGAAATGTAGAAGCTCGCTGGAGATGTATTACACAGTAATAGTGGATGCAACCCCTGATTCGGCGCATATTGAGCAGACGGTTTATACTCAGTTGAGCAGAGCTCACAGAGTATATTAACTTTGATTGGATAACGGTTGGTTGTACAGGTATAAAGGAATCGAGATAGATATAGACTTCCATATATCAAAATCATCAGTATCGAAATAAAATTCGATTGAGCCATGTCCGTCCGTCCGTCTGTCCGTTAACACGATAACTTGAGTAAATTTTGAGGTATGTAGGTTCCTGGGCACTCATCTCAGATTGCTATTTAAAATGAACGATATCGGACAATAACCACGCCCACTTTTTCGATATCGAAAATTTCGAAAAATTGAAAAAGTGCGATAATTCATTACCAAATATGGATTAAGCGATGAAACTTGGTAGGTGAGTTGAAATTATGACGCATAATAGAAAACTAGTAAAATTTTGGACAATGGGCGTGGCACCGCCCACTTTTAAAAGAAGGTAATTTAGAAGTTTTGCAAGCTGTAATTTGGCAGTCGTTGAAGATATTATGATGAAATTTGGCAGGAACGTTACTCTTATTACTATATGTCTGCTTAATAAAAATTTGCAAAATCGGAGAACGACCACGCCCACTTTTAAAAAAAAATTTTTTTAATTCAAATTTTAAAAGAAAAGTTAATATCTTTACAGTATATAAGTAAATTATGTCAACATTCAACTCCATAAATGACATGGTGCAACAAAATACAAAAATAAAAGAAAATTTCAAAATGGGCGAGGCTCCGCCCTTTTTCATTTAATTTGTCTAGGATACTTTTAATGCCATAAGTCGAACAAAAATTTACCACCCCTTGTGAAATTTGGTAGAGGCTTAGATTCTAGGACGATAACTGTTTTCTGTGAAAAAGGGCGAAATCGGTTGAAGCCACTCCCAGTTTTTATACACAGTTGGCCGTCTGTCCTTCCGCTCGGCCGTTAACACGATAACTTGAGCAAAAATCGATATATCTATACCAAACTCAGTTCACGTACTTATCTGAACTCACTTTGTATTGGTGAAAAAATTGCCGAAATCCGACTGTGACCACTTTTTCGATGTCGAAAATTACAAACAAATTCTAGAGTCACAACTGGTCCATATTTATGGCGATATCTCGAAACGGCGTCCATCTATAGAACTTAGGCCCACGCCCTTTTAAAATACTCATTAATACCTTTCATTTGATACCCATATCCTACAAAATAAATTCTAGAGTCACCCCTGGTCCACCTTTATGGCGATATCTCGAAAAGGCTATAGAACTTAGGCCCACTCCCTTTTAAAATTATCATTAACACATTTCATTTGATACCCATATCGTACAAACAAATTCTAGAGTCAAGCCTGGTCCACCTTTATGGCGATATCCCTAAATGGGTCCATCTATAGAACTATGGCCCACTTCGTCTTAAAATACTCTTTAATACCTTCCATTTGATATACATGTCATACAAACACATTCCAGGGTTACCCTAGGTTCTTTTTACAAATTGGTGATTTTCCCTTACTTTGTCTCCACAGCTCTCAACTGAGTATGTAATGTTCGGTTACACCCGAACTTAGCCTTCCTTACTTGTTTTATATTGCGTTGTTTTATTAGACAGGGAATCCAGAAAATGGAAAATCCAAGAAAGCTTCTTAGAGTTTGTCGATTGTAACGCAAAAATCGCTGAGCTGATTCGCAGCACTCTAAAAAAGCACTGGATGACTGCCGTGGGCAAGGGTATGATAATGGCAGTAACATGAGTGGTCATTACAAAAGAGCGCAGAGTCATATCCTGAGAGATAACTACCTGGCAATATTTGCACCTTGTGCTTATAATAGTTTAAATTTATGTGAAGTGCACGCTGCTGAATGTTGTGCAGAAGTCATCACACCCACCTTTATGGTCCACCTTTATGGTCCACCTTTGTGGCGATATCTCGAAAAGGCGTCCACCTATAGAACTAAGGCCCAATCCCTTTTAAAGTACTCATTATCACCTTTCGTTTGATACCCATATCGTACAAACAAATTCTAGAGTCACCCCTAGTCCACCTTTATGTCTATATCTCGAAAAGGCGTCCACCCATAAAACCAAGGCCCACTCCCTTTTAAAATACTAATTAACAACTTTCGTTTGATACCCATATTGTACAAACGCATTCTAGAGTCACCCCTGGTCCACCTTTATGGCGATATCTCTAAAAGACGTCCACCTATAGAACTAAGGCCTACTCTCTTTTAAAATACTCATTAACGCCTTTCATTTGATACCCATATCGTACAAACAAATTCTGGAGTCACCCCTGGTCCACCTTTATGGCGATATCTCGAAAAGGCGTCCACCCATAGAACTAAGGCCCACTCCCTTTTAAAATACTCATTAACTTCTTTCGTTTGATACCCATATTGTACAAACGCATTCTAGAGTCACCCCTGGTCCACCTTTATGGCGATATCGCGAAAAGGCGTCCACCTTTAGAACTAAGGCCCACTCCTTTTTAAAATACTCATTAACTCCTTTCATTTGATACCCATATCGTACAAACAAATTCTAGAGTCACCCCTGGTCCACGTTTATGGCGATATCTCGAAAAGGCATCCACCTATAGAACTAAGGCCCACTCCCTTTTAAAATACTCATTAACACCTTTCATATGATACCCATATCGTGCAAACAAGTTCTAGAGTCAGCCCTGGTCCACCTTTATGGCGTTATTCCTAAATGGCGTCCACCTATAGAACTATGGCCCACTCCCTATTAAAATACTCTTTAATACCTTCCATTTGATACACATGTCATACAAACACACTCCAGGGTTGCCCTAGGTTCATTTTCCTACATGGTGATTTTCCCTTATTTTGTCTCCATAGCTCTCAATTGAGTATGTAATGTTCGGTTACACCCGAACTTAGCCTTCCTTACTTTTTATAGTTATATTTATTTATTTGTACAAAACTTTATTTTTATTACAATTTATTACTATTTTATACAAAGAAATAATGAAAAAGCTTTCCTTTGAAAATAAAAAAACTAGTTAAAGCGCGCATAGAAAAATTTATACATTTATCTGTACCTCTATGTTAAAAAAAAAATGTATCAAAGACATTTTCGGGCAGCATAACAAGATAGGTATCATTTTAAAGGAAAAATATCAAGCTTTTATTTAAAAATAGAAATAAAAATACATAAAATGTTCAAACTTGAAAAAAAAAAATAAAAAATAAAAATTATAAAATTTATGGGTGAATTTTAACTGGAACTCTATATGTTTAAAATAAAAAAGTATTAAAGACATTTTCGCGTGCCAAAATAAAATAGATATTATTTTAAAGGAAAAATATCAAGCTTTTATTTAAAAATAAAAATAAAAATATGAAAAATGCCCCTCTTCGAAAAAAAAAAAATTTTTTTATAAATGCCCCTCTTTGAAAAACAAAAAAAAAATTTTTTATATTTATGCTCGAAAAGAATGGAAAAAATACTTTAGATACCGTTTTATTCATTTCTTCTTAGAAAGCCAATTACACGACTTATGATTTATAGAAAAAAGGCTTCCACAAAAAAAATGAGAATTCGGACGCTTATACATATCTCCGTAACAATCCAAAATTTAGGAGCGAACTTAAGTGAAATTAACACTACTATATAGCACAGCAATTTCACAAAATTTCAGTCAAATCGAAGCGATGAAGCTTTTTAAGTGGAACGGTTGATATACTTTACCCCCTATATAGAGTGGCGCCAATATGAAATGAGAATTCGAAATACAAGTTCAGTGGATTTTCTCTTAGTGGAAACCCTTAAAAATGAAGCAGCTCTCTGGAGAGAGATACTTCGCAGAATTCTTGATGTTGTTGGGATAATTCATTGATCGAAAATCCAAAAAATGGAAATTTTCTTGGTATTTTGGAACTGATCAGCAATTATGACCCCCTATTGCATGAACATTTGGAGAAGGTGAGGGAATCTCAAACGAAAAAGAATCGTCTCCAAGCGCATTATTTGTCTGATGGAATACAAAATGAGTTCATAGTAATTAGAAAGGTAAAAGCTCGCTGGAGATGTATTACAAAGTAATAGTGGATGCAACCCCTGATTCGGCACATATTGAGCAGACGGTTTATACTCAGTTGAGCAGAGCTCATAGAGTATATTAACTTTGATTGGATAACGGTTGGTTGTACAGGTATAAAGGAATCGAGATAGATATAGTCTTCCATATATCAAAATCATCAGTATCGAAAAAAAATTCGATTGAGCCATGTCCGTCCGTCCGTCTGTCCGTTAACACGATAACTTGAGTAAATTTTGAGGTATGTAGGTTCCTGGGCACTCATCTCAGATTGCTATTTAAAATGAACGATATCGGACAATAACCACGCCCACTTTTTCGATATCGAAAATTTCGAAAAATTGAAAAAGTGAGATAATTCATTACCAAATATGTATTAAGCGATGAAACTTGGTAGGTGAGTTGAACTTATGACGCATAATAGAAAACTAATAAAATTTTTGACAATGGGCGTGGCACCGCCCACTTTTAAAAGAAGGTAATTTAGAAGTTTTGCAAGCTGTAATTTGGCAGTCGTTGAAGATATTATAATGAAATTTGGCAGGAACGTTACTCTTATTACTATATGTCTGCTTAATAAAAATTTGCAAAATCGGAGAACGACCACGCCCACTTTTTAAAAAAAAATTTTTAAATTCAAATTTTAAAAGAAAAGTTAATATCTTTACAGTATATAAGTAAATTATGTCAGCATTCAACTCCATAAATGACATGGTGCAACAAAATACAAAAATAAAAGAAAATTTCAAAATGGGCGAGGCTCCGCCCTTTTTCTTTTAATTTGTCTAGGATACTTTTAATGCCATAAGTCGAACAAAAATTTACCACCCCTTGTGAAATTTGGTAGAGGCTTAGATTCTAGGACGATAACTGTTTTCTGTGAAAAAGGGCGAAATCGGTTGAAGCCACGCCCAGTTTTTATACACAGTTGGCCGTCTGTCCTTCCGCTCGGCCGTTAACACGATAACTTGAGCAAAAATCGATATATCTATACCAAACTCAGTTCACGTACTTATCTGAACTCACTTTGTATTGGTGTAAAAAATGGCCGAAATCCGACTGTGACCACTTTTTCGATGTCGAAAATTACAAACAAATTCTAGAGTCACCCCTGGTCCATCTTTATGGCGATATCTCGAAACGGCGTCCATCTATAGAACTTAGGCCCACGCCCTTTTAAAATACTCATTAATACCTTTCATTTGATACCCATATCCTACAAAATAAATTCTAGAGTCACCCTGGTCCACCTTTATGGCGATATCTCGAAAAGGCGTCCACCTATAGAATTTAGGCCCACTCCCTTTTAAAATTATCATTAGCACATTTCATTTGATACCCATATCGTACAAACAAATTCTAGAGTCAAGCCTGGTCCACCTTTATGGCGATATCCCTAAATGGCGTTCATCTATAGAACTATGGCCCACTTCCTCTTAAAATAATCTTTAATACCTTCCATTTGATACACATGTCATACAAACACATTCCAGGATTACCCTAGGTTCTTTTTACAAATTGGTGATTTTCCCTTACTTTGTCTCCACAGCTCTCAACTGAGTATGTAATGTTCGGTTACACCCGAACTTATCCTTCCTTACATGTTTTATATTGCGTTGTTTTATTAGACAGGGAATCCGGAAAATGGAAAATCCAAGAAAGCTTCTTAGAGTTTGTCGATTGTAACGCAAAAATCGCTGAGCTGATTCGCAGCACTCTAAAAAAGCACTGGATGACTGCCGTGGGCAAGGGTATGATAATGGCAGTAATATGAGTGGTCATTACAAAAGAGCGCAGAGTCATATCCTGAGAGATAACTACCTGGCAATATTTGCACCTTGTGCTTATAATAGTTTAAATTTATGTGAAGTGCACGCTGCTGAATGTTGTGCAGAAGTCATCACATTTTTCGGTATTATGCAGAAATTGTATAATATCTTTAGCGCAAGACCCCAGAGATGAAAAATTCTCAAGGAAAAAACTAATTGCCCCTTGCACAGCAAGTCACAAACACGGTGGTCTGCTCGTGTGGATAGTGTGATACCTTTCGCAACTCACATACCTCAAATATTGAAATCTATTGATGAAATCAAGCTTTTGAATCTGAGTTCAGAAACAGTAACGAATTTGAAAGGAATTTTGTAACGGCAGCCCTTATGATTTCCCTAAAATAATTTCCAATCACGTGCAAGCGGGTATATGCACAGATAGCTAGGCAACGGCAGTAACGATCTTTCCCCTTTCAGCACTTCATACACTAAGATAAAAATAAGTTCCGCAAGATATATTTTGGTATATAAGGGGGTCCGCTTAGCATTCGGTATAACAAAAATCGAAAGTCGCGGTCTTAGTGTTGCTTCGCCGAAAGCAGTGAAAAAAAAGTGAAGTTTATTTCAAGAAGTGTATAGTGCTAAAAAATAAAGTTTGAAAAAAAGATTTATTTTTGCAAGTGCGGGTTGCACGCGAAGTGTCGCGCGTTGAGTGAGGTGCGAGGGAACGACCAAGTCCCTGGGAATTTTCCCCAGGATCATCAAATTCCTGGAACCAGGAAGAAACACAACCCGGTTGGAGATCAGTTTCCTTTTTCTCCCATATTGTTGATTTTTCGGTAAGTAATTACAAAAAAAAATTGTTTAGTGTGTGGTTACTTTTGAATAAAAAGTGAATTAAAAATCAAAATTTTTTTTATATAAATGTATGTGAAACCATCTGTTTTGTTTTTATGTTTGATTGTGTTGCATCATCTTATTTGCATATTCTTGCATTTATGAACCGACTATGTGTTTGCGTGCTTATGATTTTAGTGTTAATGTTGTGTGTGTTCTTCCATTTTTTCCAGGAACGAGAAGCAGTCGTAGGCCGCGACTTAGACGAATTTTACGGAAGACTAAAACTGCCCAGAACAACATTTTAAAGGGGGTAGCAATAAAGCGGCAAAATTCGCGGGGATACACGCAACACAACACAACTACTTTTTCCAACAAATTGCGCCAACACAGAATCACAGCTACACAAACGGAATTCATCATTCGCATACACAAACATAAAGTTGGTAAGACAAAATTTACACCAATACACGCACACGTACACATTTCCATAACACAAGTGAGGCAACATTGTTGACTAAACACGTCAACATTAACTCAACTTTCCACGGACACGCAACTCGTAACATTCGCATTTGACATAGTTTACAAGGGGCAAGCAACCTAACGCCAGCAACACTTGGCAACATCTAGCTAGCTACAGGGAACATCATAATACACACCACACAATTTTGTCGGCAACTTTCCATCAGCATCCAAAAGGAGAGAGTGAGAACATCATGGAGAACCCACCACAGCGGCTCTCAGTAATCTTCATATCTAAAATAAATCAGCGGCTCTCACAACGCTTAAAATAACCAAAACGAATCACACCATTAGAGCGTATCACAATATTCGTAATATTACTTCCTCGAAAAAAAAAATTATTTTTAGATTTAAGCATTTTTTTACCTATTTTTTATATACGAAATTGTTTTTTTTTTTAATCAAATAAGAATTGAAAAAGGAAGAAAAGAAAGGACAACAACTTTTTTGAATTAATAAAATTTTTTTTTGACATTATTATTTTTCTTCTTTTTTTGAAATTCAATTTCAAATAATCCTTCTAATCTTCTGAGAAGGCAAACACATCATATCCATATTTTCGATTTTCGATTTTTGGTTTTGGATTTTCTTTTCCGTAAAAAAAAATTACAAATTTGATTTTTTTCATATGTTTTTTTTTTTGAGTTTATAATTTTTAATAATTCTCCTCAATTCGTGGGAAAGTAGAAACTTGGAATATTTTGCGATATTTAATTATTTGCACTATTGAATTTTTTATATATTTCTTCATCTTGTTTTATATTTGACTTAGTTGACACATGCTTGGGGTTTATGTGTAAATACACATAACTTTAATAAAATCAATTTTGATTTCTTTCCTTAAAAAAATTTTTTTTTAAGTTGCCTAACTACTGCACGACAGTAGTAAACAAACTTATCATTTTTTTTTTTTTTTATTTTTTTTGCACTTTTATGCCAAGAGCCAAACCATAGTTGACACCATCGAATACGCGTTTGTTTGTTTTTTTTTTTACTTTTACTTTTTTACTTTTTAATTTTCACAGAACATTTTTAATTTCGAAATCAAGGCAAACATTGTCCTTGATCGCGGTCACGCGGCCAAAACCCTACTAACTGATCAAATAAGAATACTATTTTTGCTTTGTACCTTTGTTGTTGTCCTCCACTTTCAGCTATACGCCGCATTTGGTACCAAACCCGGTTGACAAAGCGAGGTGTGTTTGAATAAAAATCAACATACTTATATACACATTTTTATTGTTTTCAATAGACATGCGTGTACACACGTATGTACATATTTAAAGAAGTTAATATAGTTTTTGCGAAAGCTTGCCTTAGAGCAAGTGCAAGGAAAATAGGAATAGGCGTTAGGGCGTATCAATTTTTGAAGTTTTTCTTTTGTTGGACAAATAATGCATAAAGATTTCGAAATATAATAAATTACATTATTATTAATTTTATTAATCGAATTTAATAAACTTTTTTTATTGAGAAGAAAAATATATATCTATATATTAACACGCTAACAAAATTTCCATACAATCAATTGACAGGCTCTTTCGCATAGTTAGCGTAAGTAAAATCATATAAAAGTTATATGAGTCGATTCGTATGGATCAGCCGCAGTGCATAGGCCTTTTTTTTTGTTAACAAATGTTACTCTATTTGTTTAGAATTAATAGAAAAAGTTTTTTGTAAATTCGAAAAGCTGTGAAAATATCGAAATTGCCATCTGTAATACCCATTATGTTCACAAACCCCCCTGAATTCTAAACTCCAATAGCTGCATTGTCGCGTTGCTCAAATGTTTCATCTCTACATATGTATATTATGGTACGCGCCAAACGGCGAGAGAACTACTGCCTTACTCATTTTCAGTTCAAATAAAATATTGTTTCCCATTGTTGCCACTTACCTATATTGGTCTGTACCAAAATCCTTAAAAAATTGTTCTAAAATAATTGTTAGCGCACAAAAAAACTTTAAAGAGAAGAAATAACTTAACCGGCCTATTTTGTTGGACAAATTTTACTTACACGTAAATGCATAGGTCTTTATTTAACAGATTTTTTGTTTTTTTTTTAGGTGCTTTCAAAAAAACATGAAATCACAAATAATGAGGCAACTTTTATTCAAACTCACTAAATTTATTTATTTATAATAACTAATCGCAAATTTGACCCAAAATGTTTTTTGCATTTCCAGATTTTATGCTCATTTTAGATATAGCACAGCACGTCTTATACTGAACAAAAAATAAATAAATTTGCTACAAAGATACAACGTAAAATTTGTATATTGTCTTTTATGCTAATTTATTTGGATATTTCTTATTTTATTTTATTATATTATCTTATATTTCAACTTAATTTATTATTATTTAAATGCAATTTTATTGAATCGGAAAGTTTCACGTTGTATATTAAACGAAACAAAAAAAAAAAACGTCCCAAAAACGTTTTCGATTTTAGGTCGAAATATTTCATAGGCAGTATATTACCCACTATCTATATATTAATACGCTAACAAAATTTCTATTAAATCAATTGACAGGCTGTTTCTCATAGTTAGCGTACGTCAAATCATATAAAAGTTATATGAATCGATTCGTATGGATCAGCCGCAGTGCATAGGCCGGTTTTTGTTAACAAATATTAGTCTTTTTGTTTATAATTAATGGAAAAAGTTTTCTGTAAATCCAACAATCTCTCCAAATATCGATATTTACTTTCTTGCACAAAAGCGCGCCATCTTTGGGCCAATTATATAAGTGCTCTAAGACACAAACCTACATAAGCGTACGCGCTACACGGTGAAAGACTAAAACATGGTTTCCCATTGTTGCCTATAATAGCCTCTACCAAAGTCCTAAAAAATTGTTCCAAAATAATTTGTAGCGTACCAAAAAATCTTAAATAGAATTAATTTTTGACCGGCCCATTTTTTGTGGCAATTTCACTTACACGTAAATGCATAAGTCTTTATTTAACATATTCTTTGTATTTTATTTGAGTTGTATTCATAAAAACATGAAATCACAAATAATGAGTTAACTTTTGTTGAAACTAACTAATTTATTTATAACAATTAATGGCAAATTTGCCCGAAAGTGTTTTTGCATTTGCAGATTTAATCCTCATTTTAGATAGAGTACGCCTTATACTGAACACTGAACAAAAAAAAAAAGAGTTACAAAAATATAACATTAAATTTTTTATATTGCCTTTTATGCTAATTTATTTTATTTCTTATTTTATTTTATTATATATTCTCTTATTTCAAATTGGTTTATTATTATTTAAAAGCAACTTGACTGGATCGGAAAGTTTCACGTTGCATAATAAACGAAACAAAAAAAAAACAAACGTCCCAAAATCGTTTTTGATTTTAGGTCAAAGCGGCAACCGGCATCATAGCGGACGTATTGCATAGGCAGTATATTACCCACTATTTTTATTATTAGGCTAACTTTGTTGAATTATATAACCATTAACCGGATGCTTAGATACCATAACCCTAATATGTTTATGTCGCTTAAAGTTATGAAATCAATTTTATTTTAGTAAATATATTTCCGTGAATAATTTCAATGTTTTTGTTTGTTTTTTCTTTCTTTCTAATTTATTCTGCTTTGTTATATATTAGTATTATATCGTTCACATATGATATTTTATAGTAGACTAGCAGACCCGGCAGACGTTGTTCTGCCCTAAATTTGGCCTTTCTGCATACATTTTAATAAGCTTTTTCCGTCCAACTCTGCCCTACCCCTCTAAACTTTTTCCTAATCCTTTTATTCATTCCTCCCTCCGTCTTTTTCGCTTCATCTCCATCTTCGTCTCATTCTGTCTCTTTCTCAGTCTCCTTCTCTCTTTTCTCTTCTCTCAAGTTTTTCTCCTTCTTCTTCATCTGTTATTGCCAGTCGCAGAGGGTGGTATGTATTTGTTCCAGTCCCATTCCGAGTATCAGTCGCAGTCCCACTCCGAGTCTCAGTCTCGGTCCCAGACCTAGTCCTAATCCCAGTCCCAGTCCGTCTCCGGTATACTTCCCGGAAAAAAGCATCGTAAATACTAATATAGGCAAATCTATGTACGAAATTTCAGGAAAATTTAATAGGACGTATGTAAATAGGTATGTGGGTATTATTAATTCTTGTCTTTATTTCGGCTTCGCATGCATATTTATCAGTTTTGCCAGGTTGATGCGACTAAATCGAATATCACAATGAACTTTAGAGCTCTCAGCAACAGCTTTCATTTGATATCCATAATACACACACATTCTAGGGGTATCCGGGTCCATGTTTTTGGCAATATCTCGAGACCCTAGCCTCCCAGTTGTATGAAAATTATACTGTACTATAGCACTCATCAACAGCTTTCATTTGATATCCATATTGTATAAACACATTCTAGGGGTGCCCGGGTCCACCTTTTGTCCTATTATGTATCCTGGTCCACTTCCCGGAAGAAAAATTATTCGAGATTTTATTCTAGATATAACGCTACCTACATACCAAATTTCAGGCAAATCGAGCCATATATAGGACAGTTCAGAATAAATCGGTCCCTGGTCCACTTCCCGAAAAAAACTCTTTTCACAAATACTCTCCGGGTTCCTTTTAAGTTATCCTAAAAATTTCATGGCAATCGTTCCATCCGTTATCGAGTTATGGAGTGACAATCAAAATGTACACTTCTTTTTATATATATAGATATGGTCATATATATTCATGAAATGAAGTGTTTACAAATTTTATACAAATTAATTACGTACATAGATCTCAATGGGAGTCCTACATTAAATATCCGAATATTAGAATCTTCATATTTCCACAATGATAACATTAAAACCCGGAAAAAGGTCTAAGTGCACTTACTGCGTTTTTATATGGAACTGTTTATTCACATCACTTAATTTTTTCGCACTTTAAGTACTTTATTTTTTTTCTTTCATTTAAATTTTTTTAGTAAACTCTACCTTCTTTCTCATTACATAATTTTTTTATATTTTTATCCTCTATTCTATTCTGTTCGAAATGTTCGTTTTGTGTCACACTTATGTACATACTACATATGTATTTATACAAAATTTAACTCGGTAAAGCGCCAATTGCATACCTAACGCGTGGCGTGAAATAGGCTTAATTCCTTTAGCACATTTCTTCGTTTTTATCTAAAAGTTCGTGTTTTTGAATTATGACACTATTGAAGTAAATGGGCGATATATGTATATGGGTGATATAGGCCTACTGGGGAACCGAGCACACAAAATCAACTTCGGTAGCGCCCCAACGGGAACCTTCCGAGTGGTGTGGAAAAAGCTATTTTTCAATTTAATGCCAAGTAATTTCACCTTAATTCTATGTCAATTTCTTTTGATTTTACATATTTTTTATATTTTTGTTTAAGGAGCTCCATACCAAAACGTTATAATTACATTTGAAAATTTTGTAGAAAATTTAAGAAAATACAATAAAAATTACAACGTCTTAATGAACAATTTAAGTAAGTTAGACCAGTTTGCTATATTTCCACGCACTGCTTAACTATTAACGCATTATTGCACTACCCCCAACACTGGATGTATAGACTGAGTTGAAAAAAATACAAGTTGGTCGAATTTCGACCACAGGCGATACTAGTATATATAAACAGATTGACAGTAGTAATGAAAAGAAAATAAATCTAGTAATAGAGTAGCCTGAAGATTTTTTGGATAAAGTTTTGGAAGATAATTGAAACTTGGTAATTAAGTAAAATTACTTTAAAGATTAAATTTATTTAATTTTAAGTTTTAATAGTAGTACCTATTAATAGTTCTATGTTTGATTTTCTTTGGTAATTTAAGACAATAAAATTGTGAATAAAGAAATTATTGTAAATTTGTAGAGAAATCCTCAGAATATTTATTTATATGGGTTGAGTCTATAGGGCAATGACAACAGGTATGTCAGGCTAAAGTTTCTTTTCTTTATTGGTGCAGGTGTTGCCCTTGTGGCAAGTGTTGCAGGTGAGTTCAGATAGTTGTAGGAGTGATGGACAGGGACTGAAGACTTAGTGACGGACGATGTCAGGAAATAGGGGACTCCTCTCGTATGACGGAGCCATAGTGGGGTTCAAGGTTGTTCACTCTTTTGTGAACAGAAGGGGTGGGAAGGCGCCACACCTGACAAGGACTGATCATTTCTCCCGCTTGTTCTCTCCTATCTCTTTTCCTTTTTTTTGCACAAACACGCACATCTAGGCATGAACCCTTTTTCCTACGTAACTGTGGGAAGGAGACGTGGCAAGAATCGTGCCCCTAAGCCGACGAGCCTCAGCCGGGCTACAACCATGCCGAGCCGCCACTCCTCCTCTCCCAACACAAGCAGTTATGTAACAATTGAAGCATATATGGGAAATTTGAGTGTATTATCTTAGCCTCCATTTGGCTCAAAGTGTTGACGGTAATCTACCACCGAAATCTGGTATTGCAACCGCACTGGACGTGGAAACAGAAAATATATGTAGCCTGATTGATGAGTTGAAGAAGTTCAGGGATCAATGGTCGATCATACTACCGTGTTAACCAATACCACAAAGGTCAAGCCTCAGAAGGGACAAATTACAAACGGAGCAATAATCCCGGCCGCGAATTATTAGAATAACTATATGTATTATACATATGAAGTCAGCTGTGTGAATTCGGTGCAGCCGAACATCCCCATACGCATCATTAGGGGGTGTCAAAAATACCTAGCCTACAAGTGAATTTGTGATAGCGAAGATAGTTTTTATGGTGGGCTATGCCTTGCTCCGAATTGATATAACTGGACTTCCAAGCTACGTATAAACCTCGGGGAGAGTGAGATCTTTCTCCTGTATGGTTATTTTGGACACAAGCAACATAGACACGTATATATTTGGATAATTTAAATTTGAGTTAACAAGGTGAGGTAGGGTCGCCTACAGCAACCTGAGGTGAGTCAACTTAAGTCGACAAGCGCGCATACACTCTGATTGAGTCGCGGCAGGGTGATCTTTCGTCGAGGGTCATAGTCTTGGGCCACCTCAAGTTGTTTTTGGTCAGCCCTTTCCCACATTCAGGGATGTATCCAAGTTAGGAGTTTTTTTTTATGTGCATGTTGAAGTGGGGCATGAATGACCAGTAGGAACCTGCATACATTTAGATATACAATCTAATCTACATCTATATACATACATATAAACGGGAAATGAATTCCCTGTAGGAATCTTTATACTTTTAGAAACACCAATTTAAACCAATTTAGTATACGCCTACACATAAGTGGGATGTGGATGCCCAATAGGAGACGCAAATCGGTGCAGGAAAGTGCTGCTATCCATAGGGGGCCGCACAAAGGTTCGAAAATAAATGTAAACAAATACATTAGTCTGAATGCCAGGGTTGTAAGCTGGAACGTCCTGGGGAAGGCTTCTGGTTTTTTTGGATTTTGGTTTTTGGGAAGAAGGTTTTAGAACTCGGCTCAACTGTGTCCGCACACGAGGGTTGCACCGATGTGCATCATTAATTTAAGTTATCATGTTTCATTGAATAATTGAAATAAAGTTTATGATGAATTATTGAAATCAAAGCGAAGGTGTGGTGAATAATTTCCTTTGACGGGGTCAGGACGGACGAGGACGGGATGACATGGTGAAGTGGTAAGGGGGCATGAGTGTGGGGAGTGACTCATGAATATGGGGTGTAGGGAATTTTAGAGGCCAGCCACGAGGGCCTAGGTTGGCAAAAGGTTGAGGAGGGGCGGATTGGTCGGCCTCATGCAAGGTAGGCGAACCGAGACATGGACAAGGGGGGTACGAAGGGGACGGACAAGGACAGTTGGGGGTATTGAGAGTTAGAAGGGGGGGGTTGATGATTCTAGTTGCCCGTGGCTGGCCAGATGCTACGAGGGTGGATTGATTACTCTGGTGTTACTTAAGGGTATGATTTTCTTTTTCTATTGCGGCTGCTGCGTGGACTGCGGAAAACCAAACCCACCCATATCCGACGAGCTAGTTCGTGCTAAAAAAACAAGCATACCCAAATTCCGCGACAAGGCCAACGCAGCCTAGCGGAGGCTAGGGTAGGCGTCGAGCCCCATCAAACCCACAAGCAATAAGAAAATGGCACCCGACGTGGGGCCCACGAAAGTGGGCACTTCATGATTTTTTTTTTAATTTAATACTTTGGCATTTGGCTAAAAATTTTGAGGCACAATAGAATCATTAGGAAGGGCGGGATCCCGACGTAGCTCGTTTTGGGGAAGTATTCCGCATGATTGTGCGAAGGGATATTAGTAGAATTGAAGAAATAAAAGGGGGGTCAGTTTAGGTCGAGGTGGAGCAGCTACGGTGCAGGCGACGGATCAGCACGCCACACTTGAGGTAGTTCCATATGCGATTTGAATTTTCAGTTCAGTCGACTTATGGGCGGCTACAGTGGTTGCGTCAGATTTTAGGGGGCATCACTTGAGGTAGCCCATACGCGTTTTACTAAAGTTGGGTTTGGATCGGGTCGGGGCCGCTACAGGGTCGTGCTTCGACGCACGTGCGTGACACTTGAGGTAGTCCAGAATTCTGTCTGTGCTGAGTGGGTGTTCGTGGCCATCCCATACGGATGAGGGTCAAGTCCGTATGGTTGTGGAGTGTCGACCTAGGGGTGTTGGTTAGGACGACTTTTGATGGGTTGGAGTAGTTTGACTGGGGCTCCCGATTAGGAAGAAATTCATCACACACACTTTTGAAACAATTCATTCGTTATTTTAAATTCACACGGAATAGTAAGGAAATACCATATTACACGTTAATTGCTAGAACTGACATTGAGCTGAATCAGGGTTGATGCGCTACTTTAACTCGCAGAATTTAACTTCCAGAAGAAAAAACTGAGTATACATATACATATCTACATATCTACACTTAATTTGAGTCTTGAAACTTACATATCGACACACATATATAAACTTAAACATTTTGTAAACGCACGGCTTGGGCTTCGCGAACAAAATTTTTTTGTGAGGAGATAATGTCTCGGTTGTATCACGACGAGAAGGGGTTCGCGGAAAGCAAGGCTGCATGGCAGTAATAAGAAACAAGTGGGGGATACAGTTAGGACTTCGAAAACAGTCGCCGACGAGGACGAAAGTGCCATAGTCGAGCAAGAGGATACCGGCAGGGAAGCAGGTGCCATAGGCGATGATAGAGATCAAGCGGTTGAGACATCGCGTGGAGGCCAGCGGATCATACCCGTGGCTGACATTCCTTCGCCAGAGGTATCACTGTTGGACAAAGCAGCGAGCTGTTGCAAAAGTTCGAGTCGATGTTCTTCCAATACCAGATGGACGATAATAGAACCACGGCGGATGCTATCAATGAAGCGATGTTGAAAGTTCGTAAGGACATGCGTAGCTTGGGGGATAGAGTCTCAGCCGTGGAAAAATACCACAGTAATAATAAATTAGACGAGAAATTGGGGTCTGGGGAACAGGCGTTGGTAGACCGTTCGTGCGGGGAGTGCGAGTCAAATGGTCCGTCAGCGATCGCAGGCCTGCCGCCGGCTGTTCACCGATTCACCAGATGGTAATACCGGGGTCGCACGGACCGATAAGTTGAAATTTAAAGATTGGGACTTGCGATATGCGGGAAACTCGAAGTCAATACCCGTTGAAAGGTTTATGTTTCGGGTGGAAACGTTGCAAAATCGTCACAATATTCCTTCGGAGGATTTATACGCCAACTTTCATTTGCTCTTGGAGGGATCGGCACAGGACTGGTTTTGGATGTTCATGGAGGAACACTCGGAAGGGAAAAATGGAGGGTTTCCCAAACTCCGTTCCGCGTTTCTGAACCAGTTCAGGAAAGCCGATTGCGACGAAGAGATTAGACAGGCAATGAACGAAAGGAAACAGGAATTTTCCGAAACGTTTGACGATTTTTACGCGAGCGTCAAGGGTATGGCATTTACGATGAAGGATCGGATGCCTGAGCTTGGTTTAGTTAACCTGATGAGACGAAATTTGAAATACAAAATTAAGAACTTGATCCTTGGATTTCACATAGAAACGCTGCAGCAGCTGAAGGAGGAGTGCAGGCGGGCCGAGAAGCATCTCAAGGAACAAGAGCAGAAATTTCCGAGGAGGAAGGTGGTCGACGAGGTAGAGACAGAACCCCACAGGGGCTCATGCGACGCCGCTGAGGAGGTATCATTGGAGGCGCTGGACGGTCGAGATCGCAAAGCGTTTCACCGAGCCGAATCGAATAAGGGACCCGCTGAGCCGGGGATCTGCCAAACGGTCAAGAAGACAGATACGAGAGAAGATGTGGCGTGCAGTTCCAAATTCATCGACCTGGTCTGCTTCAAATGCAACGAGATGCGAACGAGATTCGTGCTGTGCGACATATATAAACAGGAAAACCATATGGCTGGCGGCAACTCCGGGAAGAAACGCCAGAACCAGCCACACCCGGACCACAAACAAGAACAGTGACAATACTTAGGAATACAGTGCAACCGAAACCAAAGATGAGGACATCGTTATATAAAACTGGAATGAAAGGAGACAGCAGTATCTGCAAGTTAGGAGGAGAATATTCGGGGATAAATTTGAGGAAAAGGAAAAGGGAAGCTTAGGGAAAGGAATAAGAATAAGATTGAGAAGTTGCGAGATAACAGTAAAGAAAGGAAACATGTTAGACGAGCCCTGGATGCGACCAATATCCGAAGAGAATTGGATAAGCGGCCGTATATGGAAGTAATCGTAAATGGAGTCAAAATCAAGGGTGTGTTGGACAGTGGAGCGTCGGTTAGTTGTGTAGGTGGGGACGCGGTTACAATGCTGTGCACGAACAACGTTGAATCCATGGACGAGGGACCGAGAACGGCGGATGGAAAAGTGCAGGCAATCATCGGCAAGCTGAAGGCGAAGGTTCAGTGGAGACAGACAACAGTCGATATGAGCTTATACGTAGTTCCACGTTTGAAGCAGAGGCTCTACTTAGGTATAGATTTCTGGGATAAGTTTGGTCTGATGCCGACTGCAATTTCGGAAATAACTGGTGAGGACAGCAATATGGTTGAGTTATCACAGAAACAGAAGATTAAGCTGGATCACGTTAAGAGTCTATTCCCATCTTCTGCTAAATTGAGCCTAGGGAAAACGCACTTGATGGAGCACGTAATCGGTGTTTATGATGAAACGGTGCCCGTAAAACAACGCTATTACCCCTTGTCGCCAGTGAAGCAGAAATGCGCGTATGAGGAGATAGACAGGATGTTGAAGCTTGGCGTCGTCGAAGAGAGTGACAGCGCATGGAGCACACCGATAGTGCTAGTCCAAAAGCCGGGAAAGAATAGGCTGTGCGTCGATACGAGGAAGCTGAACGAGCGGACGAAGAAGGATGCGTATCCCACTCAGCATGTGGAGGGAATACTCAGCAGGCTCAAGGACACATTTTTCATAACGGGATTGGACCTCAAGTACGCCTTCTGGCAAATCCCGCTGGAAAAGAGATCGTGGAAGAAAACCGCTTTTACTGTTCCGGGCCGCCCACTTTACCACTTCAAATCATGCCGTTCGGCCTATGTAATGCCAGCCAAAGGTTGTGTCGCCTGATGGACCGTGTTGTTCCCTTCCAGACTCCGGGACAATGTTTTCATCTATATAGATGATCTTTTGGTTTGCTCACCGGATTTCGAAACTGATCTTCAACACTTATCTGAGATAGCAGAGTGCCTCGCGGTGGCCGGACTGACCATCAATGTGCAAAAATCAAAATTTTGCCAGAAGGAGATCCCATACCTGGGGTTTATTATAGGTCAGGGAGAGCTGCGGACGGATCCGGCGAAGCTCGAAGCGATGGTGCAGTTCCCGTACCGAAATCGATCAAGCAACTGTGGAGATTCTTGGGACTGACAGGGTGGTACAGGAGATTTGTACCGAACTTTGCTACCATCACGTCACCGTTGACGGATTGTCTGAGGAAGAAGAAGGAATTTTGTATGACGGATGAAGCTGTTGCTGCTTTCCAAGAATTGAAGAACCTGCTGGTATCACCGAGAGTATTGGTCAATCCGGACTTCGCGAAGCCTTTCTACGTCCAGTGCGATGCGTCCACCACGGGAATCGGAGGGGTTCTCTTCCAGCTGGACGGCGAGGGCAATGAAAGACCCATCTCATGAATTTCGCAGAAACTGAATTCCGCTCAACGAAACTATACGATCACGAAGCTGGAGTGCTTGGCAGAGGTGGTAAGTGTGCAGAAGTTTCGGCCATATATAGACGGAGTGCGGTTCAGGGTTATAACAGATCACATGAGCCTCAAGTGGCTCATGAATCAACGCGATCTCTCGGGACGTTTAGCGCGCTGGAGCATCAAGCTCCAAGGATTCGACTTCGAAAGCGTACATCGAAAGGGCGCAAAGAATGTAATCCCAGACGAGTTGAGCCGAGTGCACATGGACGAACTGAGTGATGACACTTTCCGGGCCGATATATCGCTAACTAGTCCAGAGTTCCAATCTGAGAGTTACAATCAGCTAAAATGTGCTGTGGAGGATGCTTCCGTCCAGTTTCCCGATGTGAAGATACAGAACGGCGTGATCTACAAGCGTGTACGTTTCCGACGAGATGACGAAATCGAGGATTCCAGGTGGAGAGTTTGGGTACCCGAGGGACTGAGAAGGGAGCTGCTGAAGAGGATGCATTGCGGCGTAGCGGCAGGACATGGCGGCGAATACTGTCAACCGGCTTCGAGCTTGGTATTTCTGGGCCAGAATGGTCACCGCTGTCAAGAAATTTGTGCGCAAATGTGACATGTGCAATTGCTGCAAAGCAACAAACGCGATACAAAGACCGTTGACGGGAGATCGTGTCGAGACGGAGAGAGTCTTCCAGCGGCTGTACATAGACTTCTGTGGTCCATATCCGAGGTCTCGTGACGGCAATTCGTATATCTTCGTTGTTCTCGACAACTATTCTAAATTTGTTTTCGTTAAACCCATGAGGAGTGCGACTGCGCGGGAGGTAGCCTGGCACTTAGAAAACGACATCTTTCACATCTTCAGTGTGCCGGAAACAATCCATTCGGATAACGGCCGGCAGTTCGTCTCGGAGGCGTTCAGTGATTTCCTAAAGGGATATGGGGTCAAACATGTCCGTGCGGCCGCCTATTCACCTCAGGCTAACGCGTCCGAAAGAATAAACCGATCCTTACTGGCCATCATTAGGTCCTACATTGATGAAACCGATCAAAAGTCTTGTGAAACTCATCTCTCAAAGGCAGCTTTTGCTCTTCGGATCGCGGTTCAAGATGCAATCCGGACGGAGCCCTACAAGGCAGTCTTCGGTCAATCCATGGTGCAGCATGGAGAGACGTACGAGATACTGCGCAGGCTGGAGTGCGCTAACGATTCCGAAGTAGAGGTTGTACCGCGGGACATACGCCTGAAGCTTCTGAGGGATAAAATTAGAAATAATTTGAAGCTCGCATACGAGAAAGGCAAAAGAGTGTAAAACACGCGGGCCAGGCTCATCACATACAGACCCGGGCAGGTAGTTTATAGGCGAAGTTTTAGGCAGAGTGACGCGACATGCGATTTCAATGCGAATCTTGCGAATAAATATGTGAAGGCGGTGCTTCTGAGACCATATGAGCTGGGGGATATGAGCGGTAGGTCCAAAGGCATTTTTCATGGTAAGGATATGTGGGTGTAATATCGTATGGCCGGTAGTCGTGTTTCGAGCCTGCCATGCAATATGTTGCATCGGGTTGAGCCGGAGTGATTCGGTGATCAAGCAGCCGGAGATAGAGTGTAATTCATAAAACGAGTTTGTAAGGCGACGTTAAGGTAACACCCTCTTGTTTCTGTAGTTGTTGTCGGGGGAAATAGAGGGATATAAGGCGGTGTTCCTCCACAGACACCTGAATACCGTAAATAATGACTGGTGGCTGCGAACTTCTACAAAAATGTTTCGAGTCAATCTTCCGGAAAAGCTCACGATTCAGCCTATCCGCGAGGGAGGCCTACAAAAATAGCTGCACGCACTAACGTGTTAACCAATACCACAAAGGTCAAGCCCCAGAAGGAACAAATTACAAACGGAGCAATAATTCCGGCCGCAAGTTATTAGAATAATTATATGTATATTACATATAAGGTCAGCTGTGTAAATTCGGTGCAACCTAACATCCCCATACGCATCATTAGGGGGTGTCAAAAACACCTAGCCTACAAGTGAATTTGTGATAGTGAAGATAGTTTTTATGGTGGGCTATGCCAATAAGTGGGATGTGGATGCCCAATAGGAGATGCAAATCGGTGCAGGCAAGTGCTGCTATCCATAGGGGGCCGCACAAAGGTTCGAAATTAAATGTAAGCAGATGCATTAGTCTGAAAGCCAGGGTTGTAAACTGGGACGTCCTGGGGTAGGCTTCTGGTTTTTTGGGATTTTGGTTTTTGGAAAGAAGGTTTTAGGACTCGGCTCAACTGTGTCCGCACACGAGGGTTGCACCGATGTGCATCATTAATTTAAGTTATCATGTTTCATTGAATAATTGAAATAAAGTTTATGATGAATTGTTGAAATCAAAATGAAGGTGTGGTGAATAATTTCCTTTGACGGGGTCACGACGGACGAGGACGGGATGACATGTGGAAGTGGTGGTGGCATGATTGTGGGGAGTGACTCATGAATATGGGGTGTAGGGAATTTTAGGGGCCAGCCACAAGGGCCTAGGTTGGCAAAAGGTTGAGGAGGGGCGGATTGGCCGGCCTCATGCAAGGGAGGCGAACCGGAACATGGACAAGGGGGATACGAAGGGGATGGACAAGGACAGTTAGGGGTATTGAGAGTTAGAAGTGGGGGTTGATGATTCTAGTTGCCCGTGGCTGGCCATATGCTACGAGGTTGGAGTGATTACTAGGGTGTCACTTAAGGGTATGATTTTTTTTCCAATTGCGGCTGCTGCGTGGACTGTGGGAAACGAAACTCACCCATATCCGACGAGCTAGTTCGTGCTAAAAAAACAAGCATACCCAAATTGCGCGACAAGTCCAACGCAGCCTAGCGGAGGCTAGGGTAGGGGTCGAGCCCCATCAACCCCGCATGCAATTACATGTTAAGGATAACTACATAGTTATTCAAAATAAATTTAAAATAAAAACAAGTTAGGAAGCCTAAGTTCGGGTGAAACCGAATATTACATACCCAGCTGTACACTTTAAATTTCTATGTTATTTTGTGTGCTTAATAGTGTTACAAGGCTGCGCAATAATACATATATGTATATATGGTTCTATTCTGAACTAATTTTCGTTTAAATGAAGCAAAAAGGATACAGAGGCTACCACCAATGACCTTGAGCGGAATACATGTACCCAATTTTATTACGATACGTAAATTTTTCTTTGAGTTATGGCCCCGAAACATTAAAAGTTGCTTAGACAAAAAAAGGGGCGGTGCCACACACATTTTCAAAAATTTTAATGTTTTCCAATTTAATGTTATAACTCAATTTAGAAAGTAAAACTAAATTGATACAAAGCTCTTTTTCGCTAAGATATAGCTTACTATTTTCGTCTACGACCCTTTTAAAAATCTTTTATATAAAACTGGGCGTGGTCTTTAACCGATCTCATCCATTTTTTCTAGAAATATTTCCTGCTGTAGGGAAAATTTTCGTACCCAATTTTATTACAATCCGTTAATCTTTCTTCGAGTTATGGCTCCCGAAACACAGAAAATTGCTTAGTCATAAAAGGGGCGGGGCCGCTCCCATTTTTTAAAATTTGAAATTTTTCCTATTTACTGTTATAAATCCACTTGGGAAATGAAATACCATTCATATAAAGCTATTTTTTGTAAAGATATAGCTTGTTTTATTCGTCCACGACCCTTTTAAAAATCTTTTATATAAAAGTGGGCGTGGTCCTTAACCGATTTCGTTAAGTTTTCTTGAAAACATTCCTTGTAGTAAAGGCAACCTCTCTGCCAAATTTCGTTACGGTAGGTTTAACGATTTTTGATTTGTGATTAATAATATTTGTAAAATTGATTTTATCACAAGTGGGCGGTGCAACGCCCATTTTAAAAACTTTTTCAAATTTTTATCAAGAGTTCCAATATCAGTCCGCACGTCAAATTTCAACATTCTAGGTGTATTATTACTAAATAAATGTTATATATATAAAAAGTGGGCGTAGTTATCATCCGATTGCACTCATTCTTACTCGGAGTAAATAGTTCTTTGGGAATGAATGTAAAAAAGTAATTTATTCTTATGATATATTACATAAAACAGACGTCAAACTGTGAAAAAACGGTAAAGCTTAGATAACTTTTGGAAAATTTCCCAATATTTTTGTATAAAGTATAAATAAATATACGTCAACATAAAGCCCGAATCTTCTTATTTCCAAAACCATAAAGCAATTGAAAAGCGGTTAAAACATGACGACGTTATGGTTGTTAGAGTGCGCGCAGGAGACGACGGTTTTTAGACAAATTTGGGGGTGTTAGACATTTTTGAAACACATTATCATTGATCAGGAATGGTACACGAACACACCATAACGAACATAGTTGGCAACCCCACATTTGAGCGAGTACTCACTGTCAAAGGTTTCGACTACATATCAGAGCTCACCTACATCCCTCATGCAAACGTTCATTTTCATTATACTTTGAAAGCAAAGAATCGAACGCATACGCATATAAGCAAAGGCAATCGCAAACACGAACACACCATAACGAATATAATTGGCAACCCCACATTTGAGCGAGTACTCACTGTCAAAGGTTTCGACTACATATCAGAGCACACCTACATCCACTCATGCAAACGTTCATTTTCATTATATTCTTTTAATATACAGTTCATTTGCTTTATACCAAATTGTTGCATATCATTGTACCAAAGAGTATATATTTGTTAAGAGGCGCCACTCGATACTTTTGTTGTTGCCAAAGCAAATTACTCGATGTTTTCTCAAGGTAGTTGTTGGTTTTTTTTCGTCAGTTGTATTTATAAAAACGCCTTCTATACATTTTCGTGGGGTATTTGTTTTTATTTTATTGATTGTATTAAATTAATTCATTAATTCTCTTTCCAAAAATCGTAATTATGCAAAGTCACTTTACCGCATAAATATATAGGATTCAGTTAAAAAAAATCTAAACAAAACTTCCTTGAGAATCACATTCGACATGACAGGGTTGCTTTGGCAACAACAAAGTATCGAGTGACGCCTCTTAACAAATATATACTCTTTGATTGTACTCTGTAAATTCGTTATTAGCGTACTCGCTTTTCTTTTCATTCGAACCAGCAAACAATCAACACGTGATCATCGGCAAATAAATTGGTATCTGACCTACAGACATATAAAATAGCATTTTTTCTATCTTAATTGGTACGGTAAGCATCAAAGTGGTCCTTCGAGCCGGATTCAGTAGGCAGGGATGGATGGTTGGTAAAAATTCGCAAGCGCACCAAGGCGGCAATAACAAGGGTTCTCGGCTTTGCGCAAAATCCCCCATCGGACTATGGACAAAATGACGTAGTTACTCGTATAGAACGCTTAAGGGAATCGTGGGAGGAATTTGTGTTTGCGGCGAACGCCATGTACAAGTTTAGTGAACTCCCTGAGTATTCAGATCCTGACGATAACTATGCTGTTTACGATGCAAAGGTTTTAACTGCGCGTAGTTTACTTCGCACGCTAAATGATACTCCATCAAATACCCCACAAAATGCAAGTTTAGATGACACCATATGTCGACTAGCTGAGCAACAATTCGCATTTTTTAATCAGTTTTCAAATAGTTCGGTTCCATTACCACAGATTAGGGGTGACGACCTACCGAAAATTATCATTACACCTTTTACTGGAGTTTACAAAGATTGGTCTCCATTTAAGGATTTATTAACCAGTTGGGTCAAAACCTAACCTTAGCAATACACAAAAGTTTCACCATCTTAAATCATTGTTAAGGGATGATGCGGCGCAAATCATAAAGCACATCCCCGTAACTGAAGCATCATGGGATACAGCGTGGAACCGATTAAAAGATCGATTCGATAGGCCACGTCAAATAGTCACTTCCTTTATTGAAAATGTTATTGCACTCCCTGTCGCATCAGGGGAAAATCCAACAGTTCTTCGCAAGATATCAGACGGGGCCAATGAGGTAATTAGGGGTCTAAATGCCATATCACACGACGAACGGGACTGCTGGCTTATCCATTTGCTCTTAGCAAAGCTTGACTCAGAATCTCGATGCAGATTGGTTGAAATCAGCAAAAATAAACAGGCACCCACCATTACCGAATTTTGCGATTTTCTTGACTCTCATTGCGAAGAACTTGAATTAGCACACCATAAGGCTTCTACTTCGCGACCTCGCCATTTCGCGACACGCGCCTTAGTTTTAGCCAATGGGTCTACTTCGAGGGCAGCCTGTCCTAAATGTAATGGTATAGACCACTCCCTTATGAAGTGTTCACAACTTTTATCATTGAATATTGAAGATCGTCGCGCCGTGGTCAAGGGTAAATCACTGTGCTTTAACTGCTTTAAGTCGGGGCACTCATCTTCAACATGCAGCTCAAAATTTAACTGCGAGGTATGCAATCGCCGTCACCACACTCTTCTCCACGTTTCAACTCCAGCCGCTGGCACGGGCTCCCAGATAGGTCATGGAAACGCATCTGGTTCCGCTCCATCAGACAATAGTACTCCATGGGCTGTCTCGAATATTGCACTGTCATTGACGTCAGCCCCAAATAACACTCAGTCAAGGAAACTGCCTGCAGTCAACGTTGGAGCCACAGCCTTGTTACCTACAGCAAGAGTTAATGTTCAAACCGCCCAGGGTAGTTTTATAAAATGCCGTGTACTCCTAGACACTGCCTCAGAGCTATCATATATAACTGAAGGCTGTGTTCAGAGACTTGGTATTCCGCGCTCATCTGGTCGCATCGCTGTATCAGGCATATCGTCTTCACAAGGCGAAACCACGAGGGGCAGTTGCACATTGTTGCTCAAGTCCCTCGTATCAAACAATGCATTGAATGTTTCTGCGTATATACTTAAATACATCACTTCGGCTCTTCCTACAAAAGTCATTAATGCACTGGACATGGATAACCTGAAAAACGTTATGCTTGCAGACCCTACATTTCATAGACCGGCAACTATAGATATTCTGATAGGGGCGGCACATGTGTGGAAAGTGTTCACCTGTAACAAGATGTTGGATTCACAGGGCAATCCACTAGCAGTTCCTTCAATTATTGGTTGGGTAGTTACTTCAGCTACTGAGAAGGACAGTGGAATGGATATAACACCATCCCTGCATACGATTGCTGATATTGATAACCTTTTACGAAGTTTTTGGGAAATCGAGGAAACCTGCCAGCCTCCTCACCTAGACCCCAATGACGAATTTGTAGAAAATCATTTTCGACTCACACATGCGCGGCATCCCGATGGAAAACACATTGTAGAGTTACCCTTTAAAAAAGATTTGCCACAGTTCGCTGATACCCTATCGGGTGCTCTCTCATGGTTTCACGCCGTAGAGCGGCGCTTGCAGAAGAACGAAACACTTCGTCAACAGTACGTTAGTTTTATGAGAGAATATGAGTCTCTGGGCCACATGCGACGGCTAACGCCAGACGAAATCGACGTATCTAATGGACACGTATTCTACCTGCCACATCATCCAGTAGTTGGGCAAAAGCTACGGGTGGTGTTCGATGGATCCTTCACAGATATTAATGGGGTGGCCATTAATAATGTATTACATATTGGACCTAGCATTCAACGTAAATTGTTTTCAGTTTTATTACGATTCAGATTGCATCGACATGTATTCTCTGCTGACATCGTTAAAATGTTTCGTCAGATATGGGTCGCTGATCATCACCGAAACTACCAACGCATTGTTTGGAGAGAAAACCCCACTGACCCTGTATGTCATTATCAGCTATGCACAGTTACATATGGAACTGCATGTGCGCCGTTTTTATCGGTGCGAGTTTTGACACAGTTAGCACAGGACTGTAAGCACAAGTTTCCACGGGCCAGCGCCATCGTACTTAAGGATTTTTATGTGGACGATGTCCTCACAGGTGCTTGCTCCGAACACGAACTAATTGAAATACGCGACGATCTTGTACAAATATTGGCAGGCGCTGGACTAGAGCTCAGGAAGTGGGTGTCCAACTGTCAACGTATATGCTGGGATGCTAACGCGCAGCACACGCTGGGTCAAGATACTACAAAGGTTCTTGGGTTACTATGGAGAGCGCATGACGATATACTAACATATCAGGCATGCCTCAATAGGGCAAGCACTACTACCAAAAGGCAGATACTGTCTGATGCCTCTCGCATTTTCGACCCTCTAGGGCTACTTGCGCCAGTAACAGTGCAATTCAAAATTCTTTTTCAGGAGTTGTGGCTACTCAAATTAGGCTGGGACGACTCATTGCCAACGCAATAGGCAGAGCGGTGGGTGAAGTATCAAGCCGGTTTTCACCATATTTCATGCATCAAATTGCCTCGTTTTACCATGAACTCTACGACTCATATTGAACTACACGGATTCTCGGATGCGTCCATAAAGGCGTACGCTGCTGTGGTGTATATCCGCGTCAAAAATTCAGATAATAGATTTACTACTTCCTTAATAGCTGCCAAGACTAGAGTTGCACCACTAAAGTAAATATCGCTTCCGCGTTTAGAGTTGTGCGGCGCCTTATTGCTTACCAGACTATTGAAAACAATCATAGCTGAACTTCCTCATAAATCTGTAGCAACATACGCCTGGTGCGATTCCACAGTGGTTTTGGCATCGTTGTCGCAGCCCCCGGCCAGACTTAAGACTTTCATTGCAAATCGAACGTCTGAAATATTAGAAACTCTACCACGCAGGGTTTGGAGCCACGTGGCATCGAAGGAAAACCCGGTCGATATTTTGTCGAGTTTCGACCTCTGGTGGAAGGGTCCAGAATGGCTCTGCGATGCAGAGCACACTCGTAGGATGTTAACGGAAGTCAGTTATCCAGAGGATTATCCTATTCTAGAGGCCAATCTTGAGATGAAAAATAGCGTGATGAATCTTCTTGCTACGGAAAATCAATCAAACAGTGTATTCGACGAACTTTTAAAGCGGCTATCGTCATGGCAGAGGCTTCTACGAATCACTGCCTACATTTTACACTTTACCCATAATATTCGAAGGAAGAAGCGCACTAATGTTGGATTATCGCTCACATTCGATGAAATAAATGATGCACACATCCTCCTGTTACGACATGCTCAGTTTTGCTTTCGAGGAGATATTCGACAGCTAAAAGGGAAAAAGGAGGCGACTCAACACTCCAACCTTATACAGTTGAACCCCTTCGTGGACGAGTGCGACCTACTCCGAGTGGGCAGACGAGTTCGAAACTAAGAATTACCGAGTGCTACTCAGCACCCCATCATCCTTCCAAAACAGCATCGCGTCACCGAGCTTTTACTAAGAGATGAACACGTTCGTAACTTGCATCAGGGGTATCAGCGTTGTTTGTAATTGTGCGTCAAAGGTATTGGATTTTAGGTGCGAGAAATTTGATCCGAAAGGTAACTCACAACTCTATAAAATGTTTTCGGCATAAACGCAACGTCACACAGCAATTCATGGCAGATTTACCAGCAGTACGAGTTTGTCAAGCATACCCTTTTCAACTTGTCGGAGTAGACTACGCGGGGCCGCTAACATTGAGGCTATATCGAGGACGCAATTCAAGAATGACCAAAGGATACATATGTCTATTTGTATGCACGTCACATCTGCCATTCACTTGGAGCTCGTATCAGATTTGAGCACAGATGGGTTTCTGTCTGCATTTAGAAGATTAACTTCTCGCAGAGCGAAATGCAGCAAGATTTTCAGCGGCAATGGGCGAAACTTCATCGGAGCTGCCCGCGCAATGAATGAAATGCATCAACTTTTGTATTCGCAGCAGCATAGCTCTACAATCGCTCAGACACTCGCCAAGGAACAGATTCAATGGAATTTCATACCACCACATGCTCCTCATTGGGGTGGGATGTGGGAATCTTCCATACGATTGGTCAAACTCCATTTGCGTAGGGTGATGGGTAACACCATTCTTACATGTGAAAAAATGCATACCCTTCTGGCGCAGATCGAGGCAGTCGTCAGTTCACGGCCACTTGAGGTTGCACCAGATACTAATACTAATTATTTGTCTCCATCTCACTTTCTTATAGGAAGGCCTTACACTATGGTACCCGAAGGAGAACTTAGCCAAATTGCCATCAACCGACTTGATTACTGGCAACACGGTCAAAATATGTACCAAGGATTTTGGAAGCGTTGGCATCGTGAATATTTAACTTCACTCCAAAACCGCCCGAAATGGTGCCGTCGACATCCAAATATAACCGTAGGTGATATTGTGCTCCTCAAGGAACCCAACACTCCGCCAGCCACATGGCCAATGGGCAAGGTAGAGGAGGTGTATCCCGGTAAGGACGGATTGGTTAGAGTCATCAAGGTCAAGGCCACTCATGGCGAATTAACTCGCCCCATATCGAAGGTTGCAGTACTACCCTTATCCTGAAAACATATTTTCAGCGCGGCCCGGCATGATGAGGAATGGTACACGAACACACCATAACCCCACATTTGAGCGAGTACTCACTGTCAAAGGTTTCGACTACATATCAGAGCACACCTACATCCACTCATGCAAACGTTCATTTTCATTATATTCTTTACATATACAATTCATTTGCTTTATACCAAATTGTTGCATATCATTGTACTCTGTAAATTCGTTATTAGCGTACTCGCTTTTCTTTTCATTCGAACCAGCAAACAATCAACACGTGATCATCGGGAAATAAATTGGTATCTAACCTACAGACATATAAAATAGCATTTTTTCTATCTTAATTGGTACGGTAAGCATCAATCATGATGTACTCGTCCAGGCCTACAACGTACACGAGGTCACTTAAAAAGTTTTTTGATTTTTTTTGTAGCACTGTGTAATTATTCTCAACTTTTTGTACAGCCTCATGACAACATGACGTACACGACCAAAGTCGTTGGCGAAATCAGGACGAATAAAGACACCCCAGTCTACACAAGATATTATCCACACCCAATGTCGCTAAAAAGCGAAGTAAAATCACAAATCAGTAAAATGTTAGACGACGGCATCATTCGACCACCAAGATCAACCTACAATTCACCCGTTTGGGTCGTAGCAAGAAAACCCGACCCACAGGGCAATAAACAGTACAGGATAGTGATCGGTTATCGCAGATTTAACGGGACCACTATAGCAGACCGCTACCCAATACACCAGATAAACGAAGTACTCTCCTAACTTGGGAAAAATAAATATTTTTCCGCATTGGATTTAAAAGTGGTTTTCATCAAATCCCTCTAAAGGGGTCGGATATCGAGAAAACCGCTTTCTCAATAAATAATGGTAAATACGAGTTCATGAGAGTATCATTCGGACTCAAAAATGCCCCTTCGATATTCCAGCGAGCCCTAAATGACATCTTCCGTCATCACATTGGCAAAATATGCTACGTCTATATCGACGATATAGTCGTGTTCAGCAACTCCGAAGAAGAGCACACCTTTCACCTACAAGACATCTTCAAAACGCTTGAGGATGCGTAGATGAAAATACATCTGGACAAGTGCTATTTTTTCAGTAACTCTGTAAAGTTCTTAGGTTTTTTAATTCCTCGAAAGGAATCCCAAAAAATCGTGCAAAAATAGAAGCAATAGCGAAAATACCTTATTCCCGAAACATCAAACAACTTCGATAATTTTTAAGACTTTCAGGCTATTACTGCAGCTTCATAAAGGATTACGCTAGGTTCGCAAAACTCCTAACATTACTTTTAAGAGGGGAATAAGGACGTATATCCAAAAACAAATTTGCTAAAATAGACATTGATTTGAGCGACGAGGCAAAAGATGCCTTTAATAAAATAAAAAAAATTCCTTGTGTCCGATGATGTCATACTTTCATACCCTGACTTTTCCAAAGGATTCAAAAACCGATGCTTGAAATTATGCCATCGGCGCAGTCCTTTCCCAAGATAAAAAAAACCCATTGCCTTGATTTCGCGCACACTCAATAAAACAGAAGAGGCATACGCTACTAACGAAAAAGAATTTTATAATATGTTGTTCAGAATTTTATAAATTACCTCTACGGCTCTGTCAAAGTCAAAATACTTACTGACCACTAACCCCTAAGTCAGGCTATTAGTAACAAAAACAATAATTCAAAACTGAAGCGCTGGAAAGAATATAATCATGAACTCCACTTTAAACCTGTTACAAGCAACGAGGAAAGTTCATCCGATAACCTGATCCCAGTAGAAACTCTGATAAACGTTTTTAAGAACCAGCTATTTTTAAAGATTGCAGATACTTCAACGTACCAATTCAAGATAATATTCTCTACTTTCAACATACATATTATAGAGGAACCAGAATATAGCAAGGAAATTTGATTAAACCGCCTAAAAAGATACCTTAATTATTCCGTGGTAAAATGCATCAAAACCGATGAAAGAATCATGGGAAAAATCCAAGAAATTTATCCAACAAACTTTAGTAACTATAACATTCGATTTACGAAAATGCAAGTTCAAGACGTCACAGACGAACAGAAACAGGACGAAATTATAATCAAAACACACAAAAGAGCAAATAGAAATTGCCGAGAGAATAAAACTGAATTTCTTGAAAATTTCTACTTCCCATTCATGGCAACAAAAGTGTTCAACTTGTAAGGAAAATAAATATGATAGGCACCCTAGTAAACAAAAATTAGGAGAAACGGCCATACAATAATTCCCAGGACAAATTTTACACATTGATATATATATGACCGGTCGTAATATATAAATAACCATACGCTACCAACGACTGATGGCAAACCAATGGTGTGTTCCGTCAACACAAGAAAATCACTATAATGGTCTATTGGTTTCTCAACCAGTTTGCGGCACCACCCGTAAAAACAGCGAATTTGCATTTTTGCAATTCAGTCCTCGCAGGTGAGCCAGCAGGAGTGGTTGTCTTTTTAAAGACAAAATTGCCACTCCGGCTAGCTAGCTGAGTGGAAGGGGTGCTGTCATGGCGCGGGTCACCCTCCACCTGGGCTGGACGGTGCGAGTGGTGTCTTCGGACTATCTCCCTCCGTCGTCCACCTAGGTGTTGGGAGGCACGACGTCCTAATGACTAAACCGCCCCTCCCCCGCAGCTCAGACTGAGCGAAAGGGGGCGCTGGTATGGCGCGGATCACCCTTCACCTGGGCTGGACGGCGCGAGTGGTTCGGACTATCTCCCTCCGTCGCCCACCCAGGTGTCGAGTGGCGCGACGCTCAACGACCAAGCGACACCTCAGCTCTTGTATAATAAGCTGGCCGGAGCGGGTTTAACCACTCCCACTAGCGAGCTGGGGAGAATAGGGTGCGAACGTGGCGCGGGTCACCCCCTTGCTACGCCCGGTCGACGAGAATGGTGTATTCGGACTATCTCCCTCCGTCGCCCTGACCAGGCAGGGATGGCTCACCGCTTGAACGACCGCACGACCCCCTCTCCACAGCTCTGGTTTCGGTCGTGGGCCGATGCGTGTGCACAAGGGGCTACCGCTGTGCCGTTAAGGTGCACTTCGCCTCCGCGCACGGATCGATCCACGGTGTCTCGGTTGGTACAACCCCGCGCCCTTACGCACCTTCTATTAGCGTGCAAGTAGGGAAGCGGGGTGTCCAGCGGTGAAACCAGCACTAACCCGAGTCCTCGCAGTCTTTTCCGCAGGTGACCGACCCCGCCCACTATAGATTCTGCCGAAGACTGCCGATCAATCCGATTCCGCCGATACCGTCAACCGACCCCGCCCGGACTGAGCCGCCGCTGTCCAGGTAAACCCCATCGCCAGCCTACTTCCCCTCTCACCCGGCCCTGGTACGCGCTCCGTAGCCCACCGCCGCTGCCGTCGCATCGTCGCCCCCCTGTGGCACCGCTGCTTTAATCGCCGACCGTTGGCCGTCTGCAACACTACCGCCGTGCCGATCCCGCTGTGCTGGTTCCACCGCTGCTACACCAACCACTGGGCGCTTGCCATCCTACCGCTGTTTAGCCGCTGCATCTGCCCCGCCGCTGCTACGACGACCGTTGGACGTCGGCCATCCTACCGCCGTTAAGCCGCTGCATCTGCTACGCCGCTGCTACGACGACCGTTGGCCGTCTGCCATCCTACCGCCGTTAATCCGCTGCGTCATTATCGCCGCTGCTACGACAACCATTGGTCGTCTACCATCCTAACGCCGTTGAGCCGCTGCATCCGTCCCGCCGCTGCTACGACGAATTCTGGCCGCTTGCCATCCTGCCGCCGTTAAGGCGCTACATCCGTCATGTCGCTGCTACGAAGACCGTTGGCCGTCTGCCATCCTACCACCGTTAAGCCGCTGCATCTGTCCCGCCGCTGCTACGACGACCGCTGGCCGCTTGCCATCCTACCGCCGTTAATCCGCTGCATCCGTCACGTCGCTGCTACGACGACCGTTGGCCGCCTGCGATCCTACCGCCGTTAAGCCGCCGCATCCGACCCGCCGCTTCTACGACGACCGTTGGCCGTCCGCCATCCTACCGCCATTAATCCGCTGCTTCTATCCCGCCGCTGCTTCCGTACCGCCGCCCCAATCCGTCGGTTACTCGACCGTTCAACCATCCTACCTAACCTCCTCTGCTCCAACGACCGTTAACCGCCGCTCCGCCCCCTCACCGTCTTGCGACGGAAAGCTGCTGCCCGCCTAATAGCTCCAGCCATTGGTGCGTGTGTTCGTAACACATAAATATTGTGTATTTATTCAGTATGGGTTTGTGGGACCTTTACTCGACTCTGGATTGACTGAGCGTTACCCCAGCCTTAGACAAAACCCACCTCATAAATGGCGCCCGAGAAGGAACCCTCCTCCGTAGATGACCGTGGAAAAACAAATACAACAACCACCAACACTGCAGGGACGGTTTCGACGAACACACCATCAGAAACAACAAACACACCGGACCCCGAAGTTACGATGCTGAATACCGACTCACTCAATTGAATCTACTTACTGAAAAGGGAGAGGCTGATGGAGTGCAAGAAGCATAAGATTCACGTGGAGGGCCAAACCGTGGCCGATCTGCGCCGCGCACTGAGCACGTACGTACAAGCAAAACGCACCAGGAAATCAAGCGAAGACCTACTGAATGAGCTGGAGAAGGAAGTAGAAGAGGACGAAGGGAAACCAACTTTGATTATTTCGTTATCTGAGACTTAAATGTTATCTTACTTGTTTCTGATTGCTCTAGTGATAGATTATTAGAAAATGTATCCGAGGCTGGCCTTTCTATTGTAAATAGAAACGTACCCACAAGATATGGCAATAACTGCTGTCCTAGTCTGTTGGACTACTTTATTGTTTCTGATCCTAAAAGTGTTTTAAAATTCGACCAGCTTTCGTTCTTGTCTGACCATGACTTAATTTTTTGTGCCCTGAACTTTAAATTTGACCAACCCAGTATAGAAAGTACATATAGTTTTAGAGACTACCGTTTAGTTGACAATAATGCCCTTTTTCGGATTTGTCCCGTGTCGATAGTTGTGAATGCTGGCGTCTCCCTTAATGACAAGCTTGACTTTCTCAATAATAAAAGAGTTGAAGCTTTTTACAAGCACGTACCCCTGCGCACCCGAAACGTCAAGTCCGTATCATGTCCTTGGTTTAATAACAAAGTTATAGCTGCAATAAAAGGGCGAAATAAGGCGTACTGCAACTGGAAGAAGAAAAGACGTAAATCGGACTGGGACTCCTACAGAAATGCGAGGAATCTCGCCACAAAGACCATTAGAATAGAAAAATGTAGATTTGCTGCTTCATATGGGGTAGTAGCGAAGTTATTATCGTACTTAACTGACGTGGGAATGCTTGAGGCCGCCTTTTTGGATTTCACGAAGTTCCAAAATTTCTTCGGATTAGACTTAATATTTCTCTCCGTACTACTTAAATAGTTTTTGTACAACTTGTTATTCAGAGACTTGAATTTCTTCTGAAAATGGCGGTATTTAACAAAATATGCTGAAATACGAAATGCCTTATATTTCCTAAGAAACTTGTTTTTGAGATTTTTTAATCGTTTCAGGCGCGTGTTACCCCATGGTGATTTGTAACATCGCTTCCTCTTTAAAGATATATTATTGAGACAAAATTCATTCATTATTAGTTTGAACTTAGAGAAACAATTGTTAACGTCAAGGCCAGAGAGTAGCTCCGCCCAGTCGAATTCTAGAAGAGAATTGTTTAAACTTAGATAATCACAAGAGGTGAAATTAAAAGCTACTGTATCACTATGAGATAACGGTAAGAAATCGTAAAAAAGTATCTTAATTTCAAGAGCGGCATGATGAATACTTTCAGCCGATATAGGAGACACACACTTAGACACAACAGAATTAACATTCTCGGAAACAAAGATAAGATCTTAGAGTTTATTAAGTTGATTAAAAATTCCATTAATTTTCTTTAAATTTATACTCAGAATACTATCAATAAAATATGATTCGTGGTTATATTGTTAGCTAAAAGGCTTGAATTTGCAGAATCACCATACCAGATAATATTGCTAAGATTAAAATCGCCCAAAACGCATAAGTGATTGTCGCCCAAATTATCAAAAGCTAGACTAGTCACATTATCCACATGCGCTTTATATAAATCCACGTTACTCCCTGGTGGCATGTACGAGGCAATCAGATACAAACAACCGTTTGTCTCAGCTCTAATGCATACACATAATTGATCAAGCAGTGAGTCATTATTCGCGAGTTCAACAGAACATCCATATAATCAACCATTCGATAACAATCTCATGCTTCCCGGAATCGTGGAAAGTGGCCAAAGTTCGACCTCACCCCAAAAATAGAAAAGCGTTTTCCCCGGGAGATTTCAGGCCTATTAGCATCTTACCGATTTTATCAAAAACGTTCGAAAGCTTATTGGCGGAACAAATCAGGTCCCACGTGTCTGTACACAATCTACTCGCGCCATACCAGTCAGGCTTCAGAGCTGGGCACAGCTGCTTGACTGCTCTTATAAAAATCTTGGATGACATACGCGTACCCTTTGACAACGGCCAACTAACAATCCTGTGTCTACTCGATTTCTCGAAAGCCTTTGACTCAGTCAATCACACACTACTGTGCTATAAGCTACAAAAGTATTTTAGATTCAGTAATAATGCTCGATAGATGATGTAAAGCCTTTTATCAGGCAGATGTGTCAGAGCCGATGGAAATAGTTGCGGGGGTTCCCCAGGGATCTATACTTGGCCCTTTGCTTTTTAGTATTTTTATTACCGATGTGTTCAATGTATGCATATATGCAAATATGCGCGCTTATGCTGATGATATTCAACTGTACTTGGCTGGTGACTTTAGTGCTACTACTGATTTTTGCCTTAAAATCAATAGAGACTTATCGGCGATATTTGGTTGGGCTAATAACAATGGCTTGTGTCTCAATGCTGGAAAATCGTACTGCTTGCCTAATGGGAAAAATGATGCTTCGAGGCTTGAAATACCTAAAATGAGCATCGGGACGCTGTTATAATAACTGTCAATAAAGCTAAAAACCTTGGAGTTGTGTTGAACTCGAGCCTCACTGCGATCGATCATGTTAACACAGTAGTGGGTAAGGTATATGGGACTCTTCGTAATTTGAGGCAAACTGCGCCCTATATCCCTCTTCAAATTAGGAAAAAAATTGCCATCCAACTCATGGTCCCAATCATTACGTATTCTGAGTTAGTTTACAACAAGCTAGACTCAAGTTCGGCTCATAAAATTGAGGTTGTGTTTAATAAAGTTACGCGTTATGTTTATGGACTGGGCAAGTTCGACCATATATCAGCATGGAGAAATCAAGTGTTAGGATGCAACGTATTCTATTACCATAAGGCTAGGAGCTGCATTTTTCTTTTCCGTCTTATTTCAACAAAGACGCCGCTGTACTTAAACGATAAAATAGGCTTTAATAAATCGACCAGATCATGCATATTAGCTGTCCCTATTTTTAACTACGTAGAGTCTACTAGGTTGTTTTTCGTCAACACTATACGTCTCTGGAATTCTATTCCTACTGCTGTAAGAAACTCTCTAAACCAAAACAACTATAAACAGATTTTTATAGTTTTTTCTCTAGTGATAGCCCTTGAGCTTTTTATATATTCGCACTTTTGATATCTACATATTTCTCTATACTTTCTGTTTCTACTTCACTTTCATCAATTTTTTTTTTTTTTATACATAGCATAGAACTACATATATGTAAGTTAATTAGCATTATATAAACCACAATGGTTATGACATCTGTTCGTTGTACTATAACAGATTTCATTATCTTAATGTACTAATAATTAAATTGCCTAAATAAATTGCCTAAATTGCCTAAACTACCAACACCGACACTAAACCTCACCCTAACACAACCTAACAAGTCAATATCCGCCATCCAGGTACACAATCATCCCTCGCATCCGCATGAGAGAGAACGCGCGCAACCGAAACGGGACAAAATGAGCAGCGGTGAGCTAGTGAATACCGTCCGCCACTGGGATCTGCACTTTTCGGGAGAGGAGTCGCTGCACGAATTACTGGAGAGGATAGAGGAGCTCGCCGAATGTTACCGCATCCCCGTCGACCGGCTCCTCCTTACGCTGCCGGCTTTCGAAGGGAGGTGAAAAATATTTTCCTTCCTAAGCGTCATCTTCAACACTTAGAAGGGCCATCCGAAAACGCAGGCAACAAGGCGGAGAAAAAGCCAAGGACTAAGTCCTCGCATTGGAAACGCTGATCCGCCAGCATCCAACAATGTGCAAGGAAAACCATCTCGAGCGAATATTCGATGGCCTACGCGTTGAATACCGCCTCTTCGTCAAGCGCTGCGAGTTTAAGACGATCGATGAGCTCCTGGTAATAACGGAGGAATATGAGCTGCTAAAAAGCGAGGAAGCGAAACAGAGCAAAGTGGCGATCCACAGCCTATATCATCTTCAAACGGAGCACGATAGCAAGGAGTGCTGCTGGCGCTGCAAGGAATGCGGACACCGACGCTTCCAATGCAGGGGCTTCTGGAGAATGTTCTCCTCAAGGCATGGACAAGACAACATCCTCTCCAGGGACTGCCTGTGCTCTTCGACGAACCAATCCACCGACAACAACATATCCAGAATACCGTCAAGCTATGTGAGAGGAAGCCGACAAGCATTATTTGTGAGCCCGCTGCCGAAATGAAAGTAGATGACCATTTCTATATACCGATAACCATCGACGGCATGAGCGTTGGCGCGCTAGTGGACACCGGCGCCACCCTATCATACGTCGATGAGTCAATCCGAAACCACCTGGAGAGGAAAAACACAAACCACGTATTAACAAGCGGAGCGTCCAATTGGCAGACCAGACTTGTATCTATAGTTCGAATTCCTACCCAGGAAGGATTACGTACCAAGGACGAACGACTAAAACAATGTTGTCCGTCATACCGAGCCTGGCAGAACAGATGATCTTAGGAATGGACTTTCTACGGGAAAGGGAATCACCCTCACGCTAGATGGCCAGCCGTTAGAAGTCACCTTGACCAGGAAATCAGCCGAGCTGGACACACTAGGTGCAATGACCAGACGGGAACACGCGAACAATGGCCAAAATTCGGAGCAGGAAACTTTTTCAGCGCACCACCAGAAGCGATTGAGCAAATCCGTTAGCCCAATTACCGCAGCCGAACATTCGACCATCCGTAAACATAACCGACCGCTGAATCTACGCTTCTACCCCCGTTACCCGGCTATACAAAAATACAACTCCAATAAAGAGTACCGAAAAAGAGCGCCGAACGCGATATGCAATGCGCTCTCCCGCCGTCCGTTACAAAACACCGAACCAGACATATTTTACACAATAAAAAGCGACAGAGAAGATCCCGGTGAGATTATTGGCAAGCGTGCAATATCCGCGGCCATGGGAAATAGTAACCACCGACTTCGTGCCACCACTACCACGTTGCAAGCAAAGAAGCATTTACCTCCTCGCCATGATCTACAAATTCTACAAGTGAGTGGAGTTAATCGAGGCGCGCCAAGCAAAAACGGCATGCGTTCTCAAAGGGCTACAAGAAAAGGTCATATACCGACTTGCTTGTCCGAAAGTCTTCCTCACCGACAATGGAAAGCAGTTCGGCGGAAAACCATTAGCACCGTTCCTGAGCGATCACCGCACATGGGAGTAGGAGATTCCACAAATGGCACTTGCAGTAAACATGAGCAGCAAAGAGGGTACAAAAGCATCTTAAGCAGGCATAAACTTCGGCGAAATAAAGCGACGTCAGAGCGGGTGCACACGGAGGGAGCAGTACAAGTGGTCAGCCAACCGAGCAAAAATGAAAAGGGGACCAATTTTTTTTACGGGTCATATTTTACCGAATACCTGATGGCCATGATGAAATCACAACCCGAGGAAAATGGAAACGAAGAAGAAGAATATTATGTATTATAATGAATTGTATGAAATATACTCTGTTAGTTTTAAGAACAATGAAATGTAATTATCCTTACGTTATACAAATAAATTAAAAACGTGAAATATAAACATAAACTCTGTTAGATATAAGTGGAATGACTCTGTATATTTTTAAGAGAAAAGAAAAAAAATAATTAATTAATAAAGTGTTTCGCCCACATGCACACCGGCATAAGACCTAGGCCATGCCTGGAGATCCATCTTTCCCCACCGCAGCTTTCCGTGAACCGAAGTGGGAGAGGACTGTAACGTAGCGTTACAATAACACAACCCCCTGTACTTCCTTTTTCACTTAAACCTGAACCCCCCTGTTCTTATTTTTCTATAGCAAAGCCAACAACCTCTATGGTAAATAACCACACGCTACCAACGACTGATGGCAAATCAACGGTGTGTTCCGTCAACACAAGAAAATCACAATAATGGTGTATCAGTTTCTCAACCAGTTTGCGACACCACCCATATGTGTGGGGGGGCACGTCGTCCTATTGACTAAACCGCCCTTCTCCCGCAGCTCGGACTGAGCGGAAGGGGCCCTGGTATGGCGCGGGTCACCCTTCACCTGGGCTGGACGGCACGAGTGGTGTCTTCGGACTATCTCCCTCCGTCGCCCACCCAGGTGTCGAGTGGCGCGACGCTCAACGACCAAGCGACAACTCAGCTCTTGTATAATAAACTGACCGGAGCGGGTTTAACCACTCCCACTAGCGAGCTGGGGAGAAGAGGGTGCGAACGTGGCGCGGGTCACCCACCTTGCTACACCCGGTCGACGAGAATGGTGTATTCGGACTATCTCCCTCCGTCGCCCTGGCCAGGCAGGGGATGGCTCGCCGCCCGAACGACCGCACGACCCCCTCTCCACAGCTCTGGTTTCGGCCGTTGGCCGATGCGTGGGCACAAGGGGCTACCGCTGTGCCGTTAAAGTGCACTTCCCCTCCGCGCATGGGTCGATCCACGGTGTCTCGGCTGGTAGAGCCCCACCCCCCTTACGCACCTTCTATTATCGCGCAAGTAGGGAGGCGGGGGTGTCCAGCGGTGAAACCAGCACTAACCCGAGTCCTCGCAGTCTCTTCCCCAGGTGACCGACCCCGCCCACTATCGATTCTGCCGAAGACTTCCGATCAATCCGATCCCGCCGATACCGTAAACCGACCCCGCCCGGAACGAGCCGCCGCTGTCCAGGTAAACCCCATCGCTAGCCTACTTCCCCTCTCAACCCGGCCCTGGTACGCGCTCCGTAGCCTAACGCCGCTGCTTCCGTCCCGCCGATGCTGCGCCGACCGTTGGCCGTCTGCAACACTACCGCCGTGCCGATCCCGCTGTGATGGTGCCGCCGCTGCTACACCAACCACTGGCCGCTTGCCATCCTACCGCCGTTAAGGCACTGCATCCGTCACGCCGCAGCTACGACGACCGTTGGCCGTCTGCCATCCTACCGCCGTTAAGCCGCTGCTATGACGACGGTTGCCGTCCGCCATCCTACCGCCTTTAAGCCGCTGCATCCGTCCAGCCGCTGCTACGACGACCGCTGGCCGCTTTCCATCCTACCGCCGTCACGCCGCTGCTACGACGACTGTTGGCCGTCCACCATTCTACCGCCGTTAAGCCGCTGCTTCTATCCCACCGCTGCTTCCGTACCGCCTTACCAATCCGTCCCTTACCCGACCGTTCAACCGTCCTACCTAACCTCCTCTGCTCCAACGACCGTTAGCCGCCGCTCCGCCAAATCACCATTTTGCGACGGAAAGCTGCTGCCCGCCTAATACCTCCAGCCGTGTGTGCGTGTGTTCGTAACACATAAATATTGTGTATTTATTCAGTAGGGGTTTGTGGGACCTTTACTCGACTCTGGATTGACTGAGCGTTACCCCAGCCCTAGACAAAACCCACCTCATAGTATTAACGGCAATAGATACATTTTCAAAATACGCACAAACCAAAATACTTAGATCAATAGCACTTGAACATGTTAAAGAACCCCTCCGTGAACTACTTTTTCAATTTGGCGTACCAGAATCGGTAGTAATAGATAATGAAACTTCCCTGAACTCAGCTTCCATAAGATTTTTATTGTAAGATACCCTAAATATAATCAGTTTTAAAACACCGCTTTATGCAAGTTCCGTTAACAGTCAAGTGGAACGCTTTCACTCGACGCTCACGGAAATAATGCGTTGTCTAAAAGCAGAACGCACCTTCACTCCCTTCGCCGAACTTCTCGACAACTCCATATATGAATATAACTATACCGTACACTGAACGACGAAAAAGAAACCAATAGAAGAATTTTTCGGGAGAAGAGTCTCTTCAGGCCCATGTCAATTTGAAAGGGCAAGGGAAAAAAAGATTTCGAAACTTAGAACCAAACAGGAAAAAGACCTTACATTTCATAATTTCATTACCCCATAAAAATCTGTCATCTAGGCGAAGCTATTTATGTCAAAATTAGTAAAAAAATGTCACCAAAATTTAAAAAAGAAATAGTTAGAGAAGATAGAAGTTCAACAGTTTTAAACGAATCTGGGAAAATATTCCACACAAGCAATATTAAAAACTAAAATTGGTATCTCCATTTTCAGATTCCTTATAAACTACCCAGGGCCAGATTAACAGGTAGGCAAAATAGGCCTGGGCCCCCGATTTTAGACTTCTAATCTTACAAGCATAAAATTCTAGAGAGCGAAAGAAAAATATAATCAGGACCCGTATTATGTGTTACTATCCGTGATCGAAACTCATTATTTAAATCAGAATAGCTCTAAAATGGTGAATCAGATTAATGGCATATGCGAGCTATTGACAAATAGTACTAGTTAGATCCATAACCTATTATAACTTTTAGAAATAGTTTAATAGTTGCATAGATCGCTTGAGTGAAAATGGGTTTCAGTAACTGACCGTAACACGTAATACGGGCCCAGAACTGAAAATAAATTTTACTGAAATAAATAAAACTCAATTGACCGCATTCAAAAAGCGACGACCGACAAACTAGACAAGGTTCCTAAAAAGGACATTTCCGCCTCATTTGACAAATTGATATGAGCGTGCAAAGAAGTGTATCGAAGTGAAAGGAGAGTATATATTTAATAATAAACAAGTAAGAAAGGCTAAGTTCGGGTGTAGCCGAACATTACATACTAAGCTGAGAGCTTTGGAGACAATATGAGGGAAAGTCACCATTTAGGAAAATGAACCTAGGGTAACCCTGGAATGTGTTGGTATGACATGGGTATCAAATTGAAGGTATTAAAGAGTATTTTAAAAGAGAGTGGGCCGTAATTCTATAGGTGGACGCCTTTTCGAGATATCGCCATAAAGGTGGACCGAGGGTGACTCTAGAATGTGTTTGTACGATATGGGTATCAAACGAAAGGTGCTAATGAGTATTTTAAAAGGGAATGGGCCTTAGTTCTAAAGGTGGAAGCCTTTTCGAGATATCGCCATAAAGGTGGACCAGGGGTGACTCTAGAATTTGTTTGTACAATACGGGCATTAAATGAAAGGTGTTAATGAGTATTTTAAAAGGGAGTGGGCCTTAGTTCTATAGGTGGACGCCTTTTCGAGATATCGCCATAAAGGTGGACCACGGGTGACTCCATAATGTGTTTGTACGATATGGGTATGAAATTAAAGGTATTAATGAGCGTTTTAAAAGGGAGTGGTGGTAGTTGTATATGTGAAGGCGTTTTCGAGATATCGACCAAAATGTGGACCAGGGTGACCCAGAATATCATCTGTCGGGTATCGCTAATTTATTTATATATATAATACCACGAACAATATTCCTGCCACGATTCCAAAGGCTTTTGATTTCGCCCTGCATAACTTTTTCATTCTATTCTGCTTAATATGGTAGGTGTTACACCCATTTTACAAAGTTCTTTCTAAAGTTATATCTTTCGCAAAAAAACAATCCAATCGCCATGTTTCATACCTTTTTTCGTATTTGGTATAGAATTATGGCTTTTTTACATTTGTCGAAATTTTCGATATCGAAAAAGTGGGCGTGGTCAAAACAGTTATCGTCATAGAAGCTATGCCCTTAAAAAAAATTTCACAAGGATTGGTAAATTTTTGTTCGACTTATGGCATTAAAAGTATTCTAGAAAAATTAAATGAAAAAGGGCGGAGCCACGCCCATTTTGAAATTTTCTTTTATTTTTGTATTTTGTTGCACCATATCATTACTGGCGTTGAATGTTGACATAATTTACTTATATACTGTAAAGTTATTCAATTTTTGTTAAAATTTGACTTAAAAAAAATTTTTTTTAAAGAGTGGGCGTGTTCGTCAACCGATTTTTCTAATTCTTATTTACAACACATACAGTAATAGGAGTAACGTTTCCGCCAAATTTCATCATGATATAATCAACGGCTGCCAAATTACAGCTTGCAAAACTTTTAAATTACCTTCTTTTAAAAGTGGGCTCTGCCACGCCCATTTTCCAAAATCTTGCTAATTTTATATTCTACATCATAGGGTCAATCGATCTACCAAGTTTCATCGCTTTATCCGTCTTTGGTCATGAATTATCGCACTTTTTCTCTTTTTCGAAATTTTCGATATCGAAAACATGGGCATGGTTATAGTCCGATTTCGTTCATTTTAAATAGCCCAGGAACTTACATACCAAATTTCATCACGATGCCTCAAAATTTACTCAAGTTATCGTGTTTACGGGCGGACATGGCTAAATTAATTTCTTTTTTCGCCCAAGATCATTTTGATATATAGAAGTCTATATCTTTCTCGATTAGTTTATGCCGTTACAGGGTACCGTTATGCGAACAAAATTAATACACACTGTGAGCTCTGCTCAGCTGAGTATAAAAAGGTTTATAACTTTTCTTCAGTTGGAAAGTCATAGGGGAGACCGGGGTAACAGATATAATTGCATTCGATCCCCCAGTATATATAGAATGAAATCCTAAATAAACATTTCTTGAAATAGTAATGGAGGCTGAATTTTTAAAGATTTTATCAAAATAGTTGATTTCGCTGAATGTGGCCCATGGCGGAGTAGCTGGCGGCATTGATAGGTCAAGCTCCAAAATGAGATTAAAAATCTTTTTAAAGTATTTTTGATATGAATTAATTTTATCAAACATATTGTTACAAACAAAAAGTTGTAGGATCGAAAAATAATGCATCCTGAACTAATCAAAACTAAAATTAAAAAACCTTGTTTTCTTATATATAATGTATTGTTACAAATAAAAAAATACATTTAATGCCATGCAAAATCGCGATGTTCAAGCAGAATTTGAGGGCTGTGGAAGTTTTAACTCAAAATCTAAGAAATTTCATCCACCTTGGGCTTGAAAAATATGGATGTCGAAATATCAAGTATCCTAAGAAAGCTTACTGTATATGTAAAGATCTCAGTGAAAACTCATCTGCATCGTAGATTTCGTTCGGAGTCGGCATAAAACAAGTAGGTGCCATCCGGCCAAATTGTAGGAAAAATTAAAAGGACCACGACGCAAACTGGAAGAGAAGCTCGGCCTAAAATCTCTTCGGAGTTTATCGCCCCTTACATTTATTTATTTATCTGCATATATAACGCTTGTGTCACTTTCGCTTGAGGAACCATTTTTAATGCGATAAAGAAGGAAGAAAATTTTACTTCAAATAAGAATTTAATGCTCGGGGTAGATACAGCGTCTTAATGGGGCACATTCGGCCGCCGAGATGTGCCCCATTAAAAAACGTTATATCTACCCCGGACCCTGAATTTTTATTTTTCCATTTTTTTTTTCGGCTTATGAATTATTTAAACAAACTAAATACAATTTACCACAAACATCACATTTTCACCTTTCACTTGCAATAAATTATTTTTTTAATGACACATATAAATATTGAAAATCACTTGCACAAAAGACTAGAAATGTTATATCGGCACTCGCGAAAACACAAAAGTACGTTTATTTGTATAAGCTTTACAGCTAGAGATGTCCAACCTTGAAATTGTCATTATTATTGGTGGTGGGTGAGTTTGCGTCGATATTTGATGATGACAGATTTCTCTTTCATACCAAAAACGTCGTTGACGAATGTACCCCAACGACGAAGCTACCCCGGTCTGCCCTACTGATGAAAGTCTTGCGAATCAAACTTTAAAGTTTCTTACTGAAGACTGTGGTTTAGATATTCAAAATTGTAGAGGACAACAATATGACAACGCATTAAACATGTCCGGGAAGAATAAATATGTGCAAGCAAGAATATTGAGTTTGAATGAGAATGCGATCTATGTTCCCTGTTTCGCGCATTCCCTTAATTTTGTTGGAGAGCATGCTGTGAAGTTCTTTTTTTATGCAGTAGATTTTTTCGCCATGATGCAGACATTATATAATTTTTTCCGTTTCCACCTATCGTTGGGGCGTATTAAAAAATAAAATAAACAATTTTCTCTTCAAGTTTTCTACTTTGAAGACATTGTAAACCACACGATTGGAAGCACATTCGAATGCGATGAATGCAGTTTACGATACATTTGATACCATATTAGAGGCTCTAGAAGACATTGGTGATGATGAATCACAAAATTTGCAATCGTGTGGTTTTTTGTACGGATTGTTAGAAGAGAGTTTAGTTTCATTCCGCGAAAAGTTCAATGAGGAAAAAACAAAACAATTATTACCTAGTGTAGGTTATACAGAAATCGTAAAACGTACTCGTCGTAGAAAAAACCAACCTAATGACGGAAATTCTCCAGAAGTCCAGAAGTTGAATTTTCGCCTCGCGATGGTTTATATGGAAGTTTCAGAGAGATTTGTATATCTCATCAACTTTTCTCAAGTGATGGAGACCTCCACGAAGCTATAAATAACTTAGTTCGTTTTTATTCTAGAGATTTGGAAGAATTTTTCATTGAAATGAAACAATTCCAAAGTTACGTGAACTCCAGATACACTGATGCACAGAAAACTCATAGTCATTTGTATAAGATTCTAATGGAAGATCAATTAGCCGATGTATTTCCTAGCACAGAAATAGCTCTTCGGAATTTTTTAACATTAATTATAACAAATTGTTCTGCCGAACGATTCTTCTCGCAAATTAAAAATAAACAAAGTTGCTGAAAGAGCTACAACGCGACAAGAGCGACTCGAGATGTTAGGTATACTTTGCATTAAGTCAGATTTATTGAACAAAATCGATATTGATGATATAATTGATGATTTTGCCGAAAACAAATGTGGAAAACGACATGTTTAAAATGTAGATAGTGATTTTATTGATATTATTACATTGTGACAATAAAATTTTTTAAAAAGATATAAGTTTGTATTTTTTAATCGAAAAAAGAAGGGAACGGACGTGAAAAAAGGGCTCCAAATTGATGGTTGCCTAGGGCTCCGTTGAGGGTTAATCCGGCCCTGGATCTACCCCATAACGGTTACAATAGACATCTACGACTACTCAAACGCACAACTAGTGACAATAAATGACGGACCCGCTAAAATACTGAACGGTGCCTTTAGGCTTATACACGTAATTGACCTTAGCAAATACGAACAATTTTTGACGGACATATACAAATTCATTTCCTCAGACATATCCAAAAATATTATCCTGTATACCATCCTAAAGCACGAACTAACCCAATCCCTTCAGATATTACAGACTATTAAACCTATACATAATAAGCAGAAAAGATCATTAGATATTCTAGGAACGGCATGGAAATTAATCGAAGCAGATAATACTATAATAAATATAGAATTCGAAGATATACTAAAAGGTAAAAAAAAAACCTGCGACAATTTAAAAAAATTTAAATTTGCAAACAAAATCATGTAATTAATATTAGTAATAATACATGTATACCTATGATAATAATTAGTTTTAATTCAACTTGTACTAAAAGTAACCGCCACCACATTCATCACATCGAAGAAATTAAACTGGTGTTTTATTAAAAATCAATAAACAAACGTACATCAATTACGATACCCGCAATTCCTGCAGTCCTGCAACCCACACCAATGGAAGAAAGTCGAATCGAACTACTTTCTCTATACTAAAAGGTAAAAAAAAAACCTGCGACAATTTAAAAAAATTTAAATTTGCAAACAAAATCATGTAATTAATATTAGTAATAATACATGTATACCTAGGATAATAATTAGTTTTAATTCAACTTGTACTAAAAGTAACCGCCACCACATTCATCACATCGAAGAAATTAAACTGGTGTTTTATTAAAAATCAATAAACAAACGTACATCAATTACGATACCCACAATTCCTGCAGTCCTGCAACCCACACCAATGGAAGAAAGTCGAATCGAACTACTTTCTCTAGAAGCTTCGAAAGAGATACACATAATAAATAATACAATTTCTTAAAGGTGCAACAGTATCCAACCACTCTCTTTCAATCGGAGCAGTTGCCACTGCTTTAATCGCTGCAATAATTTTTACAAATTTTGGCAAAAATTCAAAAACATAGTGTTCATCTCTTCAAATCTTGGTAGTCGGCAGATACTGGCAACAAACATCACTCTTAACGGAATCAAAGATACCCCCCAAGATCAACCAACATATGTGAATTTCAACAACTTGCCTTATTTTTGAGAACGCTCGGGACGATCGTTTTTAAGAGGGGAAGTATTAACATGACAAATGGTAACTTTGTCAAAAGTATTTAGTAAGCAGTCAGCAACAACAAGCTAAGTACAACGGAAATGCACTTCAAGTTGCACAATATTTTTCACACCCAAAGTCAGACGCAAAGTCAGCATAAAAGCTCATTACAAAAGCGACGGAAGCCGATTATACCGTCTTACTTTTGTTACTTTTGTTGAGACCTGAAGTCTTCACACGCGTAGACCAAATTGGCAAATTCAGGGAATTAGCCAAACAGCAGTCTTAGTTCTGAACTCATAAACAAAGGTCGTTTGACCAAAAAAATATTTTTTTCGATTCCTTAATAAGGAATTCGTTAACTTATATGCCTTGAGTGTTTTTTTTCTCTCTCTTTCCAATATAGGTACTCAACAGCATGAAGGCGCCTCCATCGGATTGAGTGAAATTGGTAAGTGAGAAAAGTAATGCATTTGATTATATTTACCTGAGTATATATGTTTGAGTGTTTATACATATATCAACATGCAATCCACAAGCTGAATTCAAAGTCAGAAAAGGGATTGAGGAATTGAAAAAAAAGAAAAAAAAATAAACAGATCTAAAGAGAATATATGTATATACATGATTTTGCTAGCACTTTTGATTTACAATTATACATACTTTTTTATACTCAGTTGAGCAGAGCTCACAGAGTATATTAACTTTGATTGCATAACGGTTGGTTGTACAGGTATAAAGGAATCGAGATAGATATAGACTTCCGAAAAAAATTCGATTCGATTGAGCCATGTCCGTCCGTCCGTACGTCCATCCGTCTGTCCGTTAACACGATAACTTGAGTAAATTTTGAGGTATCTTGATGAAATTTGGTACGTAGGTTCCTGGGCACTCATCTCAGATCGCTATTTAAAATGAACGATATCGGACTATAACCACGCCCACTTTTTCGATATCGAAAATTTCGAAAAACCGAAAAAATGCGATAATTCATTGCCAAAGGCGGTTAAAGCGATGAAACTTGGTAGATGGGTTGACGTTATGACGCAGAATAGAAAATTAGTAAGATTTTGGACAATGAGAGTGGCACCGCCCACTTTTACAAGAAGGTAATTAAAAAGTTTTGCAAGCTGTAACTTGGCAGTCGTTGACGATATCATGATGAAATTTGGCAGGAACGTTACTACTATTACTATATATGTGCTAAATAAAAATTAGCAAAATTGGATTAAGAACACGCCCACTTAAAAAAAAAAAATTTTTAATTCAAATTTTAACAAAAAATTTAATATCTTTACTGTATATAAGTAAATCAAGTCAAACTTCAACTCCAGTAATGATATGATGCAACAAAATACAAAAATAAAAGAAAATTTCAAAATGGGCGTGGCTTCGCCCTTTTTCATTTAATTTGTCTAGGATGCTTGTAATGCCATAAGTCGAACAAAAATTAAGCAATCCTTGTGAAATTTGGTAGAGGCTTAGCTTCTAGGACGATAACTGTTTTCTGTGAAAAAGGGCGAAATCGGTGGAAGCCACGCCCAGTTTTTATACACAGTCGACGATCTGTTCTTCCGCTCGGCCGTTAACACGATAACTTAAGCAAAAATCGATATATCTTTACTAAACTCAGTTCACGTACTTATCTGAACTTACTTTGTATCGGTAAAAAAAATGGCCGAAATACGACTATGACCACGCCCACTTTTTCGATATCGAAAATTACGAAAAATGAAAAAAATGGATGAAACATGGTAACTGTATTGGTCTATTGACGCAAAATATAACTTTAGAAAAAAAATTGGTAAAATGGGTGTGACAACTACCATATTAAGTAGAAGAGTATGAAAAAGTTTAGCAGGGCGAAATCAAAGGCCCTTGGAATCTTGGAAGGAATACTGTACGTGGTATTACATATATAAATAAACTAGCGGTACCCGACAGATGATGTTCTGGATCACCCTGGTCCACATTTTGGTAGATATCTCGAAAACGCCTTCACATATACAACTAAGGGCCACTCCCTTTTAAAACCCTCATTAATACCTTTAATTTGATACCCATATCGTACAAACACAGTCTAGAGTCACCCCTGGTCCACGTTTATGGCGATATCTCGAAAAGGCGTTCACATATAGAACTAAGGCCCACTCCTTTTTAAAATACTCATTAACACCTTTCATTTGATACCCATATCGTACAAACAAATTCTAGAGTCACCCCTGGTCCACCTTTATGTCGATATCTCGAAAAGGTGTCCACCTATAGAACTAAGGCCCACGCCTTTTTAAAATACTCATTAACACTTTTCATTTGATACCTATATCGTACAAAAAAATTCTAGAGTCACCCCTGGCCCACCTTTATGGCGATATCTCGAAAAGGCATCCACCTATAGAAGTAAGGCCCACTCCCTTTTAAAACACTCATTAACACCTTTCATTTGATACCCATATCGTATAAACAAATTCTAGAGTCACCCCTGGTCCACCTTTATGTCGATATCTCGAAAAGGCATCCACCTATAGAACTAAGGCCCACGCCATTTTAAAATACTCATTAACACCTTTCATTTGATACCCATATCGTACAAACAAATTCTAGAGTTACCCCTGGTCCACCTTTATGGCGGTATCTCGAAAAGGTGTCCACCTATAGAACCAAGGCCCACACCCTTTTAAAATACTCATTAACACCTTTCATTTGACACCCATATCATACACAAAAGTTCTAGAGTCACCCCTGGGCCACCTTTATGGCGATATCTCGAAAAGGCATCCACCTATAGAACTAAGGCCCACTCCCTTTTAAAATACTCATTAACACCTTTCATTTGATACCCATATCGTACAAACAAATTCTAGAGTCACCCCTGGTCTACCTTTATGGAGATATCTCGAAAAGGCGTCCACCTATAGAACTAAGACCCACGCCCTTTTAAAATAGTCATTAACACCTTTCATTTGATACCCATATCGTACAAACAAATTCTAGAGTCACCCCTAGTCCACCTTTATGGCGATATCTCGAAAAGGCGTCCACCTATAGAACTAAGGCCCACACCCTTTTAAAATACTCATTAGCACCTTTCATTTGATACCCATATTGTACAAACACATTCTAGAGTCACCCCTGGTCCACGTTTATGGCGATATCCCGAAAAGGCGTCCACCCATGGAACAAAGGCCCACTCCCTTTTAAAAAACTTATTACACTTTTCGTTTGACAACCATATTGTACAAACGCATTCTAGAGTCAACTCAGGTCCACTTTTATAACGATATTCCGAAAAGGCGTCCACCTATAGAACTAAGGCCCACTCCCTTTTAAAATACTCATTAACACCTTTCATTTGAATTTTTTTGATCTATGGCCCACTTCCTCTTAAAATACTCTTTAATACCTTCCATTTGATACGCATGCCATACAAACATATTCCAGGGTTACCCTAGGTTCGTTTTACAACATGGTGATTTCCCTTACTTTGTCTCCACAGCTCTCAACTGAGTACGTAATGATCGGTTACACCCGAATTTAGCCTTCCTTACTTGTTATTATTCCAAACGGTTTTTTTGTTCTTGCTTTTTATACCCAGCTGTACTTGTACACAGGGTATTATAACTTTGATTGGATAACGGTTGGTTGTACAGGTATAAAGGAACCGAGATAGATAAAGACTTCCATATATCAAAATCATCAGTAAGGTAAGTGCACCCATTCACGTGCTAGCCCCCAAACTCCTTGCTATTTTTTGTAAAAAAGTTTGAAGCAGAAAAATAAGGAAATGAAACAATTTTTCTAATAAAAAAAAATGTAAGAATAGATCAAAACTGTTAGCATTTGAAAATTCTTACTTGTCAGTCTCAAAGATACATTTTTTAAATAAGATTTGCATTCAATTATCAGTTGACTATAAACTTTTGTTCAGAAGGCATGCGTCAGTGCTTATCGTTAGTGGAATTGCTAAGAGTGTTGTGACATATTCTTAAGAGTTTTACCTTTAATTGGTAAGTATTAATATATAATTTCCTTCAGAAATTAAAAGTTTGAAGTGTTTTCGATATGAATTCATGTATTAAAGCCCGTGTATAATAAAAAAGTTATTAAGAATTTTAATTTTAAAATAGCACGTAATTAGGAGCATTATTTTTTTGAGGTGCACCTATTTACGTGCTTAGAACGGAATTAGGAACTTATGGTTTTGTTAATTTTTTATAATAAGATGTATATTTTTAGAAGATTTGCAAATTATAATAAGTAACTAATTTCATACACATTATCATGGCCTATTTCCGTGCAACTATTTTTTCAAAACTACGGAAGTTTACAAAGCCGAAAGTTATGGTCGAACAGCTAATATTTGGGAAAATTATACAAAAAGTTAATAAAGAAAATATTAAAAATTTTGTCTAAATATACATGTTTTGTGCATATATACGGATTATAATCATATAAAATATTGTCTCAATATAATAATTTAGAAAAAATTTCTTTTTGGTACCTGCTGAAGAGAAAACGCATAGCCCGGAATTAGGCTCATTAATTTTGTGCATGTTCCTAATTACGTTATACTATAGGCACACAGAACCGCATATTTTTAGTGATATAATAATAGAACAGGACGCAACTAGTATCATAATATGCCGAAGTATTCACCTACTTGTTTACAGTTAGCTATTGAGGCTGTGGAAAAGGGCCATATGACCTGCTGCAGAGCATCAAAAATATATAGAATTCCCAGACAGACGTTATTGGACAAAATCAAGAAGAAGTATACCAAAAAGCCAACCTCAGGCCCCCTTCCAGTTCTGTCGATAGAAGAAGAAAATATTATCGTTAAATGGATTCATCATTTGGCGGAGTTGGGCTTTCCTATAACTAAAGATCAGCTTACAAACTCCGTGGGAAATTTGGTTAAGGAACTCAAACGGCTAAACACTTTTACAAATGGTATTCCAGGAAGAAAATGGTTCAAAGGTTTTTTAAAAAGAAACCCGTCCTTGAGCCAACGAATGTCTCAATGCTTAACAGCTTCCCGAGCTTCAGTAACGGAATCTTCCATAAGGAATTGGTTCTAGAGAGTCGAGACTTATATGAAAGACAATAACTGTCTAGATGTACTGGAAGATCCATCAAGGATCTTTAACTGTGATGAATTAGCATTTTTCCTGTGCCCAAAAGGTCAAGCCGTGTTAACTAAACGCGGTGCTAAGCACGTTTACATCAGATCAGGTAATGATGAAAAAGAATGTCTAACGTTGTCTATAGGAGCATCCGCAGATGGAAAAATGATGCCGTCGTTTGCCCTTTTCCCCTATAAACGCTTCCCACCAAACATTATGGCGAAATATCCTAAAAGCTGGGCCATTGGCAAATCTGACTCAGGCTGGATGACCGGAGAAACCTTTTTTGAATATATCGCAAACGTATTTTATTATACTCAGTTGAGCAGAGCTCACAGAGTATATTAAGTTTGATTGGATAACGGTTGGTTGTACATATATAAAGGAATCGAGATAGATATAGACTTCCATATATCAAAATAATCAGGATCGAAAAAAAATTTGATTGAGCCATGTCCGTCCGTCCGTCCGTCCGTCCGTTAACACGATAACTTGAGTAAATTTTAAGGTATCTTTATGAAATTTGGTATGTAGGTTCCTGAGCACTCATCTCAGATCGCTATTTAAAATGAACGATATCGGACTATAACCACGCCCACTTTTTCGATATCGAAAATTTCGAAAAATCGGAAAAATGCGATAATTCATTGCCAAAGGCGGCTAAAGCGATGAAACTTGGTAGATGGGTTGACGTTATGACGCAGAATAGAAAATTAGTAAGATTTTGGACAATGGGCGTGGCACCGCCCACTTTTACAAGAAGGTAATTTAAAAGTTTTGCAAGCTGTAATTTGGCAGTCGTTGAAGACATCATGATGAAATTTGGCAGGAACGTTACTACTATTACTATATATGTGCTAAATAAAAATTAGCAAAATTGGATGAAGAACACGCCCACTTTTTAAAAAAAAAATTTTTTAAATTCAAATTTAAACAAAAAATTTAATATCTTTACTGTATATAAGTAAATTAAGTCAAAATTCAACTCCAGTAATGACATGATGTAACCAAATACAAAAATAAAAGAAAATTTCAAAATGGGTGTGGCTCCGCCCATTTTCATTTAGTTTGTCTAGAATACTTTTAATGCCATAAGTCGAACAAAAATTTACCAATCCTTCTCAAATTTGGTAGGAGCATAGATTCTGTGACGGTAACTGTTCTCTGTGAAAATGGGCGAAATCGGTGGAAGCCACGCCCAGTTTTTATACACAGTCCACCGTCTGTCCTTCCGCTCGGCCGTTAACACAATAACTTGAGCAAAAACCGATATAGCTTTACTAAACTTAGCCCACGTACTTATCTGAACTCACTTTATCTTGGTATAAAAAATGGCAGAAATCCGACCATAACCACGCCCACTTTATCGATATCGAAAATTACGAAAAATGAAAAAAATGAAAAAAATGCCATAATTCTATACCAACTACGAAAAAAGGGATGAAACATGGTAACTGGATTGGTTTATTGACGCAAAATATAACTTTGGAAAAAAACTTTGTAAAATGGGTGTGACACCTACCATATTATGTAGAAGAAAATGAAAAAGTTCTACAAGGCGAAATCAACAGCCCTTGGAATCTTGGCAGGAATACTGTTAGTGGTATTGCATATATAAATAAATTAGCAGTACCCGACAGATGATTTTCTGGATAACCTGGTCCACATTTTGGTCGATATCGCGAGAACGCCTTCACATATACATCTAAGGGCCACTCGCTTTTAAAACCCTCATTAATACTTTTAATTTGATATCCATATCGTACAAAAACATTCTAGAGTCACCCTGGCCCACCCTAATGGCGATATCTCGAAAAGGCGTCCACCTATAGACCTAATGCCCACTCCCTCTTAAAATGCTCAGTAACAACTTTCGTTTGATACCCATATCGTACAAACATTCTAGAGTCACCCCTGGCCCACCCTAATGGCGATATCTCGAAAAGGCGGCCACCTATATACCTAATGTCTACTCCCTCTTAAAATGCTCAGTAACACCTTTCGTTTGATACCCATATCGTACAAACATTCTAGAGTCACCCCTGGCCCACCCTAATGGCGATATCTCGAAAAGGCGTCCACCTATAGACCTAATGCCCTCTCCCTCTTAAAATGCTCAGTAACACCTTTCGTTTGATACCCATATCGTACAAACATTCTAGAGTCACCCCTGGCCCACCCTAATGGCGATATCTCGAAAAGGCGTCCACCTATGGACCTAATGCCCACTCCCTCTTAAAATGCTCAGTAACACCTTTCGTTTGATACCCATATCGTACAAACATTCTAGAGTCACCCTTGGTCCACCTTTATGGCGATATCGCGAAAAGGCGTCCACCTATAGAACTAAGGATTACTCCTTTTTAAAATACTCATTACCACCTTTCATTTGATACCCATATCGTACAAACACATTCTAGAGTCACCCTGGCCCACCCTAATGGCGATATCTCGAAAAGGCGTCCACCTATAGACCTAATGCCGACTCCCTCTTAAAATGCTCAGTAACACTTTTCGTTTGATACCCATATCGTACAAACATTCTAGAGTCACCCCTGGCCCACCCTAATGGCGATATCTCGAAAAGGCGTCCACCTATAGACCTAATGCCCACTCCCTCTTAAAATGCTCAGTAACACCTTTCGTTTGATACCCATATCGTACAAACATTCTAGAGTCACCCTTGGTCCACCTTTATGGCGATATCTCGAAAAGGCGTCCACCTATAGAACTAAGGATTACTCCCTTTTAAAATACTCATTACCACCTTTCATTTGATACCCATATCGTACAAAAACATTCTAGAGTCACCCCTGGCCCACCCTAATGGCGATATCTCGAAAAGGCGTCCACCTATAGACCTAATGCCCACTCCCTCTTAAAATGCTCAGTAACACCTTTCGTTTGATACCCATATCGTACAAACATTCTAGAGTCACCCCTGGCCCACCCTAATGGCGATATCTCGAAAAGGCGTCCACCTATATACCTAATGTCCACTCCCTCTTAAAATGCTCAGTAACACCTTTCGTTTGATACCCATATCGTACAAACATTCTAGAGTCACCCCTGGCCCACCCTAATGGCGACATTTCGAAAAGGCGTCCACCTATAGACCTAATGCCCACTCCCTCTTAAAATACTCAGTAACACTTTTCGTTTGATACCCATATCGTACAAACATTCTAGAGTCAGCCCTGGTCCACCTTTATGGCGATATCCCTAAATGGCGTCCATCCATAGAACTATGGCCTACTCTCTCTTAAAATACTCTTTACTACCTTCCATTTGATACACTTGTCATACAACCACATTCCAGGGTTACCCTAGGTTCATTTTCCTACATGGTGATTTTTCTTATTTTGTCTCCATAGCTCTCAACTGAGTATGTAATGTTCGGTTACACCCGAACTTAGCCTTCCTTACTTGTTTTCTGTTGGAAATGAAGGTAAAACTTCCTGTCGTTTTATTTTTGGATGGGCACGTATCCCATATATCTCTACCTCTCAGCGAATTTTGCAAGAAACATGGCATTATCCTAATTGCACTTCTTCCAAATTCAACGCACTTGTTACAGCCCATGGACGTTGGAATTTTTCACTGTTTGAAAAGCGTTTGAAAAAGGAAGTACAAGATTGGAGAATTACAAATAATGGACAGCGAATGAAACGTGAAGATTTCGGTCCAGCTATAGATAAATGTATAACATCGTCGATTACTACTGATGTGATACAGAGTGCTTTCAGAGCTTGTGGTTTGTATCCATTCAATGCAGATGCAGTTGCTTACCATAAAATTTTAAAAACGGGCATGCAAAATCCCATCATTGCCGAGAATGTTGAAGATGTGATTAATAGTGAAGAACAACAACCACATCAATGTGACCTGATGAAATTATTTGAAGAGCGATTAGAAGATGAGAAAATAAAGTTATTTAACGAGTGCGATGGAATATGGACTGGTGATATTAAAGACGAAAATTTGTACTACTTTTGGAAAAATTTGAAGAAGGAACTGAGTCACGAAGGCAATGGGATTGCGCCTTTAAGCGGGTTTACTAGTCTATTGGCGGGCGGTGTGGCTCAATCGATATAGTTGACATGAGCATTGACTTCCTTCATTTATGTGGGAAAGTAATTGACTTAGATTCTACTCAAAATGTCCCTATGAGATGTTCAACTCCAACTTGCAACGTAATGGATGCTCAAACTTATGTGCACAAAGAAATAAATGCTTCTAATTTAGCCGTTGAAAATGGTGCTAATGATGCTTTAAAGGACAATCAAAATTACAATAACAGGTTGATAGATAACCTCGTGCCACTTAATAACGATTTGCTTGTGGATAGCTTAACCTCCAAAAAGGAGGAATTTCCAACACCCTTCAAAAACGCTCTTTTCTGGCCTGAACCTTCTTCAACCGATCAGAAGAAGAAACAAGTGAAGAAGAAGCTCACTCCAACTGTGGTAATAGCTTCAGACTATATGGAATATCAACGACGCTTGGTTGAGGAAAAACAGGAAAAACTTCGAAAATGGCTTTAAAGAGAGAAACAAAAGAAAAGAAATCAAAGGAAAAACTTCGGAAAAAAGCCCTGAAAAAAGCATCAAAAGAAAAGGAGCCACGTGAAAAAGTAAATCTGGAAAAATCTTTACTTCCTGAAAAATAGTATAATGAAGGAGACTTTGTCGTTATCCAGTATGAAGGAGAAAAGTTTTAAAAGTTATCAGTGGAGATCCTTTAAAATTTAAAATAAAAACTATGTCTATGAGCGGATTTAATTGGCGTTGGCCTAAAAAAGACGATATTCTTGACTATGAAGCAGACGAAATATTAAAAAAAATTAATCCGCCTCAGCCAATAAATAAAAGAGGAATATTTTCAATAAACGACTTAAATTAATTCACATAACTTATTTTAAACAAATTTTTCTTTGTTTTATAAGCTATTGCATGTATAATGTTCAGTTTTATCATATAAGTTGTAATTTCAATATACAACTTTTAATTTTTATACTCAGTTGAGCAGAGCTCACAGAGTATATTAAGTTTGATTGGATAACGGTTGGTTGTACATATATAAAGGAATCGAGATAGATATAGACTTCCATATATCAAAATAATCAGGATCCAAAAAAAATTTGATTGAGCCATGTCCGTCCGTCCGTCCGTCCGTCCGTCCGTCCGTCCGTTAACACGATAACTTGAGTAAATTTTGAGGTATCTTGATGAAATTTGGTATGTAGGTTCCTGAGCGCTCATCTCAGATCGCTATTTAAAATGAACGATATCGGACTATAACCACGCCCACTTTTTCGATATCGAAAATTTCGAAAAACCGAAAAAATGCGATAATTCATTGCCAAAGGCGGTTAAAGCGATGAAACTTGGTGGATGGGTTGACGTTATGACGCAGAATAGAAAATTAGTAAGAGTTTGGACAATGGGCGTGGCACCGCCCACTTTTACAAGAAGGTAATTTAAAAGTTTTGCAAGCTGTAATTTGGCTGTCGTTGAAGATATCATGATGAAATTTGGCAGGAACGTTACTACTATTACTATATATGTGCCAAATAAAAATTAGCAAAATTGAATGAAGAACACGCCCACTTTTTAAAAAAATTTTTTTTTAAATTCAAATTTTAACAAAAAATTTAATATCTTTACTGTATATAAGTAAATTAAGTCAAAATTCAACTCCAGTAATGACATGATGCAACAAAATACAAAAATAAAAGAAAATTTCAAAATGGGCGTGGCTCCGCCCATTTTCATTTAGTGTGTCTAGAATACTTTTAATGCCATAAGTCGAACAAAAATTTACCAATCCTTTTGAAATTTGGTAGGAGCATAGATTCTATGACGTTAACTGTTCTCTGTGAAAATGGGCGAAATCGGCGGAAGCCACGCCCAGTTTTTATACACAGTCCACCGTCTGTCCTTCCGCTCGGCCGTTAACACAATAACTTGAGCAAAAACCGATATATCTTTACTAAACTTAGCCCACGTACTTATCTGAACTCACTTTATCTTGGTATAAAAAATGGACGAAATCCGACCATAACCACGCCCACTTTATCGATATCGAAAATTACGAAAAATTAAAAAAATGCCATAATTCTATACCAAATACGAAAAAAGGGATGAAACATGGTAACTGGATTGGTTTATTGACGCAAAATATAACTTTGGAAAAAACTTTGTAAAATGGGTGTGACACCTACCATATTAAGTAAAAGAAAATGAAAAAGTTCTACAAGGCGAAATCAACAGCCCTTGGAATCTTGGCAGGAATACTGTTAGTGTTATTGAATATATAAATAAATTAGCAGTACCCGACAGATGATTTTCTGGATCACCTGATCCACATTTGGTCGATATCGCGAGAACGCCTTCACATATACATCTAAGGGCCACTCGCTTTTAAAACCCTCATTAATACCTTTAATTTGATATCCATATCGTACAAACACATTCTAGAGTCTACCCTGGCCCACCCTAATGGCGATATCTCGAAAAGGCGTGCACCTATAGACCTAATGCACACTCCCTGTTAAAATGCTCAGTAACACCTTTCGTTTGATACCCATATCGTAAAAACATTCTAGAGTCACCCCTGGCCCACCCTAATGGCGATATCTCGAAAAGGTGTCCACCTATAGACCTAATGTCCACTCCCTCTTAAAATGCTCAGTAGCACCTTTCCTTTGATACCCATATCGTACAAACATTCTAGAGTCACCCCTGGCCCACCTTTATGGCGATATCTCGAAAAGGCGTCCACCTATAGAACTAAGGATTGCTCCCTTTTAAAATACTCATTACCACCTTTCATTTGATACCCATATCGTACAAACACATTCCAGAGTCACCCCTGGCCCTCCCTAATGGCGATATCTCGAAAAGGCGTCCACCTATGGACCTAATGCCCACTCCCTCTTAAAATGCTCAGTAACACCTTTCGTTTGATACCCATATCGTACAAACACATTCTAGAGTCACCCCTGGCCCACCCTAATGGCGACATTTCGAAAAGGCGTCCACCTATAGACCTAATGCCCACTCCCTCTTAAAACGCTCAGTAACACCTTTCGTTTGATTCCCATATCGTACAACTAGAGACACCCCTGGTCCACCTTTATGGCGATATCTCGAAACGGCGTCCACCTAGGGAACTAAGGATCACTCCTTTTCAAAATACTCATTAACAGCTTTCATTTGATACCCATATCGTACAAACATATTCTAGAGTCACCCCTGGTCCACCTTTATGGGGATTTCTCGAAAAGGCGTTCACCTATAGAACTAAAGCCCATTCCCTTTTAAAATACTCATTATCACCTTTCATTTGATACCCATATCGTACAAACACATTCTAGAGTCAGCCCTGGTCCACCTTTATGGCGATATCCCTAAATGGCGTCCATCCATAGAACTATGGCCTACTCTCTCTTAAAATACTCTTTAATACCTTCCATTTGATACACATGTCATACAACCACATTCCAGGGTTACCCTAGGTTCATTTTCCTACATGGTGATTTTCCTTATTTTATCTCCATAGCTCTCAACTGAGTATGTAATGTTCGGTTACACCCGAACTTAGCCTTCCTTACTTGTTTTATATAATTATAGTAAAACGATTTGAATACTTAAAGTAAGTTTTAATTACTTTTGCTTTCATGACTTTAACGGCACACAACTTCTAAAAATGTTCAAATTATTCAAAATATGTTAATTTACTACGTACATATATGAAATCTTAAGTACGTAATCTAAATAATACGTAGTTAGCAATGATTTTACTTTTTAAATTACTTTTTCTCTAGTCAACACTAGAAACTAATGAATTTTTCTGTTTTTTTTTTTTTATTACTGTATCGATAAAATTTGTTTTTATGTTTTGAATAAATAAATAAAGTACATAGGAATGTACTTTGTACCCAAATGGATTGTCTTTTTCCAAAAATATTTAAAATATAACCGCAAACCCATTTTTTTAAATTTATAACGGAAATAGGAACGCTTTTGCACGCAGTTAGGAACCGGCCCAAATTTTCGCACGGATTTGGGAACAAAATACGTTTGTCGAAATATGCGTATAAAGCGTAAAGTTGAAAGAATTTTTTTTTTTAATAAACATCGTAAAGTCCGCAACAGATCTCTGAACCCACAGAAATAAGAATGGATTTCAACTGCTTTTTGCTGGGCCAAGATATCACTTTAAACGTGTGCATGTCTTAATAGTACGTAAATAGGTACACTTACCTTGTAGAAAAAAAATTTTATTGAGCCATGTCCGTCAGTCCGTTCGCCCGTTAGCACGATAACTTGAGTAAATATTGAGATATATTCACCAAATTTGGTACACGAGCTTACCTGGACTCAGAAGATTACCTGGAAAAGAATGGTATTGAAAACGAGTGAAATCGGATGATAACCACGCCCACTTTTTATATATATAACATTTTGGAAAAACAAAAAACCTGATTATTTAGTAAATAACACACCTAGAATGTTGAAATTTTACGTGTGGACTGATATTGAGACCCCTGATAAAAATTTGAAAAAAACAAATTTAAATGGGCGTGGGACCGCCCACTTGGGATAAAATCTATTTTACAAATATTATTAAACATAAATCAAAAACCGTTAAGCCTATCGTATCAAAATTCGGCAGAGAGGTTGTCTTTACTATAAGGAATGCTTTGAAGAAAAATTAACGAAATCGGTTAAGGACCACGCCTACTTTTATATAAAAGATTTTTAAAAGGGTCGTGGACGAATAAAATAAGCTATGTATATCTTTGCAAAAAAGAGCTTTATATCAATGGTATTTCATTTCCCAAGTGGATTTATAACAGAGGGTAGAATCCACCTGACAGGACAGGCCTCCAGTTTTTCGCCCCCTCCATGCTTTTTCCCATTCTTACCATGCCCTCATGTCTATTTATATTTTTTCACTCTTCTTTTTAATACATATGCAAGTATAAACCTTTTTGTTCATGTGGATGCGGGTGAGGCCGTGGTACAGTACCCCGCCCTATCTGACGAGCTAGCCTGGGATGCAAGCATACCTGCTTGCCGCCGCTCCTCACCACCACAAAGAGTCAGCCACGTAACAGATTATGTGAATAATGGCAGTTAGAAGATGCCGCAAAATGACCGTAGAATCGGCTAACATGTTAGTCTTTTTCCATATATATATTGAAATTTCTCTTGTTATATAAACCATTCGTGAGCGTGTAAAAATTTGAAGTAGGGCGTTTGGGTTAATTGTAAAAATTTTGATGCATTTCATTATACATATTTCAATTATCAAAAATCGTTACTGAAAAATATTACCCCGCAGTAGAAAGGAAAATGAACCTAGGACACCTTTCGTATTCCTTACCTTTGTAATTTCGAATGGAAAATAGGTTTTTCCCATACATATAATATTTCTCACATGGGCTGGAAACGTAAACATCAGGGTACCGATGTATTGCTGCTTAAATTTTTTTGTTTTCGATAAAGGAACGTAGGTAAGTTTTAATATTTGCTTGTTACAATTATACTGCTACAATCACAAAATTTATGTAGGCTTTAGTTTTGTGATTTCGAATTCAAAGCTCAATGCAAGCATATTGTACTTAACAGCAATACAGGTACATATATTACATATGTGTATGGGTCATTATTTTACAAATCGTACGGATTTATAGAAAAAAAGATTTCACTTTTCTAAAAGACACCAAATTTATTTGTTGGAATCTTTTCGCAATTTAAGTCAACACATATATGAGGATTTCCTCGAAAAATTTTATTTCAAGAGATCTGCATATGCTCAGGTTCGATGGGTAAGCAACCTTGCCCACATTCAAATTGCTATATCTTTGGTCCCACTCGTCGTATCTTATTCATTTTTGTTTTATTTTGAAGGTAATAATATTTACCTTATAACTGCGTTAAAAAATATTTAATTCTAAAAAATCAAAATATTGAATAAAAAATGAATTTTTTAAATAATTGTTACATACTGTTTTCCCCCACGAATATTTTCGAAAAAATATATATAATATGTGATATACTTTCGTCTAAAAACTCTTTTTATTTTAAGTTGGACAATTTTGTGGTTCAAAAGATATTAACTCATTTCTGACCTACTAATCTCTTAACAGGTAGCTAGTTTTACGAAATAATTATTTATGTCAGAATTAGTATAAGTAGAAGTAAGATTGTAAATAGCAAACAGAATTAAATTTTATTTCAACGTAGAAACATCGTTCATTTCCTTGATTCGGAAAGTTCTTGTTTTATTATTGCGAGTTTTAAATAAATATTATTAGGAAAATGCCGAAAGTTAAATGTTTTTATCTATTTGATTTGTCTCCGCACCCAAACACCAAAAACTACGGGACTCTGAGAAAAGTAAAAAAACACTTATTGAAGTTTGCATTCCCATTTTATTTTCAATAATATATGTAACTACATTTTTAAAATAACTAAAAAAATTGAAATTATTTCTTTATTTGTATTCCTATTGTACCTATTGTACTATTGCCTATTGTACTACAATAATGATTTGGTAAAACACAAATACTAGCTACCTGCTAAGTGATTAGTAGGTTTGTTTACAAGTGCATATACATATGTATGTATGTGTAGTTAAGTTGACCTTACATGCATACACAGGCAGGTGTTGGCTGTATACAATTGTAGCACGTACCTGCTGCAAGTAAATGTAAGCAAGTTGCTCGAGGTAAGGTCAGAAATGAATTAATATCTTTTGAAATACAAAATTGTCCAACTTAAAATAAAAAGAGTATTTTAAATGAAAGTGTATCGCATATTATATTTATTTCTTTGAAAATATTCGTGCGGAAAAGAGGATGTAATAATTATTTAAAAAATTCATTTTATATTCATTATTTTGATTTTATAAAATTAAGTATTTTTTTAACGCAGTTATAAAGTAAATATTGTTACTATATTGTTACTGTTATTGTTGTTATTGCAAAAATTTGTTTACACTTGCGATATTTTCTATTGTTTACTTTCGTTCTTATGCTTTATTATACTTAATTTTTGAACATCTGATCAGTCGATCAAACATAGTCATATGTGTAAGTTCCTTTATTATATACCTATATGCAAAATAGAATATTATTCTAATAGTCCTTTTTTTCTATTTGTGTTTGGCAGTCCTGAAGATGATTTCAGACTGAAATCGAAATATCGACGAAGTAAAACTAAAACACAACTTTAAATATTGTGTTTTATTTAACTAAGGCCTATCAGCTCATTAAATTTTTTACAATAATAAGTACTTACAAGGCTATCAAAAATCAGCAATATGTAAATATTGCTACCTTCAAAATAAAACAAAAATTAATAAGATACGACGAGTGGAACCAAAGATATAGCATTTTGAATGTGTGCAAATTTGCTTACCCATCGAATCTGAGCACATGCAGATCTCTGAAAGAAAAAAATATTCGAGGAAATCCTGATACAGGTATTTGCTTATTTCGTGCGAGCAACTTAAAAAAAAATTTTGAGCCGAATCAAAATTATGAAATCTCAAAAGTTGTACGATCTGTACAATAATGACCCATATGTATGGTTTTTCAAAACCTGAGAGTGGCAATTCAAATGGTGTGTAATACTCCTATATTCCTAGTACAATATGCTCGCAATAAGTTTTGAATTCAAAATCAAAAAAAGACAGCCTACAAAAATTTGTCTGATTGAAGCAGTATAAATGTGACGAGTAAAAAATTTAATTTAGGTACATTTGATTATGGAAGTGATCAAATTTTACGAATTTTTTTTATAAATTTGCTAAATTTTTTTATATAAGGTTTATATAAATTATACTAATTTACTAAACTCAGATAAACACTGAATACTAATACTGAAAAATTAAGCAAGTTTAAAAGGGGAAAAATATGTGAAAAATTTCAAATTGTTTCAAGTTTCAATGAATAACAAAACGTTAGCACACAGCCCCGATTTGATAATATTTAATATTTTTAACTGAGAAGCTGACTGTAGGTATAGGAACTACTTTTATAAATGTATTATTATCATATGAAAAGCCGGCTATTAAAGAGGTATTTACTTCAAGAGTATATAAAAGCAAAACTTACAATAACACCCGTAAAATCGCGGTAAAAAATGAATACGGCAGTAAAAGCTGAACTTATAATTTTTTCCCTTAATATAAGAACACATCGATTTTTCAACAAAACATGGACTTATCGTTTTTTCGATAAAAGGAAAATATACCAGATCATTCAGTTAAAAGTGGATACTTCATGCTATTCAGTTAAGGTGAACGGAGGGGAGGGTTGAACGTTCATATCAACTAATTTGCACTCTTGTGCTTTTTGGGACTACTTCGGACCCAATTCGGAATAATTTCTGAAACGCTTCCAGATTATTTTGGGGATCATTTCGGGACAACATCAGGATTATTTCATCACTATTTAGAAACCATTTCGGGACATTTATAGGGCCATTTCAGAATCATTGCCATACAATTTCGGGACCAATTCAGAACACTTTCAGGATCACTTCAGGACTATTTTGGGTATCATATCTGGCATACTTCTGGATAATTTCATAAACTTATTATAAAAAAATGTTTGTATTACGCTCCAAAATAAAATGAAATTGTTTTTAAAGCCGATGGACAATAAAGGGTCATTAAAAGGAACGTACGATTTTTTGCATTTGTAAAGACAGTTACACTTTATGCTTTAATCCTTTATGAGTGTCAATAAAGTAATATTCTTTCTACGGAAGATATTTATTCGGTGCAGGCCCGTCGAGAGGGGGGGGGGGGGGTGAGGGGGTCATTTACCCCGCGCCCGGGCTTCGTAGGGCCCGGGAATCTCAAAATGCTATCCAAGCTTTTTGCTTACAGAACATAAAAAAAAATTATAAGTTGAGGCAGTTAAGCCTTTTGCAAATCGTAGCCAAGGATTGAAACAGGCACTAAACGAGTTACTTGGGCTAAATTTGACAGCGGAAACATGTGGTAATGTTAATGGCATTATTCAATACATCAGCAAGTTTGAATGTATTTTGTTTTCCTCCATTTGGCTCAAGATTTTGACAGTTGTTAATGAAAGAAACATTATTCTGCAAGCCAGGGATACTACGATCGATATCGAAGTTATAAACTTAGAAATTTTGATCTCTGATTTAAATCTGATCAGAAATCAATGGGAAAACATTTTATGCGAATGCAAAACAGACGCCACTGGATTGGGAATCTCACCAAAGTTTCCTGACGTTGGAAAAAGGGATAGTAAAATACATTTTTATGAATGTGAAGAGAACGAGACAATCAACGACGATCACGAGACTGATTCCAAAAACAACACCTTTTTGGTGATAGTTGATTCGGTTATTGCAGGTATTGCCGAACGATTTGCTGTCATGAAAAATTTGAAGAACACTTTTTCTTTTTTGTGGCAATTTGGATACATGGATGAAGTTTCAATACGAGAAAGTGCCGTTCAATTTGTCAGCAAATACAATTCAGACGTTTCCGAGAGTTTAGGAGATGAAATGATCCACTTGAAGCACATTTACTCAGCAAATTTTAACGAAAATCTGTCACCATTTGAATTGTTGAATGCTATCTGTGCTCTAAATCTAGCTACAATTTTTCCTAACATTTGTGTTGCTCCACGTATTTTTTGCACGATACCTGTTACGATAGCTAGTGCTGAACGCTCCTTCAGTGTTGTTGGAAGGATAAAAACTTCCATTAATCGTGTTCAACTCAAGAACGCCTTACAGGACTTGGCATGCTCTGTATTGAAGCACCAACAGCGAGACAGCATATAAATATGTAAAACACGGTAATTTTGATTTTGAGAAGTTGTTCATTTTAGTTTAGGGGCATGTATTTTTTTGCCCCCGGGCCCGGATTTTCTCTCGGCGGCCCTGATTCGGTGTTCCTTAAACAATTTTCGTCCCACCTCAGACCCATCTTGATTTCATAAGTAGATATATATTTTTGGTGAGAGCCGAGGAAGGTAGTTAAGAAAGTATTTTATTTAGCTTTTAAGATGAGAAATTGTCTCATAAATTCACAACATAATTCTAGAGAAGTATAACAAAACAAGTAATTTTAAAATTTTCCATTCATCATCACTTTCTTCGCTTGCTAACCCACAATCTATAATATCTGGGTCCTGTTGCAAGTTTTTGTAGAATTGGCGGTATTGCGGGTCAACGAACTCTCATCAGCTATAGGTCTTCCTGAGGGAAACACTAAGGGATTTTTAGCCCTTTTCAGTGCTTCATCGGGATTTCTTATAAATCTCAATTATTTTCATTTTTTTTTCATCGAAAGCCAAACTTGTCATTGGTCTCTTGCGACCATATTGGATTTTTCTAATCCAAAACATTTACTTTATCTTTGTTCTCTTTTGTCTTTTTTGCGGTTTGTAACCTGTTTATTGGTTTCTTCGACAGGTACAAACTCAACCATTTTCACTTCCTTCACTTTCAACTGATGAGATTCCTGCCTCGCAGTTTTTATTACTTGAATCCACTTATCAGATGTTTCAATAAGCTTGAATGCTTTGGCTGCTCTCCCTTTGATTCCGAACTTTCTGTCACAGCTGTTATAGCTTTGTCCACTCGAAAACAATTCTGGAATAATCTCGAAATTATTCCAAAAACAATCCGAACGTGATCCTGACATCAATCCAAGTTTGGTCTGAAATCTTCTAGAAATAAACCCAAAGTGATCATGTGACTGTCTTGAAACGGTTCCAATTTGATCCCAAAATAGTCTCAAAATGATTCCAAAAGTAGTCCCGAATTTTTCCCGAAGGGATGGTTCAAGATTAATGATACAATTTTAACGCATAGAAAAAGGAGGCTTTGAGCCCCAAATTAGTTGATATGAGCGTGCAACTCTCCCTCCGCTAACCTTAACTAAATGATCAGGTATGTATTCTTTTTACGGAAAATAACGAAAAGTACATGTCTTATTGTAAAAATTGATATATCCATTTTTAGGAGGAAAAATGATAAGTACAGCTTTTACTGCCGTTTTGTATTTTTAACTGCGGTTAACGGATCTTTTTATAAGTTTCTCTTTCATTCACTCCTAAATTAAATATACTTTTTTATCACCGGCCCTCTCATATATGAGACTGCATGTTTTTAAAACATTTCTTTATAATTTGTTTAGATATGCATTTGTTTTTTTATATGCATAATAAACAAATGCATCTTTTGAACATTTTCAATTCAAGCCTTGTTTTCCAACCACATTTTTTATTTCTCAAATTAAAAGGCTTATTTGAACCTATGTCTTTATTAATTTCACTGAATTCATTTATTAATTTACGGGGAAGAGGACCCTAAAAGGGAAGGACTATCGAATAGTTGACTGCCGACTCAGTTGTGTAAAAATTGTTTCTAAAGTATTTTGATGTTACCTGACTTGGAACTTAAGCTTATTTATGGTACGTTGTATTTCAGTTATAGATACTTTTATAATTGCTTTCAATTAATTTTTCAAATACCTAGTATGTACTTGTTGATTTACGGGAAAAGATTTTATCTATGTATATTTAAGAAAAATCGTACAAAATTCAAAAGCATGACTGATTTCAATATTAAAGCTACCCGAAAGCTTGTGCGTACTACAAAGGCTTACTTTAAAACTTGATAGAAATTTGATTTACTTAATAAAACTACAACAAAAGAGGTTTGTAACAATGATGGATTGTGCTGTTTCTCTAATGTTCTTTCAATTGATAGCAAAACCTGCCTTACTACCACAACGTTGCTGCTCTTGGCCTTGTCAGGATGCAAAACCAGAGTTGGCATTTGTTTTGTTAAAGCTCAAATATAACTTATCAAAATAATTATGTTTCGTTTAAGGCACGGTTGCCACTTTGGTCCATTTAAACCAAAAATGATCCTTTCAACCCCTATTTGGCCTTATGGTTCCTGTTTTTAATTTTGTATGTAGACAATATCCCCGATTTAATACTTTTATTACTTTCTCATTAACGTAAAAATGCACAAAACTACCCGCAAAATTTGCCTGATTGATTCCAATCGATTTCCGTTAGCCCACATATAATATTAAATTTTCTTTAATGGATTTCTTTGATGACAGTGTGTTTCACGTAGGGATGCAACAATAACCATTTGTAAAAACATTGATGTTTTTTAAACGGTTTTATTTAGCTTCACTTGACAGGCCGGCCGCACGGCCGTTGTGAACGAATTTTGTAATTAAAATTTAAGTAACTTCCCGATAAGCTATAAGCTTTAAACTTGGAATATAGTTCAGAACCCGATGACAATTCAATAATATGAAAAAAAAAACTCCGATAGGGGGCGCATGGGTCGAATATTTACAAAAATCGTGTTTTTGGTCCGATTTGGCACATATTTGGAACACATATTACATACAGAAATATAAATCACTTCATGAAAAAAATCCCGCTAGGTGTGGCAAGGACCGAGGTATTAAAAATACTCGTATTTGTGGTCCGATTTGGCTCACATTTGGAACAGACATTACATACAGTGCGGTAGAAGTGACATCAAAATATTTTGTAGTTCGAGGAGGGACAAGCATACGTGGCGCCGAGTAGAGTAGGGTCTTTCGAAGGATTATGTGACCTAGATTGTAAAAAATTGTTAGGAAAGAGTCCTTGTAACAATGAGTCACTAAGTGAACTAAATATAATGAGAAGTAATAGGCATTTAAATAAAGACTAAAAACTTGCAAATAAAATAATTTAAAAAAATGTTTAATTTAAACGGTTTTATTGAAGACAATACTTACATTAAGTAATAATAATACTAAAAGCTAGAAAATAATTAGGTAGGTCCTAGGTACTAGTCATCACACTCCTCATCAATCTGGAGCGTTGATCAGACAATTAAATAAAAGCGTTGGACGCGTCAAATTTCTATTGATAGTCATAAGTAAGACCAACTGAACCTTAATCAGGTTATACTACGGATCAATTTTTTAGAAATTTGACGCGCCCAACGCTTTTGTCTAATTTTCTGATCAACGCTCTAGATTGATGAGGAGTGTGAGGACTAGTACCTAGTTATTTTCTAGCTTTTAGTATTATTATTACTTAATGTAAGTATTGCTGTCAATAAAACCGTTTAACTTAAAAATTTTTTTGAAATCATTTTATTCAATAATCAAGTATCGTTGTCGAAAAAATTTACTCTATGAAACGATACATAGATGTCGTTGCGATGTTTTGAGTCCGTATTTTTTTATAAATTTATTATGAAAAGTATCGACTAAGACTAATACGATTAAACAAAACTTGAGTAACAACACGGAAGAAAAATGTATACTAAAAACATATGCCAAACTAAAGAGTTTCTAAACACACATTGGAATGAAACCATATTAACGAATGCAGGTAAACAGAGCTGCTGAAGCCCTATACACTTATAGCACTTTTGTTTTTATTTTGCCCTGAAGAATAGGCGCAGTTACAAATTCGAACTTTGAATATAAAAAAACATTTCATAGCACTCCCATATTCCCTCACATATAAATTCGATTTATATGAAAGTGCCTGGGTTTCATATGAAAGGGCAAAGAAAAAGCACTTCCATATTAAGCCAAGGCACTTCGGTATGATATTCAAATTTACTTCAACATATTGACACCAAAAAAATGTTTCAAAAATATTGTAGCACTGAGAAAAATTGTAATTCAAAATTGTAATTCAAAATTCATTTTTTTTTAATTTTAAAAAGTTTCAGTGTACATGTAATTTTGTATACATATGTATTTTGATTTGCACTTCAATATAAAAATGTTCGAACAGCCCTGCAGATAAAGGTAACAATTTTAATACATACCGACGAGTACTACCAAAAATGATAAAGTTATTCAACGACAAACACACATGCAAATCAATCAGAAACGATTGCACACAATAAATACTTAAATTTAATTTTAATTAAATTAAAGAAAAAATAGTGCAAAAATAAACGTCTGTATAAGCAAAAAAAAAAGTCGATGCAATGCCAAGATTGTATGGTCTTCTGTTACATAACTGACTTTTGGAGGTAAGGCGGAGGTGGCATGTGGCATAGTTGCAAGCCCCTCCTAGCTCGTAGAATGAAGTGGGGTTTTGCGCACGTGCCTTAGCCGCAGTTACATTAAAAAAAAAGAGTGGTTCATGCCTAGATGTAAAAAAATATCTAGAAGAATCCTGGGAATGTAGGAGGAGAAGAAAAAGGAAAGAAGGCCCGTCCAGAGTCAGGGGAAGTCTATCCACCCTCTTCAGGGCAGCTTGCGCGAAGCCTGACTCAAGTTGGTCTGACTAAGGGTATTTCACATCATTGCCCCCATGTACTGCGGTTAAGTTCTGCAGGTAGTATAATTTTCTCCAGCATCAAATTAAAGAAATCGCACGATAGGGGGTCACCCAGCCTGAAACCTCGTTTAGTTTCGAACGGCTCGGAGAGGTACTTCCCAATTCTGACTGAGCTGATGGTGTTGCTCAACGTCATTTTGCACAGCCGTATAAGTTTTGCGGGGAAACCAAATTCAGACATAGCGGCATATAGGCAGCTCTTTTCGTGCTGTCGAAGGCGGCTTTAAAGTCGACGAAGAGGTGATGCGTGTCGATTCTGTTTTCACGGGTTTTTTCCAAGATTTGGCGCATTGTGAAAATCTGGTCGATGGTACATTTACCAGGTCTGAAGCCGCACTGATAAGGTCCAATCAGCCGATTCACGGTGGGCTTCAATCTTTCGCACAATACACTTGAAAGGACCTTATATGCGATATTAAGAAGGCTGATTCCACGATAGTTGGTGCATTTTGCAGTATCCCCCTTCTTGTGGACTGAGCAAAGAACACTTAGATTCCAAACGTCGGGCATGCTTTCGTCCGCCCATATTTTGCTAAGAAGCTGCTGCATGCGCCTTACCAACTCCTCGCCGCCGAACTTGAATAGCTCCGCAGGCAATCCATCAGCGCCCACGGCCTTGTTGTTTTTCAATCTGGTTATTGCTATTCTAACTTCGTCAAAATCGGGCGGGGGGACATATATTCCATCATCATCGATTGCGGGAACGGGTTCTTCATCTCTGCGCGGTGAATTGCTGCCTCCATTTAGGAGAGCAGAGAAGTATTCCCTCCATAATCTAAGCACTCTCTGGACATCAGTTACAAGGTCGCAGTTTTCATTCCTACAGGAGTTTGCCCCGGTCTTAAAACCTTCCGTCTGTCGCCGTATTTTTTGGTAGAATTTTCGGGCGTTATTCCTGGTGGATAGCAGCTCATGCTCCTCGCACTCCCGCCTTTCTGCTTCTGCTTTTTTGTTCCTGAAAAGGCGTCTCGCTTCCCTTTTCAACTCACGATAGCGTTCACACACTCCTCTTGTCGCGCTCGCTTTTAACGTAGCCCTGTAGGCAGCGTCTTTTCTTTCGGTTGCAACGCGGCATTCTTCATCGTACCAGTTGTTTTTTCGTGGCCGCCGGTAACCAATTTTTTCCTCGGCGGCAGTACGAAGTGCTTTGGAGATATGCTCCCACTGCTCCTGTATTCCTTCAGGATGAGTTGTGCTCTCAGAGAGCAGGTGTGAGAGTCGAGTTGCGAAATCATTGGCAGTCTGTTTCGATTGAAGCTTTTCGACGTCTAGCTTCCCTTGTGTTTTTTGTTCCTTGGTTTTAGCCGCGTTGAGGCGGGTGCGTATTTTGGCTGCAACGAGATAATGGTCCGATTCGATGTTGGGTCCTCGGATCGTGCGTACATCTAAAACACTGGAGGCATGTCGTCCGTCTATCACAACGTGATCGATCTGATTGCGAGTATTTCGATTATAAGACAGCCATGTAGCTTGATGTATCTTTTTATGCATGAACCTCGTGCCGGATATGACCATGTTTCGAGCACCGGTAAAGTCAATCAGCCTCAGTCCGTGAGGAGAAGTTTCATTGTGTAGGCTGAACTTTCCGACTGTAGGGCCAAAAACACCTTCTTTGCCCACCCTGGCGTTAAAGTCGCCAAGCACGACTTTTATATCATGACGGGGGCAGCGCTCGTATGTGCGTTCTAATTGTTCATAAAAAGTGTCTTTCACCTCATCGTCTTTCTCCTCTGTCGGCGCATGGGCGCAGATGAATGATATATTAAAAAATTGTGCTTTTATTCGGATAGCGGCGAGACGCTCGTCCACAGGCCTGAACGCCAGCACTTTGCGACAAAGTCTCTCTCCCACCACGAATCCGACGCCGAAACTGCGCTTATTCGTATGGCCACTCCAATATATGTCACAATTTTTAATCTTCTTTCTTGAAAATATTACTTAGCACGTTTATATAGCGAGCCGCTTGCTCCAAGACAGACGCCCGCTTGCAGCCGCACCTAGAGGTGTACAGACGCTGCCGGCTAGCCCTTAAACCGATTATGTCAGAGTGGCCTAGCCAGGTGTATGTATGTTTATAAAATATGACATATTACATGTATGAAAATTTGTTTTTACATTGTTTTGTATAGTCCCTTGAAGACGGTTACCGACGTGTAACCGAAATATATCGGAATGAAAAATAAAAACTGGTGTTTTTATTACTAAATATATTGACCTCGAGCCGGTACAAATAAAACCAATTTCTAAAAAAAAATATATCTATATAAAGAAAAGCTCGAAATCTTCAAAAACTCTTCAACAATAAATTCAAAAATATTCAAATTTGAAGCAAGGTAAAAAAAAATGTATAACAAAACAAGTAAGGAAGGTTAAGTTCGGGTGTAACCGAACATTACATACTCAGTTGAGAGCTATGGTGATAACATAAGGTAAAATAACCATGTAGGAAAATGAACCGAGGGAAACCGTGGAATGTGTTTGTATGACATGTGTTTTAAATGAAAGGTATTAAAAAGTATTTTATGAAGGAGTGGGCCAGAGTTCTATAGGTGGACGCCGTTTAGGGATATCGCCATAAAGGTGGATCAGGGTTGACTCTAGAATTTGTTTGTACAATATGGGTATCACACGAATGGTGTTAATGAGTGTTTAAAAAGGGAGTGGGCCTTAGTTCTATAGGTGGACGCCGTTTCGAAATATCGCCATAAAGGTGGACCAGGGGTGACTCTAGAATGTGTTTGTACGATATGGGTATCAAATTAAAGGTATTAATGAGGGTTTTAAAAGGGAGTGGTGGTTGTTGTATAGGTGGTCGCCTTTTCGAGATATCGCCATAAAGTTGGACCAGGGGTGACCCTAGAATTTGTTTGTACAATATGGGTATCAAAAGAAAGGTGTTAATGAGTATTTTAAAAGGGAGTATTCCTTAGTTCCATAGGTGGACGCCGTTTCGAGATATCGCCATAAAGGTGGACCAGGGGTGACCCTAGAATTTGTTTGTACAATATGGGTATCAAAAGAAAGGTGTTAATGTGTGTTTTAAAAGGGAGTAATCCTTAGTTCCATAGGTGGACGCCGTTTCGTGATATCGCCATAAAGGTGGAGCAGGGGTGACCCTAGAATTTGTTTGTACAATATGGGTATTAATGAGTATTTTAAAAGGGAGTAATCCTTAGTTCCATAGGTGGACGCCGTTTCGAGATACCGCCATAAAGGTGGACCAGGGGTGACTCTAGAATTCGTTTGTGCAATATGGGTATCAAACGAAAGGTGTTAATGAGTATTTTAAAAGGGAGGGGGCCTTAGTTCTATAGGTGTTCGCCTTTTCGAGATATCGCCATAAAGGTGGACCAGGGGTGACTCTAGACTTTGTTTGTAAGATATGGGTATCAAATGCAAGGTGTTAATGAGTATTTTTAAAAGGGAGTGGGCCTTCGTTCTATAGGTGTTCGCCTTTTCGAGATATCGGCATAAACGTGGACCAGGGGTGACTCTAGACTTTGTTTGTACGATATGGGTATCAGATGAAAGGTGTTAATGAGTATTTTTAAAAGGGAGTGGGCCTTCGTTCTATAGGTGTTCGCCTTTTCGAGATATCGCCATAAAGGTGGACCAGGGGTGACTCTAGAATGTGTTTGTACGATATGGGTATCAAATTAAAGGTATTAATTAGAGTTTTAAAAGGGAGTGATGGTAGTTGTATATGTGAAGGCGTTTTCCAGATATCGACCAAAATGTGGACCAGGGTGACCCAGAATATCATCTGTTGGATACCGCTAATTTATTTATATATGTAATACCTGCCACGATTTTAAGGGTTTTTTATTTCGCCCTGCAGAACTTTTTCATTTTCTTCTACTTAATATGGTAGGTGTCACAACCATTTTATAAAGTTTTTTCTAAAGTTATATTTCGCGTCAATAAACCAATCCAATTACCTCACCATGTTTCATCCCTTTTTTCGTATTTGGTATAGAATTATGGCATTTTTTTAATTTTTCGTAATTTTCGATATCGAAAAAGTGGGCGTGGTCATTGTCGTATTTCTTTCATTTTTCAAACCAAGATAAAGTGAGTTCAAGTAAGTACGTGAACTAAGTTCATTAAAGATATGTCGATTTTTGCTCAAGTCATCGTGTTAACGGCCATGCGGAAGGACAGACGAACGACTGTGTATAAAAACTGGGCGTGGCATCAACCGATTTCGCCCGTTTTCACAGAAAACAGTTAACATCATAAAATCTATGCCCCTACCAAATTTCAAAAGGATTGGTTAATTTTTGTTCGACTTATGGCGTTAAAAGTATCCTAGACAAATTAAATGAAAAAGGACGGAGCCACGCCCATTTTGAAATTTTCTTTTATTTTTGTATTTTTTTGCACCATATCGTTACTGGAGTTGAATGTTGACATAATTTACTTATATACTGTGAAGATATTAAATTTTTTGTTAAAATTTTACTTTAAAAAATTTTTTTTTAAAAAGTGGGTGTGGTCCTTTTCCGATTTTGCTAATTTTTATTACGTGTACATATAGTAATAGGAGTAACGTCCCTGCCAAATTTCATCATGATATCTTCAACGACTGACAAATTACAGCTTGCAAAACTTATAAATTACCTTCTTTTAAAAGTGGGCGGTGCCACGCCCATTGTCCAAAATTTTACTAGTTTTCTATTATATATTCTGCGTCATAAATTCAACTTATCTACCAAGTTTCGTCGCTTTTCTGTCTTTTGTAATGAATTATCGCACTTTTTCGGTTTTTCGAAATTTTCGATATCGAAAAAGTGGGCGCGGTTATTGTCCGATATCGTTCATTTTAAATAGCGATCTGAGATGAGTGCTCAGGAACCTACATACCAAATTTCATCAAGATACCTAAAAATTTACTCAAGTTATCGTGTTAACGGACGGACGGACGGACGGACATGGCTCAATCAAATTTTTTTTCGATCCTGATTATTTTGATATATGGAAGTCTATGTCTATCTCGATTCCTTTATATATGTACAACCAACCGTTATCCAATCTTGAGCTCTGCTCAACTGAGTATAAAAAAAGGTAAATGAACAATACCGAGGGTTGTGTTTATTTCGTCACACCCTATTGTATCCGGTATCAGAAAGATACTTTGCTTCGACTAGAAAATATTGTCATATTGTGCTTCAAAAAATTTACAAATAGATATGTACGTGTATACCAAAAAAGCCAAAGAGGCCAAAATTAACTCGAATCCCTGACCTAAGCTATTGTATTATATACGTAGGTGCAAAGGGATCGCTGAGTGCAGTACAAGTAGTATACTGTCTCGTATTTTCTACTCTCGAACAATCAAAAGCCGCTTCATCTGCTTCATATAGCAGGATGGGTGCGATAAGTGACTTGTAGAGTATGATTTTCGTTCGCCGAGAGAGGACTTTATTTTTCAATTGCCTACCTAGTCCAAAGTAGCATTTATTGGCAAGATTGATTCTTCGCTGGATTTCAGTGCTAATGTTGTTGCTAGTGTTGATGCTAGTTCCCAAACAAAGGACGTCTTTTACTATTTCGAAATTATGGCTTCCAACAGTAGCGTTGTTGCCAAGGCGCTTATGCGCTGACTCTTTGCTCGATGACAGTAGGTACTTCGTTTTGTCCACATTCACCATCAACCAATCTTTACCGCTTCTTTTTTCCGTTTGGAGTAAGCAGAACTAACAGCGCGGGTGTTTAGGCCGATGATATCAATGTCATCAGCATATGCCAGTAATTGCACGCTTTTATAGAATATTATTCCAGTGCGGTTAAGTTCTGCAGCTAGTATAATTTTCTCCAGCATCAAATTAAAGAAATCGCACGATAGGGGGTCACCCAGCCTGAAACCTCATTTAGTTTCGAACGGCTCGGAGAGGTCCTTCACAATTCTGACTGAGCTGATGGTGTTGCTCAACGTCATTTTGCACAGCCGTATAAGTTTTGCGGGGAAACCAAATTCAGAGATAGCAGCATTTAGGCAGCTGCTTTTCGTTCTGTTGAAGGCGGCTTTAAAATCGACGAAGAGGTGATGTGTGTCGATTCTCTGTTAAGTTAATTTAGTTAATTTATTTATTTAATTTAATTTCAAAAATAGTCTAATGTTCTTACAGACTACTTGAATTTGTACTTAAAAATACAGACCTTAGCAATACAATCAATAAATTATTACACTCAACAAAGATTTGAAGGTGGTCTTTGGCAAAGAAAAGACAATGGCCAAAGAATTTGAGATAGTATTGAACTCCCTCAGTGCTCTAAAAATGGGAGCGTTAGAATCATAGAGGGTCCAGGCGCAATCAACATAAAACATATCCCAATTACGAAGTGATCTAGGGGGTATATGGAGACAAATACTCTCGAGTAAACGTGGGTGAGTCAAACACAGCATTAATAATATCATAGACAAAAGTAAGAGAAAGAATGGTCCTCCTACTTTGAAGTGATTGAAGGCTAATGAGTGCACATCTGGCAGAGGAATCGGCTCAGAAAAGTTCAGAGACCTCAGGCCAAACCATAAAAAGACTTTGTGCTCGAGTCTTTTGATATGGCAGTCATGATAAGGCCTCCAGATAAAGCAAGCATATTCCAACTTAGAGCGAACGAGAAACGTAAACAGCAACTTAAGAGTATAAGGATCTGTTAAGTCAGAGCTAAATCGCCGAATAAAAGCCAAAACCGAGTAGGATTTAGCAATTATCGAGGTTATGTGAGTGGTAAACGAAAACTGCGAGCCGGAAACTACGCCTAAGTCAGAAATCTCAGTACGTGTGGACAGTCGAGGGCCGTAAAATATAATATGAAGTGGGAATTGTGCCACGAGACTTAGGGAAGGTTACGTGAAAGCACTTACCAATATTTAAGGGCAGATTATTATTACGGCGCCAATCAGCAACGTTGTTCAGATCAGACTGAATGTTTTCTGAAGCAGAAGGAGTAGAAACAGTTGTAAACACCTTCAGATCATCAGCGTACAGCAAAAAATGGGAATGCTGAAAGCAGGCTGAAATGTCATTAATAAAAATTACAAAAAGCAGTGGCCCCAAAATGCTGCCTTGCGGTACTCCTGAGGAGGCAATAAAAGGCTTGGCGTGAGTATTGTCAACAACAACTATACATTTACGTGAGTAAAGTTAGGACTTAATCCAAGACAAAAATATAGAGTGAAAGCCCAATATGGCTAGTTTGGAAATCAAGACTTGATGACTGACTTTATCAAACGCTTTGGAGAAATCCGTATAAACCGTGTCGACTTGAAGACGGTTGTTGAAGGCTGCAAGGCAAAATTCAGAAAAAATTGCTAAGTTTGTAACCGTGGATCTACCAGGCATGAAGCCATGTTGACTATCACTAATTAATTGCTTGACAGCAAAATTAATTTTTTGTTTTACAACATACTCAAAAAGTTTAGAGATAATAGATAATTTCGCATTTGGTCTATAGTTGGCAACATTGTTTTTATTACCACTTTTAAAAATGGGGATATGAAGGTTATCTTCCAAGCATCAATGAACTCACCACACTCGAGAGATTTGTTCAAGATTAAAAGAAGGGGGGTGGCTAGATTCAGACAATTTTTAAAGAGATAAGACGATAAGCCGTCAATATCTGTCTGGGAAGACGACTTGAGGTTCCGAATTCCATCAACAATGTCATCTAGAGAAAGAGTAAGAGCCCCGAAGTTGATGGGAGAGTCTACCATTGAGGAGGACTCAGGAACACTAACTAGCTGAGTATCAAAATTGGAGTGAAAAAAGTCTGCAAAAAGGTTAGCCGACTCCATAGGTGAAGAGGTATGAAACCCATTATAAAAAACTGACGAGGGAATACTCGAGGTAGCTTTCTTGGATTTTACATAATTCCAAAAAGCTTTGGGGTTATCTTTGATACAAAATTCAAAGTTTCGGGTGAAATTAATACGCAGCCTCTTACTTAACGCTTTAAATTTCTTGTTATAGCGAATTTACTTGACTTTAAACACCCAAGACTTTGTAGTCTTGAATTTTTTAAAAAATCTATTCCTCAAATTCCTCAGCCGCTTGAGCCCAGTAGTATACCAAGGAATTTTGTAACACTTTTTAATTTTCCGCGGAATATTGTTACTACAAATCTCATTGATACGGCCTTTGAAGGCATGGAAACAGCGTGAGAAATCACTTCCAGAACAAATAGCTTCCCAATCAATTAAAGAAACTTCTCGGGAAATATTAGCAAAGTTTGCACGCATAAATGAGAAACCAGGAGTAGCATTATCTGGAACAATGCTTTCAAAATAATAAAATTCAACACCCAAAACACTCGGAATATGGTGAATACCGGAACACGACAGTGGACCCAGACATTCAGTTAGGGAATAATTAATATTATCGTTAATAAATATAAGATCAAGTGTTCTTGATAACTGATCTCTGAAGAAATTTATCTGGAAGAGATTGACACTTAAGAGATTATCAGTGAGGAGAATTTCAGCGCACATATTTACATTTTTCACGGGTTTTTTCCAAGATTTGGCGCATTTTGAAAATCTGGCCGATGGTAGATTTGCCAGGTCTGAAGCCGCACTGATAAGGTCCAATCAGCCGGTTCACGGTGAGCTTCAATCTTTCGCACAATACACATGGAAGGACCTTATATGCGACATTAAGAAGGCTGATTCCACGATAGTTGGTGCATTTTGCAGTATTCCCTTCTTGTGGACTGGGCAAAGAACACTTAGATTCCAATCGTCGGGCATGCACTCATCCGCCCATATTTTGCGAAGAAGCTGCTGCATGCGACTTACCAACTCCTTGCCGCCGTACTAGAATAGCTGCGCAGGCAATCCATCAGCGCCCACGTCCTTGTTGTTTTTCAATCTGGCTATTGCTATTCTAACTTCGTCATAATCGGGCGGGGGGACATATATTCCATCATCATCGATTGCGGGATCGGGTTCGTCATCTCTGCGCGGTGAATCGCTGCCTCAATTTAGGAGAGCAGAGAAGTGTTTCCTCCATAATCTTAGCACTGTCTGGACATCAGTTACAAGGTCGCCTATTTCGTTCCTACAGGAGTTTGCCCCGGTCTTAAAAACTTCCGTCTGTCGCCGTATTTTTTGGTAAAATTTTCGGACGGTATTCCTGCTGGCTAGCAGCTGAAGCTCCTCGAACTCAAGCCTTTCTGCTTCTGCTTTTTTCTTCCTGAAAAGGCGCCTCGCTTCCCTTCTCAACTCACGATAGCGTTCACACACTCCTCTTGTTGCGCTCGCTTTTAACGCAGCCCTTTAAGCAGCGTCTTTTCTTGCGGTTGCAGCGCGGCATTCTTCATCGTACCAGTTGTTATTTCGTTGCCGCCGGTAACCAATTTTTTCCTCGGCGACAGTACGAACTGCTTTGGAGATATGCTCCCACTGCTCCTGTATTCCTTCAGGCTGATTTGTGCTCTCAGAGAGCAGGTGTGAGAGTAGAGTTGCGAAATCATTGGTAGTCTGTTGTGATTGAAGCTTTTCGACGTCTAGCTTTCCTTATGTTTTTTGTTCCTTGGTTTTAGCCACGCTGAGACTGGTGCGTATTTTGGCTGCAATGAGATAATGGTCCGAGTCGACGTTAGTTCCTCGGATCGTGCGCACATCTAAAACACTGGAGGCATGCCATCCGTCTATCACAACGTGATCGGTCTAATTGCGAATATTTCGATCAGGAGACAGCCATGTAGTTTGATGTACCCTTTTATGCATGAAACTCGTGCTGGATATGACCATGTTTCGGGCACCGGCAAAGTCAATCAGCCTCAGTTCGTTAGGAGAAGTTTTATTGTGTAGGCTGAACTTTCCGAATGTAGGGCCAAAAACACCTTCTTTGCCCACCCTGGCTTTAAAGTCGCCAAGCACAACTTTTATATCATTAGGGGCAGCGCTCGTATGTGCATTCTAATTGTTCATAAATAGTGCCTTTCACCTCATCGTCTTTCTCCTATGCCGGCGCATGGGAGCAGATTTATTTATTTATTTTTTTTAATAGTCTACAAATTGAGCAATTTAAACAGACTAAATAGCAAATAGCAGTACATTTATAAATATTATGTCTTATACAAAATGAATGTGCAGTGTAAAACCTTAAGTAAACGATCTTAAGAGTTATAGTTACATATTTGATATTAAGGAGTGACATTTATAATTATATGCGCGATAATTTAAATAAATAACTTAACTTTACAAGTGGGTATGAGTTTGTATACGTATGCCCAGTAAGGGGCAGACGAAGGTGCTCAGAAGGGAGCTGACGCGAACCGCTCAGAAAGAGCTGCTATATTATATATACATAAAATGGAGTAACAGTAAGTTATAGTTTGTTATTTGAAATAGGTATACATATATACTAATTTAATTCAAATAAAATACACCTCTTTATTTTGAAAAGCGAATCCGTCGTATCAAAATTACTATAATGCTTGTTAAAATCCAGGCACAAACAACGAAGAGCTTCGTGCATTTCGAAATTCTACCTACATGTGCTCAAAAAAAAAGCGGATGGATAGCCTATGGGAACATTAAATTTGATCTCGCTAAGTAAAAACGGGCTATTCACCGTTCCACTCAATAATTTGACCATAAACAACACACCAAGCATTTCTCTGCGACTCTCGAGAGAAGGGAGGTTTATAAGCTTTAACGGACTGTTGTAAGAGGGAAGATTTCTTGTTGGATCCCACGCCAAATGACTCAAAGCAAAAAGTAGGAATTGTTTTTGAACAGATTCAAGCTTGTCACGATAGATTTGATACCGCGGGTTCCAAACGATTGATGCATACTCCAATATAGGTCTCACTAAAGCAGTAAGAGGAATCCAACTCAGAAATTGAGGTGGAAACCCTAAACCATTAAGTTTATAGGTGAGAATAGTGTGGGAAACCTTATCGAAAGCTTTGCTGAAATCCGTGTAAATTACAGAGGTATGTAGGTTATTTCTAAAGTTTCTGGAGACATGAGTATTAAATTCCAACAGGTTCGTCTGAGTTGACTTGCCTTTGCAGAAGCCATGCTGAGCTCGGTTAATGATAGGAGAAACTGAATGAGCTAGTTGTTTAGTTATAATGGATTCGAACAGTTTAGGTATTTCGCTAAGTTTTGCAATGCCTCTATAGTTTGCAACATATGATTTACTGGCACTTTTGTACAGTGGTATAATAAAAGACTCTTTCCAGAAACAGGGAAATACACCTTGCTCTAGAGAAGCATTAAAAATATTCGTTAAGGGCCGATACAAGTATTCCGCTCAACTTTTTAGAACAACAGAAGGAATGCTGTCGGGATCACTAGCATAAGAAGTTTTTAGGTTTTCTAGGTGTAAAAACACGTCGTTACAGGATATCGAAGGGGCTCGTACACCGCAAAGCAGTGACGAGCTAAAAAGAAAAATCGGTTGGACGGGCACGCAGTTTTATGCGTAGTTTGATTTAAAGAAATCAGCCAACATATCGGCAACTGTGGCATCGTCACTTGAAACCAAATCTTTAAATTTCATGATGGATGGGAATCCAGTAGTCTTTGGTTTAGTGTTAACAAAATTGAAGAACGACTTGGGATTAGAAAAAAGTTGCAGCTTAGTCTTATTAATGTACTTTTGTAATACTTTTTGTTCAACGAATTAAATTTATGGCGTAGAATAGAATATCTACTATAGTCATTTGGAAGTTCCGATTTTTTATATCCCTTAAACCAACGCGTTTTCTGATTTTTTAAGAAGTTTAGTTCGTTGGTGCACTAACCAGTATTTACTGAAACTCTAACGATATTAGTTTGGGGGATACAAGCACGGAATATGAGGTGTTAAGCACTAGTAAAATGATGAACGCTCTCGTCAACATCTCCACTATAATCGGGTCAAACTATAACGGAAAGCTCATTTCTTAACTTCCTGAAAACAGTTTTCATAAATAAAAACCTAGCAGCAGGAAAATTATTATAGGTGTTACGTTGTTTTGGAAGGCTAAAGGTTTCAGCAATTAACTCCAATGCAGGGTGATATACATCTTCAGGAAGTACCAACGGGTCAGTTCGGACTAAAGAGAATCTAGAATTATCACTGACATATATTAGGTCCAAGCATTTACCAAACTTATTCAGAATACCGTTAACCTGAAAAAGCCCACTATCTGCAAGATTGTTGAAGAAATATTTCTCGAGAAGAACAGGGAACCAAACAACCATCAATCATATGCCACGTTACACACGCTAAATTAAAATCACCAAGAACTACAATCAAGTCAGAAGAAGTAGCCAAAGAAGTCACAGACATTATAATCGAAGCGTGTTTGTTGTATAACTGTAGGTCAGATTGCGGAGGAAGGTAGCTAATAGTAATGTATAAATGCATAGATAAGAGTTTGATACGAACTCAAAGAAATCTGATTTCGTCATCTTCAGGAATCAGAATTTCTTCATCAGATAGGCTAGCATCTAAGGCGATGAAGACACCACCACCGACTTTACTTTGACGATCTTTTCTAAAAATTTCGTATCTATTACATAGAATTTCAGAGTTGAGCACATGAGGTTTTAGCCAGGTTTCGGTAAATGCCAGTACCTTAAAAGTAAGGTCATGGCTGCTAAGAAAAAGATCTATTAGTTTAATGTTCAAGCACCTCACATTCTGGCAACAGATGAATGATATATTAAAAAATTTTGCTTTTATTCGGACACGCTCGGCCACAGGCGTGAACGCCAGAACTTGGCGACGAAGTCTCTCCCCACCACGAATCCGACGCCGAAACTTCGCTTATTCGTATGGCCACTCCAATAAATGTCACAATTTTTAATCTTCTTTCTTCCTTGCTTCGTCCAACACATTTCTTGGATGGCGGTGATGTCAGATTTTGCTTTGGCGAGGACATCAACCAGCCGGGCATCTGCACCAAACCCACTCAGGGAGCGGACGTTCCAGGTACCGCTAATTTATTTATATATATAATACCACGAACAGTATTCCTGGTAAAATTCCAAGGGCTTTTGATATCGCCCTGCAGAACTTTTTTTCTAAGTTATATTTTGCTCCAATAAACCAATCCAATTACAATGTTTCATCCCTTTTTTCATATTTGGTATATAATTATGGCATTTTTTTTCATTTTTCCTAATTTTCGATATCGAAAAAGTGGGCGTGGTCACAGTCGGATTTCGGCCATTTTTTATACCAAGATAAAGTGAGTTCAGATAAGTACGTGGACTAAGTTTAGTAAAGATATATCGATTTTAGCTCAAGTTATCGTGTTAAGGGCCGAGCGAAAGGACAGACATCGACTGTGTATAAAAACTGGGCGTGGCTTCAACCGATTTCGCCCATTTTCACAGAAAAAAGTTATCGTCATAGCATCTCACAAGGATTTGGTTAATTTTTGTGCGACTTATGGCATTAAAAGTATTCTAGACAATATAAATGAAAAAGGGCGGAGCCAGGCCCATTTTGAAATTTCTTTTATTTTTGTATTTTGTTGCACCATATCATTACTGGAGTTGAGTGTTGACATAATTTACTTATATACTGTAAAGATATTCAATTTTTTGTTATATTTTGACTTAAAATTTTTTTTTAAAAGTGGGCGTGTTCATTATCCGATTTTGATAATTTTTATTAAGCATACATATAGTAATAGGAGTAACGTTCCTGCCAAATTGCATCATGATATCTTCAACGACTGCCAAATTACAGCTTGCAAAACTTTTAAATTACCTTCTTTCAAAAGTGGGCGGTGCCACGCCCATTGCCCAAAAATTTTACTAATTTTCTATTCTAAGTCATAAGGTCAAAACCACCTACCAAGTTTCATCGCTTTATCCGTCTTTGTAATGAATTATCGCACTTTTTGGGTTTTTCGAAATTTTCGATATCGAAAAAGTGGACGTGGTTATAGTCCGATTTCGTTCATTTTAAATAGCGATCTGAGATGAGTACCCAGGAACCTACATACCAAATTTCATCAAGATACCTCAAAATTTACTCAAGTTATCGTGTTTACGGACGGCCATGGCTAAATAAATTAATTTTTTCGCCCAGATCATTTTGATATATAGAAGTATATATCTATCTCGATTAGTTTATGCCGTTACGGATTACCGTTATGCGAACAAAGTTAATATACCCTGTGAGCTCTGCTCAGCTGAGTATAAAAATATCAAGAAAATCATTCAGATTTCTGTATGAGCATTAACGAAGCAATTAGTCTACAAGATTTTTCCATCATAACTGAAGAGAGAAGATGCAGAGAAATTGCATAGCAAAACATAAAATTAATAACTCCTTTTGATGGTGATGCTAAGTATCTTGCCTCGTACGTGGATAGCATCGATAATGTTTGGAGCACAATCAAATGAAGATCACGTCTCTTCCTGAACTTGATATTTACTACGCTAAAAGGTGTTGTATTAGATATTGTTAAAAGGTGTACATCATTGCGTGACCTCTTGATCGAAAAACTTGGTGAGCATACTCCTGTTTCATCACTTATTTTAGAAATGAGTAATATCTTTCAAATAAAAATAAGTCGCTGAACTGCGTTGTAAGCGCGAATCTCGAGAACGGCTCGACCGATTTTGCTAATTTTGTCTCTAGAATATTCCTTGAGGTACAATGCTTATTTTGACGGAGAAACAATTCTAAAAATTGCCTAAAAAGTCCAAAAACTCCACTTTTTTAGTAAAAAATCATAAATTTTTTTACACAACTATAAATTCAAAACACATGGATCGATTGGATTATTTCTCTTTTGCAATAAAACTTTGAAATAGTTACCTTCGTTCTGCATAAAAAAAAGACTTAATTCCTTTCTTATATCAGCAAAATTGTTTAAACAAAATTAACATCTTTACCAAAAATTGCAGTGCGTGTAGTTGTTCGCTGTCAACTGTGCGCGCATACTTGGTTTCAGTGAGACATGATGGGATAGCATTCGCTGCGTTATTTAGCTTCGGGAGTACATTTATATGTATATATGTACGTATGTATTTTCATTTTATATCAGCTTGACATATGTATGTACATATGTGTTTATGCATGTTGCCAAGTTAATGCAACATAAATGGTTAAGATGCATAAATCTATTGAAAAATACTCTTTCGGTACAAATTATAAACAAAAGTTCTATTTTTTAAATATATTTGTATGTATATGCTAATGTCTGTGCACTAACCCTGCCAACCAAAGCTAACCGCTTTTTGCCATTTTCACCGCGAATTCCAACACAATCTAATATTTTTCTAAAAAATACTAACACCACCGCAATTTTATGGGGCATTTTCAAATATTCGTATGCGCCTAAAAGTATGTGGATGGCGATTTTTAAAAAAATCCTAAAATAAATAGACAGCTGTCATTAAAACTAAATATTTTACGCAATTACGCAGGTCTGAAAATATTTCTCAATTATCTAAAAAAAGCGCTTTTTCACCGGAAATATAGGTAAATAATATTGTAACATTTATTTTTTGGTTTTTAGATTAGTAACAACAATTTCTTTTCTATTTTAGTAAGTTTTCAGATGGAGATTCTTGCAATTTTAGTTGCGAATGCTGGAGCTATTGGAGATGTGTGGTGACATTGGTCTGCAACCAACAGCTGTATGAACATTGTAAGTACATAGTTAAATGAAAGTAAGGTACAATTACATTGTACCTTACGCAGAGGAGCTGCAATTTTTGATGCCTCCAAATTGTGTGGGATTGCAGGTGTACTAAATTGCACCCCTAAATCATGAGATGTACAAATGTACTTATGTATGCATGTATGTACATGCTTAGTGCACCCATTCTTTTGGATTGATTGTTTTTTTTATTACAGGATATCGTGCGACCTGAAAGATTCCGGCAACGAAAACGTGGACCCGGGGATGTTCAAGAATACAGGTCTAACTTAGATTAACATCATTAATTTATGTAATTTTGTTTCATGCCAGTTTGATTGATTTCTTATCTTATCATTTTATTCCGTTTCTTTTTATTTCGTTTCATCTGATTTCATTATATTTCCTTTCATTTCATTTTAATTAATTTCAGTTCATTCCATTTAATTTTATTTTATTTCAAAGAATTTTCTTTAATTTAATTTAGTTTCCTAAATTTTTTTCATTGCATTCCATTTTATTTAACTTAATTTTATTCCGTTTCATGAAATGTTGTTTAATTTTTCAAATCATATTTCATTTCATTCATTCTTTAATTTAACGTGGATTCGTTCCATTTCATTTAATTCCATTTAATTTCATTTTACTTGATTTCATTTCATTCGGTTTCATTTCATATCATTTCTTTTTATTTCTTTTAATTTCCATATGATTTATGTACAATTGTGGTTTGTCGCAAACTCGGCAAGGGAGTGGATGCACCACAATTGCGTTTTGATAATAACTAAAAGAAAAGAAAGGCGAGAGATTTATCGTTATAAATTATGGTTTTATTTAAGTGATATATATAATCAGAACAAATAATTTGCCTTGTTTTAAAGGAAAATTGCGGGGCTTCCCGGGACGGTTCTAGCTGTGGTTCGCTCGACAATCGCTGAAAAAATAGACGGTTGCCTTGTCGAGGACAACCGTTGAACCGCGGGAAAATTCTCCCGTTTTAAGGGGAAGCTTCCCCACACAGTTGTACCGGCATGTATGTATATGTGTACGGACAACGTCACCCTACATATGTACACATATACATGCATGTGGGCGAACTAGTGACCGATAACGTGGTGCTATTAGGGTGGCGCGAGTTACTAGGAATTTAGGCTTCGGGCCTAAACATGCCGACACCCTTGCGATAGGCAACAGCTCAGACTCCGCCCGAGCATCCCCGACCACGATTTAACTTACGACTATATTCTAAAAATTAAGTGGAGCGCGCCGGATGAGAAGAGCTAGGACGAGAAGAGAAAATAAAGGAACCAGCATGATATATTTCTTCCCATTTAAATGAAAATCTCCATTTATTTCGAGAAAAAGATAAAAATATTATTTACATAAATAAACTTAAACTAAGTAACCCTTAAGTGTACTAGACCGGATGGGTTACCGAAAGCACCCATCCGAAGATGGTGCTTCGGGCCAGCCGCGGGCCAAAATATGGTGGCAACGTGCCAGGCGTTATAATGTCGGCGGAAACGTCGCCGCCAAGGACGAGGCGGATGGGCGTTGACGCGTAAAATTGGGGATCCGACAGACGAATATGCTCATAAGGAGCCGTGACGCTTGGGTCGACATTATACGTTGGACTTAGGCGCATACAGTCATGGACGCAGACTGCGTCAGTCGTCACCTTCTTCGTCTGTTCATGTTTGCCCCCAAATCTGATAAAGCAGCAGTTTCACCGGCGTCGTTGGTAGTCGGCAGTGCTAATTCTTGCGCCAACCTGCGGTCGATCGTTGTCCGGGGGGAACATGCCTCAACGAGTGCACGAATAAGGTGAAAACGCCCCCCGCCTTCCACTTTCATGACCGCAATAGGCGCCAGAACAGCTATTGGCCGAAGATTTGGGCCGACTTTAGTGTGAGGCCGATTGATCCCATTTCTGAAGGTACTATGGTGAGGTAGCTGGCGCGGCCGAGTGGCCAGTCTACCGTCTCGGTTTCCTTCTTTAAAATTTCGTATAGCGCGTAGCTAGCGCAGCCGTGGGGCCAGTCTACGCCCGCGCTTCTCTATTTAAAATATATCTTCGTTTTCAACACTTTTGTTATTATAATTTATTTAACTATTAAAGTCCACTTTGAGCGTGGTTTCTTCTTTTTCAACACTTTTTTTAAAGCTTAATAGACTTTCACTTTTTTTCACTACCAGCGTTGTTTCTGTGGAATAAATGACATCAAAAACATAATCTAACTTAATCTACAATTATTCGCTTATTTATACTATTTCTTAAAAAAAACATTTCTGACCGTTTTCTACATGTTTGTTGGTAGTCTAACTATCATATCACTTTACTGTTCGCTGTGTTCTCGTTTATCAGGTGATCCTCGGTTTTACAAAGTCCTTGTTGCTATCCCTAGTACGATGATTGGTTTACATTCATCAGACGACTTTACGGTTTTACCATAATTGTTGTTGCACATTTTGTTTACTGCTTTGTGATAAACAATTGTTGTTGCATATTTTGTTTACGTCTTATTGATAAACAATCTTGTTATTATAAATTACACCTTTTGTGCATCGAATGTTATTTTATGTATATGCTTTGCTTTATGAATTCCTATATGTATATATGTATGTATGTACGTTTATAAATAACAATATGTTTTACTTAATTCAATAAGACGATGAGATAAGAGGAGACAGACACTTTTTTGGACAATTAGAATGCACATACGAGCGCTGCCCCCGTCATGATATAAAAGTCGTGCTTGGCGACTTTAACGCCAGGGTGGGTAAAGGAGGTGTTTTTGGCCCTACAGTCGGAAAGTTCAGCCTACACAATGAAACTTCTCCTAACGGACTGGGGCTGATTGACTTTGCCGGTGCTCAAAACATGGTCATATCCAGCACGAGGTTCATGCATAAAACGATACACCAAGCTACATCAAGCATACTCGCAATCAGATCGACCACGTTGTGATAGACGGACGGCATGCCTCCAGTGTTTTAGATGTGCGCACGATCCGAGGACCTAACATCGACTCGGACCATTATCTCGTTGCAGCCAAAATACGCACCCGTCTCAACGCGGCTAAAACCAAGGAACAAAAAACACAAGGAAAACTAGACGTCGAAAAGCTTCAATCAAAACAGACTGCCAATGATTTCGCAACTGGACTCTCACACCTGCTCTCTGAGAGCACAACTCTTCCTGAAGGAATACAGGAGCAGTGGGAGCATATCTCAAAGCACTTCGTACTGCCGCCGAGGAAAAAATTGGTGACCGGCGGCCACGAAAAAACAACTGGTATGATGAAGAATGCCGCGTTGCAACCGAAAGAAAAGACGCTGCTTACAGGGCTACGTTAAAAGCGAGCGCGACAAGAGGAGCGTGTGAACGCTATCGTGAGTTGAAAAGGGAAGCGAGACGCCTTTTCAGGAAGAAAGAAGCAGAAAGGCGTGAGTGCGAGGAGCTCCAGCTGCTAGCCACCAGGAATAACGCCCGAAAATTGTACCAAAAAATGCGGCGACAGACGGAAGGTTTTAAGACCGGGGCAAACTCCTGTAGGAATGAAAACGGCGACCTTGTTACTGATGTCCAGAGAGTGCTTAGATTATGGAGGGAATACTTCTCTGCTCTCCTAAATGGAGGCAGCAATTCACCGCGCAGAGATGAAGAACCCGATCCCGCAATCGATGATGATGGAATATATGTCCCCCGCCCGATTATGACGAAGTTAGAATAGCAATAACCAGATTGAAAAACAACAAGGCCGTGGGCGCTGATGGATTGCCTGCGGAGCTATTCAAGTTCGGCGGCGAGGAGTTGGTAAGGCGCATGCAGCAGCTTCTTAGCAAAATATGGGCGGACGAAAGCATGCCCGACGGTTGGAATCTAAGTGTTCTTTGCCCAGTCCACAAGAAGGGGAATATTGAAAAATGCACCAACTATCGTGAAATCAGCCTTCTTAATATCGCATATAAGGTCCTTTCAAGTGTATTGTACGAAAGATTGAAGCCCACTGTGAACCGGCTGATTGGACCTTATCAGTGCGGCTTCAGACCTGGTAAATCTAACATCGACCAGATTTTCACAATGCGCCAAATCTTGGAAAAAACCCGTGAAAAGAGAATCGACACACATCACCTCTTCGTCGACTTTAAAGCCGCCTTCGACAGCACGAAAAGGAGCTGCCTATATGCCGCTATGTCTGAATTTGGTTTCACCGCAAAACTTGTACGGCTGTGCAAAATGACGTTGAGCAACACCATCAGCTCAGTCAGAATTGTGAAGGACCTCTCCGAGCCGTTCGAAACTAAACGAGGTTTCAGACAGGGGACCCCCTATCGTGCGATTTCTTTAATTTGATGCTGGAGAAAATTATACTAGCTGCAGAACTTAACCGCACTGGAACAATATACTATAAAAGCGTGCAATTACTGGCATATGCTGATGACATTGATATCATCGGCCTAAACACCCGCGCTGTTAGTTCTGCTTACTCCAAACTGGAAAAAGAAGCGGTAAAAATGGGTTTGGTGGTGAATGAGGACAAAACGAAGTACCTGCTGTCATCGAGCAAAGAGTCAGCGCATATGCGCCTTGGCAACCACGCTACTGTTGGCAGCCATAATTTCGAAATAGTAAAATACTTTTTATTTGGGAACTAGCATCAACACTAGCAACAACATCAGCACTGAAATACAGCGAAGAATCAATCTTGCCAATAAATTCTACTTTGGACTAGGTAGGCAATTGAAAAGTAAAGTCCTCTCGCGGCGAACGAAAATCATAAGCTACAAGTCACTTATCGTACCCGTCCTGCTATATGGGGCAGAAGCATGGACCATGACAACAGCAGATGAAGCGGCTTTGGGAGTGTTCGAGAGAAAAGTTCTTCGAAAGATTTATGGACCTCTACGCGTTGGCGATGGGGAGTACCGAAAAAGATTTAATGATGAGCTGTACGAGCTATACGCAGACATCAACATAGTCCAGCGAATTAAAACGCAGCGGCTTCGCTGGCTAGGCCATGTTATTCGAATGAAAGATGATGCCCCGGCCAAGAAAGTGTTTCTATCGGAACCCCCCTATGGAAGCAGAGGTAGAGGGCGGCCCCCACTCCGTTGGAAGGACCAGGTGGAAAACGATTTAAACTCCCTTGGTGTGACCAATTGGCGCCGGCTGGCGGAGCGAAGGAGCGACTGGCGCGCCTTGTTGGACGGCCATAACCGTTTAGCGCCAATTAAGTAAGTAAGTAAGTAATTCAATAAGTATGTAAATATGTAAGGACATAAAAAGGAAGGTTTGTTAGAGGAGTATGTGATAAGTATCTAATAGTTATGTATCTTTGTATATATACATATATCTATATATATGAAAAGAGGTGTACATTTTGATTGTCACTCCATAACTCGAGAACGGATAGAAATATTGCCATGAAATTTTTAGGAAAGATACAGGAAGGAGAGATGATGGTTAGTTGATTTTGAAATCCCAAATCGGTTTAGCCATTCTTGAGTTATGATTTTTTTTTAGAAAAAATTCAATAGGTATATAAAATTCTTCTGTCACGGTGTTAGAGGCTTAACTCCTCCGAAACGGCTTAACCGATTCTCATCAAATTTTGTGAGCATATTGGGTAGGTCTGAGAATCGGCCAACGTTAACCTTTTTTCGCTACGATCATAGGGTCTTGAGATCAAAACGTGGACCCAGGTACCCCTAGAATGTGTTTATACAATATGGATATGAAATGAAAGCTGTTGATGAGTGCTATAGTACAGAATAATTTTCATATACCTGGGTGCCTAGGGTCCCGAGTATAGGCCAAAACGTGGACCCGGGTACCCCTAGAATGTGTTTATACAATATGGATATCAAATTAATGCTGTAGATGAGTGCTATAGTACAGGATAATTTTCATACAACTGGGAGGCTAGGGTCTCGAGATATAGCCCAAAACGTGGACCCGTGTACCCCTAGAATGTGCTTATACAATATGGATATGAAATGAATATTGTTGATGAGTTCTATAGTACAGGACAATTTTCATACAACTGGGAGGCTAGGGTCTCGAGATATAGCATAAAACGTGGACCCGGGTACCCCTAGAATGTGTTTAAACAATATGGATATCAAATGAAAACTGTTGATGAGTGCTATAGTACAGGACAATTTTCGTACAACTGGGAGGCTAGGGTCTCGAGATATAGCATAAAACGTAGACCCGGATACACCTAGAATGTGTTTTTACATTATGGGTATCAAATTGAAGCTGTTGATGTATGCTTTAGTACAGAGTAAGTTTTACACCGCTGGGTGACTACGGACTCGAGATATAGGCCAAAACATGGACCCGGATACACCTAGAATGTGTTTTTATATTATGGGTATTAAATTGATGTTGTTGATGTGCGCTATAATACAGAGTAAGTTTTACACCGCTGAGTGACTAGGGGCTCGAGATATAGGCCAAAACATGTACCCGGATACCCCTAGAATGTGTGTGTATTATGGATATCAAATGAAAGCTGTTGCTGAGAGCTCTAAAGTTCATTGTGATATTCGATTTAGTCGCATCAACCTGGCAAAACTGATAAATATGCATGCGAAGCCGAAATAAAGGCAAGAATTAATAATACCCACATACCTATTTACATACGTCCTATTCGATTTGCCTGACATTTCGTATATAAATTTGCCTATATTAATATTTACGAAGCTTTTTTCCGGGAAGTATACAAGATACGGACTGGGACTTTGATTAGGACTAGGACTGGGACTGAGACTGCGACTCGGAGTGGGAATGGAACAAAATACATACCACCCTCTGGGACTGGCAATAAGAGATGAAGAAGAAGGAGAAAAACTTGAGAGAAGAGAAAAGAGAGAAGGAGACTGAGAAAGAGATAGAATGAGACGAAGATGGAGATGAAGCGAAAAAGACGGAGGGAGGAGTGAATAAAAAACTTAGGAAAGAGTGTAGAGGGGTATTGCAGAGTTAGAAGGAAAAAGCTTTTTAAAATGTGTGCAGATAGGCCAAATTTAGGGAAGAACAACGTCTGCCTGGTCTGCTAGTATATATATATATGTATATATATATTTATATATGTACATATAACTCGCGTGAGAAGGGTGAAAATATTTGTGGCTGTCTACGAAAATATTCATATCTCGGGCACGTTATGTGCATGGCCACTTTCAACGCACGTTATGTGCCTGGGTCTTTAGTGCCCTAGTTTGTTTATTTTTGTGTCACCCGGTAGCGTTTTAACTAGCCACGGACACGAGTGCTACAGAAAACTGAGAATTTAAGTTTTTCGGTACTCACAGTTTGGTACCGAACCGGGTAGAAAGTGTATTATATAGCTTATTTTCGCGTCGATGTTGTTTGTGTTGTTGGTGCTAAAAACGAACAGCTTTCCTGCCCGCCGCAAAAAAATATTTGGACAACAAAAATGTATGCGAAATAAGAAAAAATAAAATGACGTTCATCTTTGAGGAGAGAAAAAAAATTTATAAAACTAACCTTTTTTTTACTGCTCTTCTAATTTTTCTTAAAATTTTTTTTCTAAATACGCTTGGAGACCTGTTTACTTGGTGGCCTTTCCGAAATGGCACTGTTCCCGAAGGGTATTTGGATCCTATACCGATTTGTCGTAAACGGGTTTTTCGGTACCCGTTTGCATCTTCTAATACATCACTACCGTCTTGTGTGCAAGATTTAGGCAAATATATGTACATACGTTGGTATAAGTATACCAACAGCCAGTGCACGGGCTTTACCACTTTATTGGTAGATCTACCAACCTTTTGACCCATTTTAATTTTCTACTACTTCTCCCACCAAAGCTCAAAAATCTACCAACATTTCAATATATTCGCATTGAAATCAAATAATGTGATGATTAGGTAAACGTATTGATTTGCCGAGCACACCCAAATAATATTAAGGGGTGACACTCCAAACTAACAAATTTTTGTACAAATTCAAACAAGAGATAAATTTGTTTATGAAATAAATGTAGGAAATGAGTAGGCATATATTTTCCAGCGCTATTTTCATCAGTTTTTTTTTTGTGCATAATTTTGAACGAAAATAAAAATTTTAAGTAAACGATAACATGCCGAGGTCAATTATTTTGTGCCAGTAGGCATAAGCAATGTGTACAAATTTACATTTATTTTTTTTTTTGTTTACATGTTTTTTTTTAGTGTTATTTCCGTGAAATGTGCTATGTTTTACAACAAATCATGAATTGTTTTGTACAAACTATTGTTTTCTTGGAAAAAATCTACCCCTACCACTATTTTCGTCTACCAACATTCTCATTTTAAAAAGTCCGCGCACTGGTATAAGTATACCAGCAGCAAAGACAAAAAAAAAAAAAAAACAGCGAACATTCATACACACCTGTGTATAGAATGCAAAATTCCTAAGAATTGAAACAAACGGCACTAAAATAAATTTTTTCCGTCTTTTACTACGGCGCTTGGATAGCGTGGGCTCATTGTGGACGAAGAAAAAGAAGGTAAGTCATTTTTAATGCGTGGTAATTTAATATATTCTTTTTATTTTTTAAATATAAACTAGCTATAGGCCAAATATTTGCATATTCTTAATAAAACACAATACGTGAATTTTTGATATACAATTATATTATGTAATTTGTCGATATTTCAGACTGAAGTCGAAATATCGACAAATTACATAATATAATTGTATATCAAAAATTCACGTATTGTGTTTTATTAAGAATATGCAAATATTTGGCCTAGAGTTCGTTTATATTTAAAAAGTTATAATTCAAAGGCCGTAAAAAACAAAAAAATTATTATTCTTTTTATTAATTAATTAATTTTCTTTTCTTTCTTTGCAGGTTTTATGTGTTGATTGGATCAGGCACATCTGGGAAAGATTTTTAAAAATGATCAAAAGTATCACCCAAATCCCATTGCATTGTCTGCTTATTAAATACCTAGTAGTATGATTTTAAAGTTTTTAATGCTTAAAATGCATATATTTGAAACAAATCTGTCTGGATAACTTTGTGGATATAAAGCGTTCAATTCATTTAGTGCAAAAACGTTAAAGCAATGTACACTTAAAAGTTTACAATGGCGACGGTTTAAGAAATTTGCAGCAAAATGAGAATATTGTTGCCAATTTTATTAGTTTAAACTTAATCTCTGACTAACAATTGCGCGATTTTAGGATATTGTGACGAATATTAGTGACACTAAGTGATACTCACATCACTAGTCTGATGCTAAGTAAATGACGCCACAACAACAATAAAGCAGGCAGTCATTTGTATCTACATAAACGAATCAATCATGGCTACACATATGTACGTACACGCAGCGGAGAGAGACGCACAAACACACGCATATTATGGTGGGCCAAAAAAAATCGATTTTCGTTTTTTTCAAAGGGTACACAGTAGGGCGGGCGATTTGTGGGGAGGCAAAAAAATCACCCATTGCTCTGTGAAAATCATATTCTAGAGATCAAAATAAGAAACTATGCCGAAGGAATCATATTTCTAAAACGAATTCTAATGCCCCCCCCCCCCCTCAGGTAGGGGTAAATTTTTAAAAATCCCACTTTGACCCATTTAGAGTGCTCCAATCGAGTCCAAATGTATGACCAACCCCCACTAACTTTGGAGGCCCGACCCACCGATGCCAGTGGCACACCCCCTGGAACCCCGCCCTGGGGGTTCACCGTACAAACATTTCAAAAAATCGCCGGTTTTGCACTTTACATGCACTTTACCCCCAGGGGGTTCCAGGGGGTGTGCCACTGGCATCGGTGGGTCGGGCCTCCAAAGCTAGTGGGGGTCGGTCATACATTTGGACTCGATTGGAGCACTCTAAATGGGTCAAAGTGGGATTTTTCAAAATGTACCCCTACCTAGGGGGGGGGGGGGACATCAGAATTCGTTTTAGAGGTATGGTTCCTTCGGCAAAGTTTCTTATTTTGATCCCTAGAATACGATTTTCACAGAGCAATGAGCGATTTTTTAATCGACCCGCCCTAGTGCACAGATTTTCGAATTCCTGGCCATAAATGGAGTATAATGACCAAATATGAGTTTTTTATGTTAATGGGAAAGCGTGCCTCATCGACGTTTTTTGTTTTCGTGAAAAGCTTTTATGTAAATGAATATATCTTCTCACCCAAAAATTGTACAGCCAACGTTTACCCCAGTTTTTGCAGGGAATTGAACACTCTAAAAAAAGGTTCTTCGAGGTCGAAAATTGACTAATTTCTGAAACCCATAAAGTTTTGTTAAAAGTTGTGTAGCTCAAAAACAGCAAAATATTAAGTAACGAATTTTAGATATTTAAACGGGAAATTTCACGGTCTACAAAAAAGGTTAAATGCATTTTTTTCATTTACCAAACCATAAAAGAGATATTCACGGTTAAAAACGGAACATTTTTTACGAATACATAAATGTGCCACCGCACATGCCTACATTCATACACGGCGGTGCGGTTTATCAGCTGCGGTGGACTGTATGGGGGTAGCGGCTTACCAATAGTATCCAAATAAATAAACGAATGCTGACTCGAAACGATATTCATTAATTGTATAAACTAACAATATTTATTTATTTATATTAAAATGGTTTAGAACACAATGAATTCTGCTGGCGGTAGTTGCAAGGATTAGTCGGTAAGTAAGTAATAACAATGAAAAAAGATATAAAGTAAATGTCAAACATATCATTATTATACTTGCGCATTAACCCTTTATGAATTAAAATATAATATTATAAATATTGTGATTATGAACTCAACATACCGCCGCCCTTGAACTATCTAAATATAAGCAAGATACGTTCAAAATTAAGATTACAATGCAGAGTTAGAAAAAAAATATTGGAAATATGCAAAAAATAAAGTTGAAAATTTTTGATTTCATAATGACGATTCTTTCTCTTCGCAAAATAGATCTGCCTTTGTTGGGAGGAGGCATAATTTAGCAGTCGGCCGAACGTATTCTCCATTAGCAGTCTTTACTGTCACGACTCGCACGCGACCATCAACTCCAGGATGACATCGTGTTACCCTAGCGAGTATCCACTTTGTGGGGGGAGTAGTCTCACTAAATACAGCTACAACATCTCCTTCTTCGAAATTGCGTGAAGGACGATGCCACTTGGTGCGGCGCTGTAAACTGACGAGATACTCGTCTCTCCAACGACGCCAGAAATGCTGTCTTGTGGCAGATATTACCTGCCACCTCTGATACAAATTTCCACAGAACCGTTGACCCTCAGGTTCTGGGATTGACTTGAGCAGTTCACCAATGATGAAATGACCAGGAGTTAAGACTTCCAAGTCGCCAGCGGTTGTAGTGTTGTCACAAAGCGGTCGAGAATTTACGGACGCTTCGATGTCAGTCAATAGAGTGTTATATTCCTAGTAGGAAAGCAGAGTTTCCCTTAATGCGCGCACGAACCTCTTGAAAGCGTAGAGAAATCCTGGTGTCGACAGGTCTCCAACAAATTCCAAATGCATAGCGCCTGTGCACATGCATATGAAAGAACATATGTATCCCTTGGTGCCCTTTGCTCCTCTGCCGTCAGTGAATTTATATATGTACGGCCCAGCGAAATCAACCGCGGTGCGGGTGAAACACCGAGCGTAGGTGGTACGAGTTCTAGGTAGATCTCCCATTGCTTTTGTGGAGAGATTACGATTCAGGCATGTGCATTTGACGCATTTGTGATAGATGCTTCGTATCAACTTTCGAGCGCCAACAACCCAGTATCAGCGTTGTAAAACTGTCTGCATGATGCGGGGTCCAGCGTGTAAAGTATATTCATGAATATCGTGGATAATCAACTTCGCAAGAGGCGCGTTTTTTGGTATTATAATGGGGTTTCGGACGTCAGGAGATACTGCCGCGTTCTTCAACCCACCTCCAACCCGTAATTCATTTTTTTCATCGAGATATGCTTGCAAACGCACGAGACAGCTGCGCCGCGGAATAGGCTTTTTTGCGCTGCAAAGAGAGATCTCGTTAGAAAAGAAGAACCTTTGTGTATACCTAATCAATCGCATTTCGGCTTCATGTCCAGGCAGCTGGGGGGACCAACTCGTTTCGCAACCGGGAGGGTAGTGGCAGCTCGAGCGTTGGCGACAAATCTTAAGACGTAGACGAAGTTTCGAAAACGACGAATACCTAGTCATAATGGACCAATGTTCGTTGGAACTAGTGACATGCGTAGTTACCTTGCTTCTAATGCCTAACTCGGTTGTGTGATGGCTTGTACTCGTTTGCTGCCAGAAAGGATCTTCGCAAAGATGGTGATGCAGTAACTCAGATGGAGTGATTCCTCTAGAAGCACAATCTGCAGGATTCAGCTCCGAGCGGACATGGTTCCAACATTCAGGAGGAAGAATTTCCTGGATGTCAGCATCGCGGTTGGCAATAAAAGTCGTCCATCTGCTAGGGTGGGCTTGCAGCTATGCCAAGGTGATTGTTGAATCCGTCCATGCAAATATAGGATATTGTAAATCGTGCCAACTGTGTCGAATGCTACGCACCAATTTAGCGGCTAGATGCGCACCACACAATTCTAATCGCGGCAATGTGGTTGCTTTGAGGGGTGCCACCTTGCTCTTTGACGAGATCAGAGCAACAGTTACCGTGCCATCGTTTCTCACAGTCCGGGCGTATGCAACCGCACCGTATGCTCGCTCGGATGCATCGGAAAATATGTGCAACTCCGTGATCGAGCCATTCGTACCTAAGCCAAGCCAGCGGTTAACCTTTAAGTTGGAAAGAATTTGCAACTCAGAGCGGTGTTCCAACCAATTTACTGCGATGGGTTCTGGGATAACGTCAGCCAACCTTGCTCCGCCAAACCTCCTGGAACCATATTTTCGGTTTGATACCTGCGAGAGAGAGTAGCCCCAGAGGATCGAATAGAGTGCTTGCGTCCGATAAAAAGGCTCTTTTTGTCAGAGTAGTAGGCGATTTTCGCAGATTAACTGTAAACGTTAGGTAATTTTCCTCCGTATTCCACATTACGCCCAAAGCGTGAACCTCCTTACTCTCGACTAGGTAATAAGATATATTTTCTGATGCGTTCGAAATAGCCGCGCCCAACTCGGCGCAATTCGAAGCCCACTTTGGAAGCTCGAATCCACCTTCTTTCAAGATCTCTGAAACATTCCTTTGCAAATTCACCAGATCCTTTTTTGATGACGTGCCGGTGAGAAGATCATCAATATAAAAATCATTAAGAAAGACGCCGACATCTTTCTTACAAATGTTAGTGGAGTTTTTTGCAGTTTGTTGCAGGGATTTTACGGCTAGGTGGAACGCAGCTGCCACACCAAAAGCCACTCGTAAAATGCGAAAGTCTTGTATGGGTAAGGACGGATCACGACGCCAGACGATTCGTTGTAGGTCGACGTGTTTCTCAGAGACGCATACTTCGCGGTACATTTTAGCTATATCTGCTGTTACTGCATATCGATGAGTTCTAAAGCGTGTCAAAATTGAAAATAAGTCTTGCTGCAATTGTGGACCAACCAGCAAAGCGTCGTTCAGCGAATTCCCACTCGTAGCTTTAGCCGATGCATTGAAAACAACTCTCAACTTAGTTGTGGTGCTTGACTCCTTAACGACGGGATGGTGAGGCATATAAAAAGTTTGCTTTTTTGATTTTCCTGCAGACTCCATGTGGTCCATGTTGATGAGTTCCTGCATGAACTCGTTGTAGCGTGCACGTAGATCGTCGTCACGAGCCAGGCGTCTCTCGATGCGTAGTAGACTTCTCACAGCAAAATCTCGGGACTCTCCTAAGAGCACGTCAGACTTCATTGGTAGCTCCACAATGAATCGACCGTCGGATGCTCTTGTATGCGTTGCTTCAAAAAGTTTTTCGCAGAGGCGTTTTTCGGAAGTGAGGTGGTGCTTTCGAGGTGCTTCCTCTAACTCCCACAATCTGGCAACCTCAAAATGCAACGATTGTAGACAAGTCGTAGTAACTTCGGATTCGTCGACACAACCAAACAGCGTCCAACCGAACACAGTTCTTTGAGTCATGGGCGTACCAGGTGGACCCTTCCGGAATTCGGAGTAGAGAAGTTGTTCCATAACATCCATGCCGACTAGAATATCGATGCGACCAGGATTCATAAATTGCGGATCGGCTAAAAACAACCCTTGTATGTGCGACCATGATGCGATTGCTAATGTCTGGGTTGGCAAGTCGCTTGTAATTTTGGGGAGAATTAATGCGTTTACGGATAAGCATCGATCTGAACAGTAAACGAACGAAAGTAATGCTTCGCCTCTAGAGCGACCTCCTTGTGAGGAACCTATACCTGTGACAACTACTGCAGAAGATTTTCGCGGCACACCCAAACGTTGAACACAAGCCTCAGTAACGAAGGAGGCATGTGAACCAGAGTCGAAGAGCAAGCGGGCTGATTGCCAGTGTCCGGAGCAATCGCGAATTTTGACTATGGCGGTTGCCAACAGTACAGCTTTCTCCTTTGGAGTCGGCGAATTGGCCACGGGGTTTAAAGATGATGACATCAATGCGGTAGCGCTGCTTGTAGACGGATCAGTACTAAATGAGGTTGTATGTGGTTTGGGTGCAGTGAAATGTGCGACGCTTACAGCGGTATTGGATGTAGAAGCGGTGTTATGTAAAAGAGTGTGATGGCGTTGATGACAAACCCTACATCCAGACGAACTATTGCATTTAGCTTTGTAATGACCTGGGCTCAAGCAGTTCGTGCACAAGCCAGACTCCATCACAAACTTCGATTTCGCGTTTAAATCGAGATTTTTAAACTTTTCACAGATATATACCTTATGTGGGCCCTTACAGTGCACACATTCCACACTCTTCTGGGTTTGTACAGCGTGAAAGACCTTAGCTGATTTGCCAGTAACCTTCGGTGTTGCGGGCTTCCCTATTGATACCTGAGTAGCAGGAGTGCTTAGCATAGCCAATGACCGGCACCTATTTTCCAAAAACTACGTCAGCTGTTCAAAGGTTGGTGGTTCTTCACTAACAAGTGATAACTACCACTGCTTCCGAGTCTCGTACGCTAATTTGTTGACGACCTCATGAACCAACCAATCGTCCCAGAAATCGACTGGTCTTCCTAGTGCTTTGAGCTCTCGTATGTGCTGATGGAATGAATTTAGTATGCTCTTTATAGCATCCGCAGTATCACTCGTAGTCTTTCGTATATCCGCTATCGCTGTGAGATGCGCTCGATGATAACGCGCATATCCTTGTAGCGTGACTTAAGTAGGTTCCACGCCTCGGTGTAGTTTGCGTCGCTAATCTTAAACCCACTAATTATACTCAGCGCATCTCCCTTTAAGCAACTACGAAGATAGTGCAACTTGTGTCCGCCTAACAAAGCAGCATTGCTATCCACTAACGAGCAGAAGGCATCGTAAAAGGCTATCCTTTCGGTAGAATCGCCAGCGAATGTTGGAAGGTCCATTTTGGGCAATCGTATTGACGCATATACAGTGGCTAGCGATTGAGGTGTCGGAGAAGATTCAGCTCTGCATTTTTGCACGCGTCTAAAATTGGACAAAGCTGTGGTATACCACGTTTCAGCCTCTATGCGCGCGTTCTCCTCCACCTCGGCGTTTTCAGATCCACATGAAGTTTCCACTGCATCTTGCGCGGTGTTGAAACGAGCCCATTGCTCACTCAACAACGCCAAATAGCTTTGGACACCCTCAACATCCAGAATAAATGCGTCGTCCATACTTTTTGTCATATACCTCTTAATTGAGTTAAGGGCAGAATCGCGCGTTTTGACAAAAGCAGACATTTCGTGAAAATAATATATGTATTTAGCGCACCAACTTATGCACCCTTTACTAATTTATAATATTATAGATGTGTGTATGTATGTATGTGGTTACTTCTGCTCAGGTTTAGAGTGTTGTTGCTTGCAGAGGGCAAATCAAAGGCGGTACGAATTATGCGAAAAGGTAGATAAAAAATTTGTAGCGGGCAGATCAATGTCACGGCAGATTTAAAATATAAAATTATGACACCTGCTCGAACTTTCTTGCTTATGCTTAATGCTGGATTTATAATGTTTTTTTTTATCCAATGAAATAACGTATGTAAAGCCAGGAAATAAAAAGCTGAATATATTTATATTTCTTGATTTTTATACTCAGTTGAGCAGAGCTCACAGAGTATATTAAGTTTGATTGGATAACGGTTGGTTGTACATATATAAAGGAATCGAAATAGATATAGACTTCCATATATCAAAATAATCAGGATCGAAAAAAAATTTGATTGAGCCATGTCCGTCCGTCCGTCCGTCCGTCCGTCCGTTTACACGATAACTTGAGTAAATTTTGAGGTATCTTGATGAAATTTGGTATGTAGGTTCCTGAGCACTCATCTCAGATCGCTATTTAAAATGAACGATATCGGACTATAACCACGCCCACTTTTTCGATATCGAAAATTTCGAAAAACCGAAAAAGTGCGATAATTCATTACAAAAGACAGATAAAGCGACGAAACTTGGTAGATAAGTTGAATTTATGACGCAGAATAGAAAACTAGTAAAATTTTGGACAATGGGCGTGGCACCGCCCACTTTTAAAAGAAGGTAATTTATAAGTTTTGCAAGCTGTAATTTGTCAGTCGTTGAAGATATCATGATGAAATTTGGCAGGGACGTTACTCCTATTACTATATGTACGCCTAATAAAAATTAGCAAAATCGGAGAAGGACCACGCCCACTTTTTAAAAAAAAATTTTTTTAAAGTAAAATTTTAACAAAAAATTTAATATCTTCACAGTATATAAGTAAATTATGTCAACATTCAACTCCAGTAACGATATGGTGCAAAAAAATACAAAAATAAAAGAAAATTTCAAAATGGGCGTGGCTCCGCCCTTTTTCATTTAATTTGTCTAGGATACTTTTAACGCCATAAGTCGAACAAAAATTAACCAATCCTTTTGAAATTTGGTAGGGGCATAGATTTTATGAAGTTAACTGTTTTCTGTGAAAACGGGCGAAATCGGTTGATGCCACGCCCAGTTTTTATACACAGTCGTTCGTCTGTCCTTCCGCATGGCCGTTAACACGATAACTTGAGCAAAAATCGACATATCTTTAATGAACTTAGTTCACGTACTTACTTGAACTCACTTTATCTTGGTTTGAAAAATGAACGAAATCCGACAATGACCACGCCCACTTTTTCGATATCGAAAATTACGAAAAATTAAAAAAATGCCATAATTCTATACCAAATACGAAAAAAGGGATGAAACATGGTGAGGTAATTGGATTGGTTTATTGACGCGAAATATAACTTTAGAAAAAACTTTATAAAATGGTTGTGACACCTACCATATTAAGTAGAAGAAAATGAAAAAGTTCTGCAGGGCGAAATAAAAAACCCTTAAAATCGTGGCAGGTATTACATATATAAATAAATTAGCGGTATCCAACAGATGATATTCTGGGTCACCCTGGTCCACATTTTGGTCGATATCTGGAAAACGCATTCACATATACAACTACCATCACTCCCTTTTAAAACTCTCATTAATACCTTTAATTTGATACCCATATCGTACAAACACATTCTAGAGTCACCCCTGGTCCACCTTTATGGCGATATCTCGAAAAGGCGAACACATATAGAACGAAGACCCACTCCCTTTTAAAAATACTCATTAACACCTTTCATTTGATACCCATATCGTACAAACAAAGTCTAGAGTCACCCCTGGTCCACCTTTATGGCGATATCTCGAAAAGGCGAACACCTATAGAACGAAGGCCCACTCCCTTTTAAAAATACTCATTAACACCTTTCATTTGATACCCATATCGTACAAACAAAGTCTAGAGTCGCCCCTGGTCCACCTTTATTGCGATATCTCGAAAAGGCGAACACCTATAGAACTAAGGCCCCCTCCCTTTTAAAATACTCATTAACACCTTTCGTTTGATACCCATATTGCACAAACGAATTCTAGAGTCACCCCTGGTCCACCTTTATGGCGCTGTCAGTACTTATGGCACCTGTAACGACATGCAACATCATAGAGAAAGGAGATGGCCGTCAATTCATCTTAAATCATCTACTCCATAAACGCACGCAAGAATTGCAACACTACCACCACCACCACTACAGCACCATTAACCTAATCCCGGAAACCCCAAATTATCCAACAGATATTCCCACGCACCAATACCTCCTATCTGGAGAACCAAAACCGTCTTGCCCATTCTGTCAAACGGATCTAACACTAAAACATATATTCACGGAATGCCCTGGCCTCGAAGAAACCAGAAGACGCTACCTAAAAAGCAACTAGACTGAGCTACTAAAAATACCCACGAAAGTGAACATAACTTCAATCAATAACTTCGTCAAAGCCATTAAAGCACACATCTAACACTACTTTAAAACATACACAAAAAAAAATTATTCGATATAACTTATTCCCATCGAGCGGATAGCCCTGGCAGCTAATGCTCATTAGACGTTTAACTTGTTAATTTATTTTAATAATGTTAATAAATTATAATAATAATAATAATAATAAATATTGAACTGCGCTTAAATGTTTGGAGCAATGTATGCGCCGAAGAAAATGTATCAAGGGCATACGGCTTGTTTTTAGATAATTTAATGCAATGCATTAACTCCTCAACATACTGCGTTAATAAAAAAGCATCAGAAATCAGACTCAAACCTTGGATAAATAAATGCCTTTTGAATAGAATTAGGTTGAAAAATAAATTAGGAAAAAAGTGCAACAAACATCCACATGATACCAACTTGAATAGTCGTTTTCAGCAAATATGCAAACGAATCAATTGAGAAATTCGCAATTGTCAGGACGATTATTATGATAATTTAGTCAATACAGTACTTCCCGCTTATATGCACCACGGTTATAAGCATTTCCCGGTTATATGCACTAGAAAAATTGTAAAAAATGTTCCCCTATTTCAATGTACACGATATAAGCATCCCGCTTATAAGCATTTCCCGCTTAAAAGCACCGATTTTTTTCTAAAGTTTTGTAATTTCGCCGCTTGTAAGCAGTGAATAAAAAAGTCTATTTTAAATCTTCTCATACACGAATTAATTTGGCTTCTAACTAAATTTACAAGCACTATGTTAACCATATTACTATTCATTTATCGATTCTATGCATAAATTTAACTAGTGCACACATGCCTAGTTTCATGTCAATGTAAACCAATGGATGTAAACAATGAGCAAGCGAACAGCTTTAACGTATCGCCAAAAAAAGGCAATTCTTTCAGAACTGCAACAACAAATAAAAATGAACTTTGTGTTAAATATTAATGTTCGCGATCTACTATTAACCGATTAATTCGCGAAAAAGACAGTTTGGCCGCAAAATGTAGTTCGGGAAATATAAGTAGGAAGCGGAATAGTTGCAGCAATTCGAGCGAGGTTGATAGAGCAGTAACAATTTGGTTTAACCAAATGCGTGCATCCGGCGTTGTCATATCTGGGAACATGGTAAAAGAAAAGGCCACGCAATTATCTATAAAAATGAAAAAGGATTTCAATGCCTCCACCGTATGGTTATGGCGCTGGCAAAACCGGAACGGAATTTCAGTCAAACAGTTCAAGGAGAAAGTGCGTCGGCGAACGTTGAGGGTGCAAATGATTTTTTAAAATTGCTTTCCGACTTGATAAAAAATTACATGACTAGAGACATATTCAACGCGGACGAAAGTGGTTTGTTGTTCAAGGCACTGCCAAACTCAACTTTAAGTGAAAGTAATGATCGACCGAAAGGATACAAATCAAGCAAAGAGAGGTTGACGGTTTATTCTTATGCAATGCATCTGGAGACTACAAGAAAGCTGTAAACTCAAAAATCGACGATGTTTTAAAAATGTAACTTTACTAGTTCAATACTTTACGCAAAATAAAGCGTGGATGACTCAAGATATATGGACATTGATACTGACATCTTTTGACAAAGAAACGACACTTCAGAAAAGAAAGGTTATTTTATTCGTCGACAATGCCGCGCCTCACAAGTTAGTGGCTTTACAAAATGTAGACATCTATTACCTTCCAGCTAACGCGACATCAGTTTTACAACCGCTCGATCAAGGCATTATCCACGCATTCAAAGCTTATTATCGTCAAATCATTATAAGAAAGCAGGTACTTTTGTGGAGAGTGGAAGAAATATTGAAGAATTTAGGAAATCGATTAACTTGTTGACAGCAATTCAAATGATACATCGTGCTTGGTGGTTGGTTAAGCCCGAAACCATAGCTAGCACTTTCAAAAAGGTATGACCATCCTTATTTTTTTACACGATATTTATTTTTATTTATACAAAGTGCAAATTTTTCAACGAACATTCCGAGATAGTGGAGGACGACGACGAACTGGATGAGGAAAACGTAAGAAGAGTTCAGAAATTTCGTTAGGATTGATAAAAACCTTGCCTGCTACGGAGAATCTACTGACGAACATATAATCGCACAGGCCATCCCTGGAGAAAAATAACAGAATAATAGAAGAATCGTCCGATGATGAACCTTGTAATAGTGTTGCAGAGAGTATTCCAAGCCGTAAGGAAGTCATTGATTCCATTGACACTATCCGTAGGGCACTTATGCCTACAAATAAATTTATGCTCGAGATCGATAAAATTGATCAATACTATTTCGAACTCGCTAATTTGAACATTCAGTCGAAAATTACAGACTTTTTTTAAAAATAATTAACGAGTTCGTACATACATCATATGCATATGTAAAATCCAATGAATGATACAAAATAAATAAATAAATGAAATTCTCAGTTGTTCCTTTTTAAATTGGTTGTGTTAGAGGCACTGGTAATTGGGGATTTCAATATAAGCATAGTTAGTGCTTATAAGCAGGACTTGGATATAAGCGTCGTCAGTGCTTATAAGCGGGCTTTCTATATAAGCACTCCCCGCTTATAAGCACGCATTCTCGTGCATTTTCTACGGTACTTATATCCAGGAAATACTGTAAATCCAAAGGTAATCCAAAAGAAGAGTGAAAAGTAATAAATAGGATTATTGATAAAAACACAAAAAGTAAAGATTCTCACTTTGTTTTACAAAAAGAAGGCGTTGCAGAAAATGATATCCAAATCATCCTCCCCACAGCGACAGTGTCGGTAGAACACCGAGGGGACTGCTTCAGGCTCAGAGCCTTAGTGAATCAAGGGTCAGAGCGTAGCTTCATCTCTTCAAAAGCTCAGACCAAGCTAGGCCTTCCATATTCCTACTCCCTATTTGAAATATCGAGCATGGGAGGCGGAGTGGTACAAACCTCCAACAAGTTGTGCTCACTGACCCTAGTCTCCAATGACCACAAGGTGAAAATAAAGGCCCAGGCAATAGTGTTACCCAAGCTCACAAGGTTACTCCCAACCCCGCAACTTACCCACGAGCAAAATCGTAAATGGTCGCATCTAAAATTATACGACCAAGATTGTCAAAACCCCTCCCAAATCGATCTGGTTTTAGGCAGCGACCTCATTCCCCAAATAATGCTAGATGGCATCGAGAAAATCTCTCCCACGTTGCTAGCACAGAACACCATATTTGGCTGGATTCTAAGCGGCCAAATCCCCGAAAAGGTGGTGTCACACTCTACCCAGGTCTGGGAAGTAACTGATGCGCTAGACCAACAGCTCCGACAGCTTTGGCTAATCGAAGAAATTCCCAGGCCACAAATGGTAACACCCGAAGATCACATATGCGAGAATTACTACCAGAGCACCACAATTAGGACAGATGACGGTTGATACATGGTTCGGCTCCCTTTCAAGCCAGCATTCCCGAACGACATCGACCTAGGTCAATCCCGTACTACAGCCCTACGACAGTTCCAAGGTATGGAACGTACCCTCTCAAAAAAGGGCGATCTCAAGGAGCAATACGACCAGGTACTCGAAGAATATCTGTCCCTGGGCCACATGGAAGAATGCAGTCCCACTGAAGAAGAATCTCGAGGTAAATAGTGCTCATTCTATCTCCCTCACTATGCAGTCATAAGGCCAGACAAGAAGACAACAAAAGTCAGAGCTGTATTCAACGCCTCTAAAAAGTTAGGTTCCGGTCACTCTCTTAACGATGTTTTATGTACCGGACCAACTCTCCAACCCGACCTCCGAATTATGTTATTGAAATGGCGAACATATAAATATTTGTTTAATGGCGATGTCGAGAAAATGTACCGCCAAATTCTCTTACACCCCAATGACCGAGACTACCAACGGATAATATTCCGAACCCCCGAACAAAGTCCAATAAAGGACTACAAGCTAAAAACGGTCACCTTAGGGGTTAACTGTGCACCTTTCCCGGCTATTCGCACTCTATACGAGCCGTCGAAAGATATAGCCGACTCCCATCCACGCGCAGCCCCAATATTAAAGTCCGAGACGTATGTTGACGATATTTTATCTGGCAGTCATGATCTCCAATCAGCCGAGCAATCCCTAACAGAGACTATAGACGCTCTCAATTCAGCCGGCTTTCCCCTAAAAAAGAGCACTGCAAACCATCCCTACATCCTCCAAAAAATATCGAAAACTGATCTGCTGGAAACCAACTTTCTCGAGTTTGAAAAGACTAGCACCGCCAAGAACCTGGTCATCCAGTGGAACGCCCTAACGGATACATTCTCGTATACCGTCGACTCAAATCCGGCATCCACTGCAGCCACGAAGTGGCAAATTCTCTCCTCCATTGCGAAACTTTTCGATCCAGAAGGGTGGCTGACGCCCATAATGATCCAAATGAAGATGCTCATGCAAGAATTATGGCTAGACGGGACTGACTGGGATGAGCAAGTAAAACCCCTACGTCTGATCAAATGGGCGCAGTTCGCCGAAAATCTCCCGGATATCTCAGGCATTCAGATCCCACGTTGGATAAATTACCTCCCCGATCAGTATGTCGAAATCCATGGCTTCTGCGACGCCTCCGAAAGGGCTTATTGTGCGACCCTTTATGTAAGAACCACCGTAGGCACACAAGTCTGCACTCACCTGCTAGTCTCTAAAGGGAAAGTGGCCCCCCTCAAAACAATAAGTTTGTCACGCCTGGAGCTGTGTGGTGCTGTCTTACTGACCAAGCTAGTCGCAGTAGTCCAACCCAATCTCGGCCTAAGTAAAAAAAAATTAACCATGTGGTCCGATTCTGAAATCGTGCTAGCCTGGCTGGAAAAGCCACCCCACTCTTGGAAACCATACGTCTCTAACCAAACAGCGCAGATTATAGATGTCGTAGGAAATTCCCTTGGCGATATGTGCGAAGCAAAGACAACCCCGCGGATCTTGGAACCAGATGATGTAGCCCCGTCGATCTCGCTAACTCACCGCTATGGTGCAATGGTCCAAATTGGCTTTCTCGACCCCCCGAGGACTGGCCAACATCAACGGCCAGAAAAATTGTACCCCCCCGAACTCCGCCGAGTTGAAGCACTGCATGCCGCTGAGGAGACCGACGATATCCTAGATCGGTTTTCCTCTTACTCTCGAGCTCTACGCGTCATTGCATACGTTCTGAGGTTCATACGTCGGTTGCAGTAAACGGCAACGATGATCCTGTCACATTCTCGTTATCTCATGCCCAACTCAAACGAGCGAAACGGCGTGTGATCTTCGCGGCCCAAACCCGATACTTCGTCCAGAATGAGCGTGCCTAGAGGACTCGAAACCCTTCGGGAAACGTAGTTCCCTGTTGGTACTTGACCCCTTCCTGGATACAAACAGCATTCTCCGTGCCAGCGGACGATTAGTAAACGCCGACATGACCTACAATGAGTGCCATCCCATCATTCTCCCCGAAAAGGCTCGATTTACTACCCTCTATATAAGGTTTCTACACGAGACCTTCCTCCATGCGGACGTCCGCCTCATGCAACAAGCTGTAAGACAAGAGTTCTTCATAGCCCGGCTTAAACCCCTAATAAAAATGTGCACTTTCCAATGTAAAGCATGCACCATTCACAAACAACAAACGCGATTACAAATAATGGCAGCCTTGCCCCCGAAAGATGTAGATTCGCCCCCTCCCTCCTTCTTTCACAACGACTGGTGTAGACTTCGCTGGCCGATTTCAGATAAAGGCTTCTATTCTCCGGTCTCCCAAGATAATGAAGGGCTATTTAGCCGTCTTTGTCTGCTTCGCCACCAAAGCCGTCCACTTGGAATTATGTTCCAATCTCACCACCCAAGCATTTCTCGCCGCCTTTGCCCGCTTCATGGGACGCCGAGGATACCCCAGCAAAATAATGAGCGACAATGGCACAACCTTCATAGGAGCTAAGCGGGCCACGGAAAAGGAGTTCATATCATTTCTCAGGGAAGTCTCGTCTGACGTCGTCCAGAAGTATGCACCGCAAGGCATCACCTGGCAATTCATCCCCCCTGGCGCTCCCAACATGGGCGGTCTATGGGAATCCGTGGTCAAAAGTTTTAAAATCCACTTTAAAAGGGTCGCAGGGACCCACACCTTCACGTTCGAAGAGTTCTCTACTTTTAGTTAGAATAGAGGCGGTTTTAAACTCTCGCCCCATCTCCCAGCTGTCTCAAGACCTCACCGCCATCACCCCGGGTCATTTTCTACGAAGTGCGCCCCTGCTCTCCATCCCCGAACCGAACTACGAACACCTCTCTCTGATTAACCGTTGGGAACGGTTGAAAGTTTTACATCACCAGTTCAGCAAACGATGGAAGAATGATTACCTCATGGAGCTGCAAAAACGATATCGATGGAAGACAACCCAACCTCCGCCTCGAGAAGGCGACCTCGTAGTCATCGAGGAAGACAACCTACTCCCTACCGAATGGCGCCTAGGACGCGTGGAAGACATCCATCTCGGAAGAGACGGCCATATTCAAGTAGTCGACGTACGCACCCAAATTGGCGTACTCACCAGGCCCATCACAAAATTGTGTTTTCTACCGAACTCTGAGCCTGAATCAGGCCCTCAAGGCTTGGTAGCATCCCCAGAACGTAATACTGTCCAACCCCCTGTGCTATCGCCAAATCTACATAAATAATCTTAACCCCTGCCAACACTCTACTTCCAACATCATGAGTGACTAAAATGTATTTTATCCTATCTTCCTCAGATGTATTGCCAGCGCCCTCCAGTTCCTGAACCGCGCCGCTCCTTGGCATCGCAGGTGACAACGCCACCAGCACGTCCCCGAATTCGGGAAGGTCCGCCCGACTACCGCCGATGCCGTCTCTGCATGCAACACCATGCGTTATCGACATGCCACCTATTTAAGCCATGCAACCACCACAACGCGCCATTATCGCCCGGGCCCACCACTACTGCACGAACTGCTTAGCCCTATCGCATGCCACTAATGGATGCACCTCTCTAGAGCGCTGCAACCTCTGTGGGCTGCGCCATCACACCCTCCTGCTGGGGGACCCGGATCGTTGCCAATCCCCGCATGCAACATCACAGCCGGTGCGACACCGTCGTCAGTCACGCCGCCGCGAACCACTAAAGCGCAGCACTTAACAACAACAACCGGCAGCAGGAGCGGCTGGCACTGCACCCAGTTCTCGCCGCAACCAACGCGCACCGACCGTGCCCGATCGTACCATACGTTGCACCGCTACCGGTTTACGCACCACCAACTATAATGGGAAAATTGGCAAGCTCCTTACCGAGGAGGCCCAACGTACCCTACGGGAGTTAAGACGTACGCTAGGCGCCTAGTACGCCTAGGGGAGGCAGAGTGGTCACGCGACGCTTGCGACCACACGTCCCAACAAAATATTTAATTTCACTCTCATTTACATATTTTCCTACACATACATAAGTTTAGAGTATTTTAAAGTATCGTATTGTCATTTTTTTCATACACATATGTATATATACATCTGTATATCATAATTGTTCGTACTTCAACTTTTAAATTGAATATTGCACGAAGTACAACTTGTACGACGTAACGTAACTTGAAAGAGACGTATGGTCACCGCAACGCGTAAATCCCCCAAACGAATTCGCCACAGCGCAAAAATTACCACCTGGAATGCACAACCATATGTTCAGCTACCACAGAACAATAATTTTTCGGCCGTTCTTATTGGATATTATTATATCGTGAAAAGCATCGCAGTTTGCAAATTTTTCCATTCGCAAAATCAATATCCTTTTTTCGGCTAACACAATTTGAAAATTTATCACCTTTAATTTGTGCGAATCATCAGCGTTTTCTGCTACAGTCATCGTGGTTTGGTTGCAGCACCGCCATATCTACCCTTTCGTGAATGAAGAAAAGCTCCAGTGAACAAATAAAAGTGAATAAGCTTTATGTTAATATCTGCAAATTTAGCAGCATAATTAAATTTTGTACGTAACTTAACTATTCATTAAATAAGTTCACACATTTGTGTCAGGTGTGAAAATTCCAAAGGAAATTGAATTAGAGTTTCGTTTGTCAAAGGGGAAAAAATCCAGTTCCATGTGACCTAACCCAACGCCACTCCTGCTGTGCTCTACTTGGCTTGCAATCGATTGTGTGCAAGGAACATCAAGCGTTCGTACACCTATACGCGGTCATACTTGGTAAGTTGCAAGAAGAAACTAGCTGAAGAAAGTTTGCGCACAACCTAAGGGAAACATTCGACGCAACACCATCCAAATCGCCATCCAAAGCGAAGTCATCATCCGGCGTCCAAATAGTCATCAGCCCTACCTTCACCAAGCGGCACCCAAAATATCCGGGTAAGTCTCGACGTAACTAAAAAGTATTCTAGACGAGTTAAATGACAAAGGGCGGAGTCACGCCCATTTTGAAATTTTCTTTTATTTTTGTATTTTGTTGCACCATGTCATTACTGGAGTTGAATGTTGACATAATTTACTTATATACTGTAAAGATATTAAATTTTTTGTTAAAATTTGACTTTAAAAAAATTTTTTTTTAAAGTGGTCGTGTTCGTCATCCGATTTTGCTAATTTTTATTAAGCACGCGTATAGTAATAGGAGTAATGTGCCTGCCAAATTTCATCATGATATCTTTAACGACTGCGAAATTACAGCTTGCAAAAGTTTTAAATTACCTTCTTTTAAAAGTGGGCGGTGCCACGCCCATTGCCCAAAATTTTACGAATTTTCTATTTTGTGTCATAAGGTCAACGCACCTACCAAATTTCATCGCTTTACCCGTCTTTGGTAATGAATTATCTCACTTTTTCGGTTTTTCGAAATTTTCGATATCGAAAAAGTGGGCGTGGTTGTAGTCCGATTTCATTCATTTTAAATAGCGATCTGAGATGAGCACCAAGGAATCTACTTACCAAATTTCATCAGTATACCTCAAAATTTACTCAAGTTATCGTGTTTATGGACGGACGGACGAACGGACGTGGCTAAATGAATTTCTCTTTTCGCCCAGATCATTTTGATATATAGAAGTCTATATCTACCTTGATTAGTTTATGCCGTTACTGATTACCGTTATGCGAACAAAGCTAATATACTCTGTGAGCTCTGCTCAGCTGAGTATAAAAACAAAGTTCATAGATGGTATACAAGTACATATATATATATGTATGTATGTGTAGTTAAATTCTCCATGCATGCATATTCAGGCAGGCGTTGGCTGTATACAATTGTAACACGTACCTGCTGCAAGTAAATGTAAGCAAGTTGCTCGAGGTCAGTTCAGAAATGAGTTAACTTAAAATAACAAGGGTTTTTTAGATGAAAGTGTATCGCATGTTATATATATTTTTTTTCGAAAATATTCGTAGGGGAAAACAGTATTTAATAATTACTTAAAAAATGCATATTTTATTCATTATACATTTTACAAAAATATTAAACTTGGTCTAGAAGACAGCAAATTAATATAATAATTAATTACTTACAGACCAGTAAAACCAAACATAACATTATATACATTCATTCTACGGAAAAGCACCCTGGAATTCTAACAAAAGCAAGAGCTTAAAGAAAAACCATATGGGCTGTGTTTCAGCCAAAGAAAAATACACTCTGGACATGTATAACTAGCAATTTCATTTATTCAAGTAAATCTTCTTTCTTATTTGCTAAGTGCTTACGGATATATTTTTATACCTTTCATGAAAATGAAATGGTATATTAATTTCGTCACGAAACCCTAAATTGTAAGTCCTTAAAGGAAAATAGATAGACCCACCATTAAGTATACCGAAATAATCAGGATGAAGAGCTGAGTTGATTTAGCCATGTCCGTGTGTCCGTCTGTCTGTTTTTATGCAAACTAGTCCCTCAATTTTTGAGATATCTTGGTAAAATTTGGTGAGCGGTGTATTTGGGTGTCCGATTAGATATTTGCCGGAACCGGCCGGATCGGACCACTATAGCATATATCCTCCATACAACCGATTTTTCAGAAAAAGAGGATTTTTATCATATCTTCCTCAATTTAACAGATTGAAGCTTCAAACTTCACCATATACTTTCGTATATTGCACATATTTTTGTCTGAAAAAATTGATGAGATCGGTCTATATATAGTATATATCCCCCACAACCGATTGTTCAGATAAGAAACTTTTCGTAATTACTGCCCTATTTTAAGAGCTAGAGGCTTCAAATTTCAACGAAAGCTTACGTATGTAGCATATATTGTTGTCTGAAAAACTCATAAAGATCGGTGGTATAAAGTATATATATGGTGGTATATAAAGCATATATATATATAGTATATATAATGAAATCCTTTGGCGACCTTCTTCTGTTAATAAGGTATTTGTTTAACCGGCTTTATATCCAATTTTTAGTATTAAAACACCAAAAATTATTTCTTCTTCAGTTTACCAATATATTTCTGTTACACACGGTAACCGTCTTCAGGGCTTTGAACTATAAACAGATTACAGAGACATAAAATAAAAATAGAATTTACATAAAAATTAAATAAACATGGACATTTCTGTACATACATTATTTTACACGTCTTCGCTGTTTAACGTGGAGTTAATCACTGTCCGCATATTGTTTATCAAGTGTTTGTAGTAGCTCGCGCAGTTATCAATGTCAGTTTTGTAATTCATTCTTATGTTAGTCGGTGTTTAGGCAGGATGCCTAACTTTTCCGCATCTGATTGCGATCCCCCTAGTAACTCTGCAATTCGATACTCGACTTTAGGAAAAAGATAGGGAAGTTCGACCTGAGGGAGAACGCGCGCGCGAACATAGTATCCGCCTGCCAGCTTGCGATACTGAGGTATTAAAGGGCGACTACCTATCTTGGCCAACGTTTCGTGACCTGTTCACGGCCATCTATAAAAACAACTGTCGCCTAAGCTCGGTAGAAAAGTTGTTCCACCTTAACCAAAAAGTCAAAGTGAGGCAAAGGATATCGTAAAGAAATGTCCCTTGACAAATGATGGCTTCGAAACAGCCTGGAAAAGCCTATGTGAGAGATACGAGAATAAACGGATTCTCGTAAAGTCACAACTACAAATTTTATTTAATCTGAAAAAGATAGATAGTGAGTGCGGCAGCTCAATTAAAACCTTACAGCGCGACATAAATAATTGTTTGGCATACTTAAAAACCCATTATATAGATGTTTCAAATTGGGATGCGATTATTATCTATTTATGTTCGACAAAATTACCTGAAAATGCGTTGGCTCTATGGGAGCAGAGCATTGACCACACAACGGACATATCCAAGTGGTACAACTGTTCCAAATGCCACTCTCGTTACCACACGCTCCTGCATGCGGTCACACTTCAGCAACCGGCGGTGCGCAATCCTTTCAAATAAATAATAAATAAATGTAAGGCGCGATAACCTCCGTAGAGATCTAAGGCCGAGCTTCTCTTCCAATTTGCGTCGTGCTCCTCTTGATTTTCCCTACAAATTGGCCGGACGGAACCTACATGTTTTATGCCGACTCCGAACGGCATCTGCAAGGCAGATGAGTTTTCACTGAGAGCTTTTCATGGCAGAAATACACCCGGAGCGCTTACCAAACACTGCCCGCTTAGAAAAATTTTCTTCTAATTGAAAAACTTTATTTCTAAAATTTTGATGTTGCTTTGCCCGGGGTGTGAACCCAGGGCTTACGGTGTGGTAGGCGGAACATGCTACCATCACACCACGATGGCCGCAATCCTTTCAAAGGTGCGGATAATACCCCGTCTACTTCAGCACAGGCGCGGAAAAGACAGGGATCGGGACAACCACCTTCCTCTGCGAATCAAAATGTCAAATCCTGCCATGCCAATTCCAGTACAGGTGTGCTATTAGGAACTGCTCGCGTACACATTCACCATAATGGTACCGACTTCTCCGCGCGGGCATTAATTGGTTCTGGGTCTGAATGTTCCTTCATAACTGAAAGACTGAAACGTAGCATCAATTTGCCAGCGAAGAAAATGCATGCCCAGGTTTCAGGCATCACAAATTCGGTGTCATCTCAGGTGAAAGAAGCATCCAACATTGAATTACGTTCACCAGTGGATCCCTGCTTCAGCCTGACTACACCCGTTCTCGTTTTAGCTAAACTCACTGGGGATCTGCCATCCTGCCATATCAACGCAATGGCTATGCAGTCATTCCCAGACTTGGTTTTGGCAGACAAGAGGTTCTACGTCAACGAAGACGTAGACCTCATACTTGGCGGAGACATATATCCCCAAATTATAATGAGCGGTATAAAAAAGAATGTGCTAAACACACTCTTAGCCCAAGAGACAGTGCTCTGTTGGATACTAACCGCTCGTATCGAATCAGCGAATCCAACGAAGAGTATTATGTCTTTCTACAACGAAATGTACCCAAAAACAAAATATTAAACGAAGAGCAGAGGTATTGCGAAAAATTATTTAAAGAAACAACGGAACGTGATGAAGATGGAAGATACACCGTGTCACTACTTTTCCGGCAGGATTACAATATTAATTTAGGACCGTCCCTGAAGCGAGCATGCTCTCAATTCTTCCGGAATGCGGGACGAATAATAAAAAAACCCAGACCTAGGTAGAGAGTATGTTCGGGTGTTGTCGGAGTATGAAACGCTCAGACATATGAGCAAAATAAAAAACAATATCTTATCCGAAGATTCGAATAATTATTTCCTGCCCCACCACGCCGTTATATGGCCCTACGGCCAACGGTAATAGCTTAAACGATATCCTCCTCCCAGGCCCAGTTCTACACGCCGATCTACCCATCCTAATCTTACGATGGAGACTATACCGATTCGTCTTCAATAGCGACATCGAAAAGATGTACCTACAAATTTGGGTGAACGAAAATCACACCAAATTTCAACGTATTGTGCATCGCACTTCCCCGAATGACCCTATTAGTTTTTACGAATTAAAGACGGTTACCTTTGGAGTGAATTGCGCTCCATATCTCACGATAAGAACGCTCATACAACTGGCTGGCACACCCTACAGCGGCTAGCATACTAAGAGAGAGTATGTACGTAGATGATGTTTTATCTGGAGGACACACAATAGCGTCAACCATCAAAGCAAGAAACGAGATTCGCGAAGCCTTACACTCAGCTGGCTTTCCATTACGCAAGTGGACTTCAAATTGCGAGGAAACTCTAAAGGACATCCCCAAAACGGATTTGCTCAGCGAGGATTTCTTAGCGTTCGAAGAAGCTAGTTCGTTAAAAGCCCTGGGAATACGATGGAACGCTCACTCAGACGTATTTTATTTCAAAGCAGGAACCCTAGAAAATGGCGAAAACATCACAAAACGAGCAGTCCTATCCGCCATCGCCAAACTTTTCGATCAATTAGGGTGGCTGGCACCAATGGCCATTGTGGCAAAAATACTCATGCAAAATATTTGGTTAGAAGGCACCGCTTGGGACGAACCAGTATCGACCAGAACACCAGAACGTTGGAAAACCTTCACCGACCAATACCACGAGATCAATAAAATAAGGATACCTAGATGGGTAAACTTTTCTCCAGGAACCGACATCGAGAATCTATGGATTTTGTGACGCATCCGAGAAGGCTTATGCAGCGGCCGTTTACATGCGCGTAAAAATGGATAATGACATCTGGACAAACCTGCTTCTAGCTAAAATTCGAGTAGCCCCAATGAAAACTCTTTCTCTTCCACGATTGGAACTTTGCGAGCCGTGCTGTTAGCGAAATCACAGAATCAATCTTCAGGAACCTCAAATTGGGGACCAGTGAAAGTCCACCTTTGGACGGATTCCACCATCGTCCTCGCATGGATAAGGAAACCGCCCTGCCTTCTTGGTCCACTTTCGTCACACATCGGATCACCAAGATCATCGACATGGTCGGAAATAAGGATTGGTCGCACGTAAATTCAGAATCAAACCCAGCAGATTTAGGTAGCAGAGGATTACTTGCGTCTGAATTGGTCAACAATTCGTTGTGGTGGCAGGGACCTTCTTGGTTGCAAGAAGACACTTCCCAATGGCCTGAACAAGAAAATAACTACATCACCTCCGTAGAGGAAAAGAAAGCGAAGACCTGCGCAACGACAAACCGTACATATTACCGATGTTCTCCAACGCTTTTCTGACCTACCAAGAGCTTACGAGTGCTGTCCTATGTGATGAGATTCTACCGAAGAACTCACCCCGAAACAAAAAATTCATTCCATGTCATGTCGCACTTAATCTCCCCTGATGAAGTTAAGGCCACTACACGACTTTTAACTCAAATCTATCAGAAACAACATTACAGTTCAGAATATAAAGATTTAAAGGCCGGAAAACCAATTGAAGGGAAAGGTGGAATACTCTCACTTAATCCCTACCTAGACCAACATGGCATCATTTGGTTAGGAGGGCGACTCGGGGCGTCAAAGGACTTAGCTTTTAATGAACGCCACCCAGTCCTCCTCCCATACAACTGCAGGCTATCCCGTCTGACAGTCTTAATGTTTCATCAACAAAGTCTGCATGGGGAAAACCAACTCATGTAACGTCTGATACGCACCCAATACTGGATACCTAACATCAAAGCCATGATTAGGGCAACAATTCACAATTGCAAAGTTTGCACTATACACCGAAAGCGTGCTCAGACCCAACTTATGGGTATTCTCCCTCGCGAACGCACGACATTCAGCCGCGCATTCACGAATACTGGAGTCGACTTCGCCGGACCCCTCGACATTAAAAGTTACCGCGGCAGAGGGTGTCGGCTATCCAAAGGCTATGTTTGCCTGTTCGTGTGTTTTTCCACATGAGCAATTCATCTTGAGGCCACTACCGACCTCAGCACACCATCATTTCTTGCGGCATTTGCCCGTTTCATATCTATGCGTGGATGCCCAAAAAATATGTACTCCGACAATGGTACGAACTTTGTCGGAGCGTCACGATCCTTACGATCAGAAATGAAGACTTTCATCTCACAAGCGCGAAAGAACGCCGTCTCAAAATACAGCCACCAGTCACTCACGTGACATTTTACCCTGCAGGCGCTACCCATATGGGAGAACTGTGGGAGGCTGGAGTGAAAAGCTTCAAAAGCCACTTCAAAAAGATAGCCCCACCACACAAATTCACATTCAAGGAATTCCATACACTCTTGTGCCGCATCGAGGCATGCCTGAATTCGCGGCCGCTCAGCCCGGCATCCAACGACCCAACGGACATATAGCCGCTTACCCCAGGCCATTTCCTCACTGGCAGCCACCTACTGGCTCCGCCAGAACCAGATGCTAGTGAGAGCTCTGCCTCGATGATCAATCGGTGGCAGAAACTCAAAGCCCTCCATCACACTTTCTGCAAACGATGGAAGTTGGAATATCTATCCGAACTTCAAAAACTAGTGAAGTGGAAGCATCCAAAACAAAATATAAAAGTGGGAGATCTCGTTGTCCTCAAAGAGGAGAACTTATCTCCCAACGAATGGAGGTTAGGTGGAGTTGTCAACGTACACCTCGGAGAAGATGACCGAGTACGCGTAGTCGACCTCAAAACCGAGAAGGGTCAAGTCAGACGACCTTTGGCTCCTCCTAACCATCCCTCCGTTCCTCCTTATCTCTACTGTCAAAAAATGAAACACAGCTCTCGTTCACCCAGAACGAGGCCAACCAACAACCCTTAATGCAGATTGGTTATCTGCCACAGAAAACAAAGGGGCTCGGGCCGTTCTAATTTTGAATTTTCAAAATTTGAAAACCCAGCTCTAGTTCACCCGAAACGAGGCCAACCAACAACCCTAATGCAGATCCCTCATCTACTACAAAACACTTAATTTTAATTTTTTTACAGAAGCAACCCCAAATTCACTCGCTCACCCCGAGCGAGGACACCAGAAAACATACCACCACAGGACACCAGAAAGCCTACCGCAGAAGGGTGAACCCATTTGCCACAGAAAACCTTTGCACTCGTTGGCGCGCAACGAGGCCCGTCGCACGCCTGAAGCAGATGAGAAAAAACCCATCCGCCCCAGATATTAGCAGGGTAAAATTATTTATATTTTGAGAAATCTGAATTATGTCAATCCGAATATTCTAAATTAACGGTTTATCCGGAACGCTTCCATGAATACTTGACGGAAAACGGCTTTCCGAAATTTCAGAATAAAAATACTCCCTGTGTAGTAGGACCGCACAAAAGCTTAACAGTTCTGTCAAAGTCAAGGTAGGAATATAAAGTTCTAAGACAATAAGCCATTTTCTTTATTGTTTGTTTTTTTGTAAATTCATTGCGGCTGCTGAATAAAGTTTTCTACATTATAGCCCTATCAAACTCAATCTTCCATACAATGTACAAATTCCTAATTATCCTGTATTGAATGCCTAATCCAGTGAAAAATCCAGTCGGTTTGCTTGGTGATCCGAAGTTTATTGTCAATGTAAGAAATGACAATCAAAAGTAAATCATTTTCAATAGTTTATGAAAACTAGAAAAACACAAAAAGGTTCAATGTTTGATTTTCACTGCACTTGCTGCAAAAGATAATATGACTTTTTCGAAAATAGGCCCATATTTGATTAGGTGCAACATATGGGGTGGTTGCGCATGCATTTTATCTTGATTGTATCTGTAGTTAAGAAGGAAACGGCTGCTTTCCATTTTAACTATTCTTTGCAAAAACGAAGTATTTTTGTGGTGCTGCTGACAGATGTTCGCTTAATGAAGCAAAATGTCCTGTACGAAAAAGAAACTTAATTGTTTCATCGAATGGAATTGTGATTCGATTAGGTTTCTGTGTGAAAACGGTATAAGATTGTTTTATTTTTATACTATCCCCACCAACCTCTTCTAAGCTGTTTTCTAATTTCGTTGTTGACCAACTTTAGACTGGCCAAAGCATCTGCGACGGAATCGTGAGCATCTATATTTTCCAGTATGGACTCTATAAATAATTTTAGAAAAACCTGTTGTTCGGATGTTAAGTCCTCTTCTCTATTCGGTAATTTTCCTGTACATCTGTCTTTGATTATTTGCTCATTTCATTGGGATTTGCGTTCCATAACATGATTTTTTAAAGTAAGGCTGTAGCTGGTCTTGTAATCCACGCAAACGTACGTAGTTCTGAGAAAAGATAAGTAGGCTTCACGATTGGCTTCGCGAACCAACCCAGTCAAAGTGGGTGTGCCATGAGTAAGGAGCCCTGAAATATTTTGGTTTCGAATAATGTGCGAGGCATGAATCTGTAGTTAACGGCCCATTTTTGTTCGAAAACACGTCCCCAGTTCACACTTCCCTTTAAGTATTCTAAAGGGTATAGGAGTAAGAATCGTGCACCCAACCGCAACTGAAAACAACCACAAATCGCTAACTGTATCGTAGTCTGCGCATCACCCAAATTCATACTAGACAAACACATGAACTACCGATGGTCCCGCGACGATCCAAGAAAAAAGTGAGAGCGGCATATAAGAATAGTATAGAAATGGGAGCAAAAAATAGTCGGAAAAAATATGTATTTAGAGTGTATACGATACGATGTAAAGGCACTTATAACCAAAACATATGGTGGAACTTTCCGACTTTTACTATACAAACCCAGTACAAGCCACATTGGTAATATATATATAAACGCAGGGATATTGAGCTAAACGTATCGGGGGGTATCTCTCTACAAGCATGGGTTAATTTTTCTAAATACTAAAAATGTACTCACATACTATATTCACTGCGTAATGAAGAGCATATTCAGAAACATGAAGGTACTGCGCAAATAAAAGTTTAGAAATATCTCCCATTCCTGCAAATCAGCAATCCAATTTATTTCGGTGTAAGGTACTCGCCATATCACAAAATGTTTAGTAATAGTTCTGCTCGAAAAATAAGTAATGTGAAGACAGGTAATGCCAACATATTTACCAAAGACAAGATATTTTACCTCATCGAAGTTCAAGTAAGTTTTTATTAACCGCTCGAGTGTTGGCCGACTTTTTTCCCTTTTTTACACATATGCGTTACTGCCCACTGGATGGGTCTTGAGCTTTGATTGCGACATGTGGGTCAATTATGAATTATTTTCATTGCGTCCAAGTAAAAATTTGTAGATTTACCCACCATAATTAAAGAGAAATCTGTAAAAATTAATACTCCACCTATAGACATTGATAGCTAATACCAATGGCGTACTATAAAAGATTCTGCTGTATTACATTTGCGCTGTACACCCACTTACCCGATGTATTGGCGCCATATCCATATCTAATCAGTGCTATTTAATTTTAGAATATACAACTATACGCTAAAATCAAGTGAGTTAATCTAGTTACTTCGATTACTTCGGCCTGAACTACATCATTGAGACGTCCTGGAGTGCAAATAATAAGTTCATCTCCAGCCTTGACAACGCTTATTTGCGCACGCCGGTTACCACCACCGTATATGCATACACACAAAATATGGCATTCGAGCTGGTCGCCATTTCCAAACAAAAAAAAAAAAAGGGGTACGTTATTGGTTAACTAGGCGCTTCAAAGAGTCAATCCCAGGTAGTAGATCCTAGCATGACCTCGCTTAAATGCATTCTGGCATTTCTTCCAGCACCAAATTCCACACAAATATCTGCAAAGAAAAAAATAAAAATCCATTAATAAATGCATCAAGGGACATCGCAAAGGTGTGACAACTGACAGCGCGGCCGACGCCGCAGTTGGAGCACCCCTTTGCGATGCCAGCCAATACAGTCAAAAAACGATAAAACCTCACAAAACCAATTAGTAGCCCCATCTCCTGGATCTCCACCGCTGGTCTCCTGAAAATAAAAGACTATTAATTGTTAATATGAAATAAAAGAATATTACTTAATAATTAAAAATAATATATCAAATTACAAAGTACATATTAAAATTTACTTACCATATTTCCTCCTCAATGACCACCAATATCGTACTCCAACCACGCGTAAAAATGACAAGAATGAAACCACTGATGACATGATACGAAACTTTTATTCTCTCTCAATTCGTTTCCAGGAATGGGTCTTGAAGTTCATTCGATTGTAAACAAAAGTTCGTTCGTTTCCAAGAATGGGTCTTGAACATCAGATGGCTATAGAGTTGCCTAAACTACCCAAAAAAAAAAAACTCCAAGAAATTCGTTCGGTTTCATTATTTTCAAAAAATCAGCAAGTAAGGTGCTAAAAACTTATTAAAATTTATAAAAAAGGCAAAGTTTTGTAGAAATATTTTGTGGTAGATAATTGAAAAAATATGAAATAATATATTTCGATTGCGTTGCTTTGCTTTGTTGCGCTGGCACCGCCATAAGATAACAATGAACGGCTAGTCCCTTTTTCACTTTGATGCGACCAAAATGTTTGTTTACATACATATGTATATCCACATACAATAAAAAACGCAAAAAATTTATAAGAAATTACGAAATTAGATCACTTGGTGAAGTATCTGCGTTGTCGTCCGCAAAAGGCTGTTAATTATACATGTTGCGTTAACCTATACGTATACCTACAATTTATCTCAGCTATCAAAAGCGGAATGTTGCAATGCTCCACAAAAACCTGGCCTTTATGCATCCATTTACATCAATGCGAAGACTAAGAAGCTGACTTTTTCTCCAATCGAAAGCTGCTATCAAAACCCGTTTCGTGTGCAGCCCTTCGATGAAAGGTGTTGTCACTGATAAATTTTCCACGGGTGAAAAATAGTTATTTTTTCTTCGGATTTGTAATCCTCACAAAAATTCGAGTTTTTTGATATCCCATTTGACAATCTTGAATAAGTTTTCAGTGAAAATTATAAATTAAACCTTTACCATGTAAAATACCCCAAAGCTATTCTGAAATGCTCAAATTTGATTTTGAGGATGATGGTATCTATGGCCAATATTATAAAAAATGCACATTTTCACGCGCTCTCAGAGAGCGAGAAGTTTCAAATCATGTCATCTGTGAATGAAACAACGGCGCAATGAATCGAATTTACCGTTTGTTTCAATTCTGTGGAATTTACATTCTATACATAGGTATGTATAAATGTTCGCGAGTATTTTTTTATACTTATACACCAGTGCGCAACCTTTTTAAAAGGAAAAAAAGTTGGTAGCAAAAAATGAAAATAGTGCTAGAAGTTGGGAGATGTGTTTTTTTTTCCAGAAAACAATAGCTACAGTTTATACATGTACACAAAACAAAATATATGGAAATTTGTATAGACCTAGCTTATGCCTATATGCTACTTGCTTTTTCCCGTATTGTGAGCTTGAAATACTGACGAAAATTTACAGAAACGCCTAAGTCCAGCAACAATCTTCCAACGTACCAAATTTACTGCCACCAAAAACCGATTTCGGCAGGTTATCGTTACTTTAAAACTTTTTATTTTCGTTCAAAATTATTCGCAAAAAAAAAGGAAAAAGAAAACTGTTGAAAATAGCGTAGAAAAATATTCGCGTGCTCAGTTACTACCGATATTTCATAAACAAATTTATTTCTTGTTTTAAATTTCTTCACAAATTTTTCCAAATTGACGGGTTGGGTCAGTATCATCTCTTAATGTTAGTTGGGTGCACTCGGCAATTAAACATGTTTACCAAATGATCACGTATTTAGTTTCAATTCGAATAGATTGAGATGTTGGTAGATTATTGGGAGTTGGTGATAAAGTAGCAGAAAAGGAAAATGGGTCAAAAAGTTCGTAAATCTACCAATGCAGTAAAGTCCGTGCACTAGACGTTGATATACTTATACCTACTTATGTACATATATTTGCCTGTTTCTTTTTAGTGCTGCATCAAATGACGCACACTGGTACCGAAAACCCGCAAGAGAAACGAAATCGGGGTCGGCCTTTCTGACCCATACTGACGCCTCGGACAGTCCCAAAAAATATTTCCGCACAAATATAAAGGCAGAAACCTCATTTAAAAATAATTATGCTCTCATTTACAAAAAAAAAAAAAAACAAACAAACAAAATTTTTTTTTTGTTTTTTGGATTTTTTTTTTGCCGTCGGTACTGCTTGGTTTTTGGCTGGGGGCTGGATTTGTTGTTTTCAACAACAAACGTCACAAATAGTCATGATTAAGGGTCCGCTACAAAAACAATCCGAATCCCGAAATTAAAGAGTCCCGACATGAAAAAGTCCCGAAATGAGATAAAATCAACTTTTTCTACGGCACTAGTGCAACGACAAAATACATAAGGCATATACATAAATATTCACTCCACAAACCCACCACACTAGCACTGACAAAAACCATACGCCTGGGTTGCACGTAGCACTTTGCCTAATGGTACGTGCAGATAGAACCCGTCGTGAAAACCTTCGCAAATCTGGAAATTCATGTCAGGAGATAGCAAATAACAAAATTCTGCTTGGTAAAATTGTATTTTATCTTTTTTTAGACCATTTTAAACACTTTTCAACCTGATTTCAACAAGCACTGCAGAAACACTGATATGTATAACTCACTACACAAACAAAACAACAACAAAATATGTATATATTTAGTGAACATCTTAAATACGCACTGATCTGGAATCGCGTCCTTTCCAATCTCCCACTCATATCACTAGCTCCAGTAACTTTGCGCGGGTGGCTTGGAATCACGTCCGTTCCAACCGCCCACACACCGCAATCCGACTTATTGTGTTAAATATACATCCGCTGCTCGAAATCACGTCCATTCCGACAGCACTAGCTAATAATCTAATACCTAATTAGAATATATGTACTACCGCGAGAACAAGCCTCACCCAACCAACCTCACGGCCACTCGTCCCGGCACATCCACAAGATGCCACACCTCGTCGAACAGAATGCAGTCGCCCCGAGAGCGCAACGATGCGTAATACGCTCGAACGGAGACCTCGGCCTCTTCGTCCAGCCCAGGGAAACTTTCACCCAAACAAAAAACTGCGAGTCTGGAACGGAGACCTCGGCCTCTCCGTCCAACCAAAAAAAAAAAAAAAAATGTTGCCAGTCTGGAACCGAGACCTCGGCCTCTTCATCCAGCCTTATTGGCCTTCGGCTATACATATATTACGTTATGAATTTGTATATTTAAGAGTTACGTATAAACCAATGGCAAGAAATATTCGCTTATATCTTTTCATAACCGCTAACTTCTCATCCTAGCTCAGGTGACATGCTGAGCAAGTCGGGAAGGGCTCCTGGCCGTCCGCGACGCTGGCGAAATACGCGATCTAGGTTAAGTTTAGTTTTAATGCAAATGGTTTTTCTCGTTCCTTTTCAGCGGTCGGAGATCATTGGTGGAAAACGATGTTGCGTCTCGCAAGGGGGACGGCATTTTTAGGCAGGATGCCTAACTTTTCCGCATCTGATTGCGATCCCCCTAATGCAACTCTGCAATTCGATACTGGACTTTAACTTATAGCCACCCACACCATCACCGCCACATGCATGTGCATGCACGTGTATGTGTGCCTTTTGTCAGCACTCATGCATATGCATGTCGGGGTTGATGTATGGGTGCCTTTCCCCTCCAAAACGGAGGATTTTGTGGGTCAACAGTTGTCGCTTTCGATACAACCGGCCTCTTGGATTTAAGCCGCCAAACAGCTCACATCTGCCGCCAGCGATCTCTGCCGTAGTCACATATTCACAACGTAATATATTTTCCTGTATAGTTCTTATTTACCCAATAAAACATATCATTATAACGAGAAATCTCGTATTCTCTTATTTTTATTTCCACACGCCATATTCCCACTGAGATCGACCCCGGTGCGCCCACCTCTCGCAAGGATCAGACGCAACCCGGCCGAACAGACGGTGTGTTTAAAATATGAAGTACTTCTAAAGTCAATCTCTCATTATATTGTTTCTCTTCCTGAAGTATTGTTGTGTGGTTAAAGTTCGGAGAGCGGCTTTTCATCGTACAGTGTGTCATAAGTGCTGTTTTATGGTGAGTTGTTTCGTGGCAATGTTTAAAGTCTGATTTATGTTGGGCTAGTCGAGTTTCTAATTTGGCTTTGGTTGTGCCCACATATATATTATTGCACGGTTCCATGTCATTTCCATTACGTTGTATTTTATATATCACATTGCTTCTATCCGCCTGAGGTACCTTAGATTTTGATCTGTTAAATAAATTTTTTAATGTGTTAATTGGCTTGTGCGCTATTCTAACTTTTTCTTGATTATAACAATTTGAGTTTGCTAAGCGCTCTGATAAATTTGGTACATAAGATAATGATATCAAAATTTCTGGTTTTTGTGATTCCTGTTGACTAGCTTGTGATATACATCTTTTAATTAGAGTATTTGTAATATTTTCAGGAAAATCGTTACTTTTTAATAATACTTTTGCTTATTCTTTGATCTCTTCGTGGTAAGCGTCATCTGATATATTTAGCATACGTCGTATATAGCCCACTGCTGTATTCATTATCATCTTCTTTGGGTGTTTCGAATGAAAGTTAATGATTCGTCCTGTAGATGTGGGTTTCTTATAACACTTTAACTTCAGTTGGTTGCCTCGTCGAATAATAATTGAGTCAAGATATGGCAATTTTCCGCCGTCTTCGAGTTCCGTTGTGAAATTTATATGTTTGTCAAAAGATTTTAATGCGTCAACTGTGTTTTGTACCTCATCTTCATTTATTATGGCGAATAGGTCGTTCACGTACTTTGTGACTAATCTTGGTACTCGCGTTAACTTTTTCCAGTATACCAATCCAACTAGCACTTGACATCATAATAAGAAAATGGACGATAATAGAAAAGCATACGAAACTACCAAAGAAAATGTTTATAGAAATGTTAAAATTTTGCATCGAAGAAAATCGATATTTCAAATTTAATGATAAAATTTACACCCAGCTGAGAGGGTTACCAATGGGATCACGACCTCACCAGTGATTGCAGATATCGTGGTGGAGGAGTTGTTGGAGAATACAATGAAAAAGTTAACGCGAGTACCAAGATTAGTCACAAAGTACGTGGACGACCTATTCGCCATAATAAATGAAGATGTGGTACAAAACACACTTGACGCATTAAATTCTTTTGACAAACATATAAATTTCACAACGGAGCTCGAAGACGACGGAAAATTGCCATATCTTTACTCAATTATTATTCGAGGAGGCAACCAACTGAAGTTAAAGTGGTATAAAAAACCCACATCTACAGGACGAGTCATTAACTTTCATTCGAAACACCCAAAGACGATGATAATGAATACAGCAATAGGCTGTATACGCCATATGCTAAATATATCAGATGACGCTTACCACGAAGAGATCAAAGAAGAAGCAAAAGTATTATTAAAAAGTAACGATTTTCCTGAAAAATATTACAAATACCCTAATTAAAAGATGTACATCACAAGCTAGTCAACGGGAATCACAAAAACCAGACATTTTCAAATCATTATCTTATGTACCAAATTTTCAGAGCGCTTAGCAAACTCGAATTGTTATATCAAGAAAAAGTTAGGATAGCGCACAAGCCAACTAACACATTAAAAAAGTTATTCAACAGAACAAAATCTAAGGTACCTCAGGCGGATAGAAGCAATGTGATATATAAAATATCATGTAATGGAAATGACATGGAACCGTGCAATAATATATAAGTGGGCACAACCAAAGCCAAATTAAAAACTCGACTAGCCCAACATAAATCAGACTTTAAACATTGCCACGAAACAACTCACCATAAAACAGCACTTCTGACACATTGTACGACGAAAAACCACTCTCCGAACATTAACCATACAACAATACTTCAGGAAGAGAAACAATATAATAAGAGATTGACTTTAGAAGTACTTCATATTTTAAACACACCGAATAACATTCGAATGAATTACAAAACGGACGTTGGTAACTGCGCGAGCTACTACAAACACTTGATAAACAATATGCGTACAGTGACTAACTCCTCGTTAAACAGCGAAGACGTGTACAATAATGTATGTAGAGAAATGTCCATGTTTGTTTAATTTTTATGTGAATTGTATTTTTATTTAATGTCTCTGTAATTTGTTTTTAGTCCAAAGCCATCAAGACGGTTACCGTGTGTAACCGAAATATATTGGTAAACTGAAGAAGAAATAATTTATGGTGCTTTAATACTAAAAATTGGACCTAAAGCCGGTTAAACAAATACCTTAAAGTATATACAAGTTAAAGGACTATAGTCCTTGTTTTATAAAAAAATTAATTTGTTGGGCCAACTCGCCCAACCAACAACACTAAACAACACAAGTTCAAATAGTCTTTTACAAGTATATTTTAACTCAGTTTATTCACAATTATAATTAAGATTAAATTACTGTTAACTCCAATCCGTCCCGAACTCGACTGCCGGCTCTGCCGCAACTGCTCCCATATATAGCCAATCAACAAGCCGCGACGCGCCTCTTGCGTAACTTGTTGACAGCCCACTGTGTGAGAATGTTGAAGTCGGTTTCTTCCCACAGGTGCTGTATGTGTGCATTTCACAATCATGTGTAATAGAATTTAGCTGACTGTGCGTCTGGAGTAGTTCCGTAGCATGAGTGTTAATTGCCGTCACTAACCATGGCCTTGAATTAAGGTGTTAGGTTGCCATGCGCGGCCGTATGTAGTGAGAACCATAATTTGCAGGTGTTAGTTGCCGTCACTAGCCATGGCCTTGAATTAAGGTGTTGGGTTGCCATGCGCAGCCGTTTGTTGTGGGAAATATAATTTGCTGACTCGGCGCGCGTGTACTGGCCATACGTGGGAATGTTGCGATAAGGGCAACTGGCGTGTGTTAACTCTTCCCCCTTTAAAGATCTCCGTCCCGCAGATTAGGATTTGGACAAGTGTCCTCTTTATGTTGTCTTCTAATGGATAGTCGCAATTCCGGGAATTTTGGCCCCGCTGTTAATTTCCTCCAAATTATCCAAATCATGAGTAGGAGCAGAAGTAGCCTCAAAGTTTCCGACGCCGTGAACCAATTTGTTTTGTCCCTCAGGTACCTCAAGAGCTTAACATTGCCGATTGTCATCTCGTGTACAAGATTGAGGTTAACTGCAAGGCTTTTATTTGCAATAGTAGATAGCACAGGGGGGAGTATTTGAACTCCTGAACTACTCATACTCCAGTAGGTTCTGTCACCAATGCGGATCGTTTCATTGTCCAGTTGAAGGATGTAAGAGCCGCTCAGGTGATTGGGAGCATCACCTGACCACACGGTGTTATTGAAATTGTCTAAGAGAATCGTGTCTTCCTTGATCACCTCGATCGTTGAGTCATTGCAATTGATGTACCGACAACTAGTTTTACCACCTTTGAGCAGACGTGGCAGACAGTCGTCCTCTCGAAGTAGGTCCAGCGCTTTTTGCTTGCATACCATTGCGCTTGTAAGGTGGGTGCAGCTATCCTTGATACCATACGTTTGCTCTTTGTTGATTAAGACTGTGCTGTATTTCAGGTCTATGCGATGTCCGTCTTTTACAATTGCTCTGGTGATCAGATGGTTAAATCTCGTTTGGGCCACCTTTGGCATGGACACAACGTAGAGTAGCATTGTGCTGTTGGTGTAGATTGAAGGTTCGCTGGATTCTATTGCTTCGATCACATTGCTGTATGGAAGGACATCTACTTCGCTTATAAGTCCATTGATCTCTTCTTTGTCTAGTAGGTTGCTGTTGACAATACCTGCCTTAGCCATCTGGCAGGCCTGCACCAGTTCGTTCATATCGTCCTTCAGGATCATGACTTTCTGAAGGATTTCTTGTGAAAGCTTTATGAGATGATTCTGGCCAATGATGTCATTCGTGTTGGTTACGATGCCGTTGACAACCTGCAATAACTCATGAGTTTTCTTAAATATTTCAGAGCTTACCTTGTATTGTTGGTTATTGTTAGATACTAGCGTGTCTTGGGCTCGTAGGAGCTCATCCCAGTCGGAAGCGTCGGGGGAACCGGCTATCCATTTCCAAGCCGATCCTATCCAGTTGATTGATCGCTTGATTCTCTTGTTCTTTGGGCCTTTTAACTCCTCGAGCTGCGTTTGGATTTTACTCAAGTGGAAAGAAATGACGTCTGTGAGGTCGCTCGTTTCATCCAGTTTCTTGACTTCAATTTCCAGGCGGTTTGCTATTTCCTCATAACGGGCTAGGTTGATTACATGAATTAATTTGAAGTAGCCATTGATTATCCAGCCGTACCCATCACGTACGGTTACCACGGGCGAGTCGAGATCGAATACCACATATGCTTGTGCGGATGCACAGAGGCAGATTCTAGGAGTCGGAGTACACATAATTCTAATAACTAGTGAAATACATAGTTAACTATTGCTATTAAAAAATTTACATTTCAAAGTTTAAGTACTAGTCTAAGTAAATTTCAAATTTCATTTTAATTTAGGTAGATTTTAGATTTCAAATTGTAATTAACATTTCAAGTATAAAGTAGACTATTTTTAAATCCTACTGCTATACCTAATGAGTGGAGTTCGGGTCGGCAAGGGTTTGACAGGATTTTACGAGGACCCAGGAGTGATGTTAAAAGTGGAATTTTTCTGACAGTTAGTTTTCAGTAATTAATTTAGTAAGTTAGTTGTTAGTTTTTGTTAGATTTATATTTTTTCTTTTTTTTGTTACTTTTTTTGTAAGTTAGTTAGTTAGCTTTAGGTTTTTGTTAGTATTAGTATTTTTCGAGGAATGTTTCCCTTTTTTTTTTTTTTTTGTTTTTTTTTTTTGTGGCTTTTAGCGCCTTTGATTTGTGAGATCATGTTTCTCTCTCAAATAATTCTTTAATTTTTGTTCTTTTGTTTTACTTTTTTTTGTTTTCTTTTGCGGCTTTTAGCGCCTTTTATTTGTGAGATCATGTTTCTCTCTCAAATAATTCTTTAACTTTTGTTATTTTGCTTTTCTTTTTTGTTTTGTATTGGAATGCAGGCATAAACTCAGATGACATGACGAAGGCTCGTGAGTATCCCCTTTGAAAGTGAACAACATAAGTTTTTGTAAGTGAAAATTTTCCCGCCCATCGAACGAGTGACTTCTCATGTCAATTAAAGCCAATAGTCCCATGGAGGAATTGAACCACTTCGATTGATATCGCTCGGACCACCGAGTTAACTGGAATTGAACCAATACGACAGATCGAATACAAAAGTGAATTTGTACCCGGACCACCGGGGCTTAGGGATCTATGCATGAGTTTTTTACCTCTTGACCAACATTATTAATTCTTCGGCCTTGCCGAGCTTTTGAGTGCTTGAATTTCGACCAGAGGAACAACATTTCTCGAACCAGCTATGGGGGATCGTGTGTATCCATTTTAGAGGTCGCATTGCCATTTGTCATGTTCGATGGCGCCACCTCCTACTAAGGCACGATTTGTCCTACTTAAAAGCCCGCTCTTGTTTTGAAGTTCCCTCTTAGTGCCGAATCTCGCCTCTTATGTTTTTTGTAAGTTTTTAATGTGTCCTTGGACATTTTTTCTGTTTATAGACATTTTTGTTTTCGTTAGATATTTTTAATATCCGATTTGTGGAATTTTTTCCCACTTTGCGTGGTTATAGTGGAATTTCTATTTTCCGCCACAGCTTCTTTCTTATAAAGTGGCTTTTGCTTGCTTTTTATTTGTTTATTAGCTATGAATAATTCATCGCCACTGTCAAAATTGCGGGGGGGCGAACGAGTTTTATTATTTCTTAAGTTCCTACTTTCCTGTTCGTGTAGAAGAAGAGCTTTTATGTCCTCCTTAGTGCGCTCCCTGAAGTTTGCTAAATCCTGGTAATTTATCCTAGCTGTCCTATTCAGAAACACATCAGCCTGTTTGCGCTTTATTACGGAATGTATTGTGTTATTATACCTATCCACAGTTATTGCGACGCGTTCTTCAGGTGTTAATCTAGGAAATTCAACGGAAAGGCAGCGGTATATTTCGATCAAAGTAGAGTGTAGCCTCTCTACCTGACCATTGGCCTCGCTTCGCTGCGTTGGTGTTTGGTATATTTCTATCCCTAAGGACCTGATATAATTTAATACAAGTGGTGACAAGAATCCGCGTTCATTGTCCATGACCAAGGCTCGTGGTACTGTGAAATAATGCAGCGCGATCGTTAGGTTCATTCGCAAATGAGGAGATGACTTATTTTTGATTGGGAAGAGCTTAGCAAATTTGGTAAATTTTTCGATACAACCCAAATATTTTTGTCGTTCAATTTCGAAGATGTCGATGTGCAAGATTTCGCACGGATAACTAGGAATGGGAGTTGGTTGCTCATATGGTTTAGAAGGGTGCCTATCGTATTTGTTCAATTTACATGTTTCGCATTGGCTAATGTATTCCCTAATCTGTTTGGACATTGCGGGAAAATAAAATTTTTCCAGTACCTGTTCCCTATTCTCACGAGCATTTCGATGCGCGCGCTTGTGCTCCTTTTCGATAATGTCGAATACCCTATCGGCTATTGTCACATCTTCTACCACGCGCTGCGTGATCCTAATTTTATATCTGCTGAAATTGTTAACGTATACAGCCTGCAAACTATGGAGGTCATCTTCCGGAATTTTAATGCCATTTATAACATTTGGGTTGAGGTAATTTTTGAGGACTGGTGACAAAGCTTCGACCTTAATACAGGCATTGTGACAAAGTACCTTTTGTACCCCCTATGAGGCTCTTCTGTACACTCGCAACTCGCCCCCCGCCTAAAAATTATTTGATTTCTAAACACATTTATGGGTGCCTCTACGTGAGGTATGAGTTCAGAGCTGTCCTGCTCTGCGGAGTGCATGGTACCCTCTGAAGCAGTGTCAGTTTCAGACACCGCGTCAGCTATAGTACTCGATGGTTGTACAGCTATGGAGTCAGTGAGTGCGTTCACTTCCGTCTTGAGACGGGAGAGTGCATCAGCGACTACATTTGTCTTACCTGGCTTGTAGATTAACTCGCAGTTATATTCCTCTATACGAGCTTTCCATCGCTTGAGCTTTGCATTGTAATTAAGATTACTCAAGGAGAATGTCAGAGGTTGGTGATCAGTGTAAACCCTAATTTTCTTTGCGCCATAAAGGTAGGAACGCAAATTATCTAGTGACCAAACAATAGCTAGAAGCTCTTTTTCATTCGTAGCGTAGTTTTCTTCGGCTTTGTTTAGGGACCGCGATATGTAAGCTATCGGTTTATCGTCGCCTATTGATCCTTGTGATAGTACCGCGCCAATGGCGTAGTTTGATGCGTCCGTTGTCAAATTAAATGGTTTGGAAAAATCTGGAAATGCTAATACATCCGCTGACATTAGTAGTTGTTTCAGCTCGCAGAAGGCCTCTAAGGCATCCTTGTTAAGCATAATCGCTACATTTTTGGACGCGTTTGCTTTTACCCGAGCATTTTCCCCCCGAGTGAGGTTGGTGAGTGGCTTTGCGACCTTGGCGTAATCCCTAATGAATTTCCTATAGTATGAGGTCATACCAAGGAAACTTTTTAAATCCTTCAAATTTTCCGGGGGTGAAATCGTTTTAATAGCTTCTACCTTTTTTGGGTCAGCGCGTACTCCATCGGGAGTAATAACATAGCCTAGAAATTCGACTTCTTTTTCAAAGAAGCATGTCTTTTCCAAATTAACCTTAAGATTCGCCTCCCAAAGCGTTGCAAAAACCTTCTCAACATTAACGAGATGTTCCTCTGCATCCTTGCCAAATACGATGATATCGTCGATATAGACGTAACAAATTTTCCCGATGTACTGCTTGAGGACATCGTCTATCATCCATTGGAAAATCGCAGGCGCATTTTTCAACCCGAATGGCAACCGAAGAAATTCATATTTACCATTCATTGTGGAGAAGGCTGTCTTTGGGATATCCGAATCCTTCATGGGAATTTGGTGAAATCCGGAAGTCAAATCAATTGTAGTATAGAAGTTGGCTTGGCCAAGGCTGCAAAGAGTAGCGTTTATATCGGGAATTGGGTAAGTATCGGCGATAGTTACAGCGTTCAGCCGTTTATAGTCTATAACCATACGATACTGTTTGTCCCCATTCGCCTTAGGTTTTTTAGGGACTACCCAAATTGGGGAATTGTATGGGCTTTTCGACGGCTGGATGATACCTTCGTCTAGGAGCTCATTTACCTGTTTTTCGACTTCATCTCTCATACATGCTGGGTAGGGGTAGGATTTACTATACACCGGTTCGTCGGTTGATGTTTTTATTTCTGCACGGACATTCGTGTTTGCAAGCTCATAGCCGTTAAGTGGTTTGAAAAGACCAGAGTATTTATCCAATAGTGAATTAACCTTTCCATGGATATCAAGAGGTAGGTCCTTTCCTAATGTGAAGTTTACATCGAGAGATCTTCTGTTTTTCAAGGGGATTTTGTAATTGTCTATACTAAGGAGGTTATTCTTCCTATCTATTATCGCGCCTAATTTCCTCAGGGTATCGTCCCCAATGATTCCGCAGAATTCACTAAGAGTCGGTAAACCGAAGAAATCAAATTCGGTGGAGTTACCCACACTTTCGAATAATTTTAGTTTTACTTTATCCTTTATTGGCACGCTACCCCCCACCGAAGCTACATTGAATAATTTCTTTACAGGAGTTGTTTTCGTTGCAATATTATTTTTTATAAAATTCTTATTTGCGCCGGTATCCACGAGGAAATCCAGCACACGACCGTCAGGCAAAGTATATTCTAAGTATGGTACGCTAGATGACCTGAAGACAGAAAATCCTCCGAGTTGTTTTCACTTGGCGATTCCCTCAGGTCCATATCTCTCTCTTCGTTCTCCTCGGGTGTAGTATGGAACACCCTTTGCTGCTTCCGTGGTAGATTTTCTGAACTTGCGCTTCTTTTAAACGGATTTGGGCGATTCATGTAGTTAACGTTGCGTGTCTGTACCGAGGGGTCTACGTCCATTTTCTCTACAGGCGCATGTAGTGGGGTGCTGGCATTTCCAAATCGACCTGACGGGCGGTCACTCTTTACATATGAGTGCTTTTCCTGGTTGCGCCAAGTAGGTTTAGGGGGTAACTGGGGAGGCTTGGTCCTATTCCTAAATGAGGAGGTGCCTGGCAAATTGTTAACAGGGACAGCCACACGGTTATTGGAATTGTTCGTATGAACGGAAAAATTGTGGAAATCCACATTTTGGATTTCCAAACAGGCTGAATATGCCTCTGGCAATGTTTTAGGGCGTCGTATAAGGAGCATTCGCGACATTTCGCCGTTAAGCCCACGTATAATAACGTCCAGGGCACGATTTCGGTAGGTTTCTACCAGAACTTTAACGGCATCTTCCGTGTAGGATTCGGCTTTAATTTTATTAATAATAAGGGAGAATTGATGATTCACCCTGGCGTAGAATTCATCGATTCTCATTCCCTTTTGCTGTAGCTGGTGCAGTTGGTGTTCTAGTGTACCAACATCCCTCTTATCTGCGTAGTGCAGGGAGAGGCATTCCTTAATTTTTCCCCAATTGCTATCGAATATATTGTAGGAAATAAGTGCAGAATCAGCTGCTCCCCGCACCTTCTGCCTAATAGTTGGAGAATCGCTCGGTAAAGGGGCTTTCCCTTCATTACCGCAAAGTCTGAAAGGATCACTTCCACAGAGTGAATCCATGAGATGTACTGGACAGGGTTACCGTCAAACACTTGTAGCTCCTTAACACAATCAGGAAGCCTACAAATATCTCTAATCTCAGCCTCAGAGGTGGGTGGCTGAGCCACAACTTCTTCAACCACTGGAGTAGTGGCCGCCGTAGATGAAGAGCTAGCTGAGTCAACGCGAGCCACCCGCCTTTCTAGCAAATTTATCTTTTCAAGAAGGGCGTTGACGGCCCCAGTCAAATTTGTCACTGTGGCTCTTATATCGTCCATTTTTTGTGGGAATATTTTTTTATTTTACTTTACCTTTGTGTTTTTATACTCACGTGATGAGGTAAATCATCCGTACTATATCAGAATTACACTGCAGTGCGTACAGGAGCTCTCAGGAATTTTCACTAGTGACTACTATTACGCTGTAATGCCGGTAGTATGTAATGCTGATGATCTTGCTAGAAATTCTCCTTTAGTTTTTTCCACGGTTTCCTTCTTTCAACAAATTCCTTAGTCAGCTCTTTCTTTTTTGCAAGGACAGTTTTTCCTTTTTAGCACCTTTTTTTTCACATTTTCTTCTTTCTTTTTTGAACAAATTCTTTTTGGAAATTTTTTTTCACAGTTTCTTCTTTCTTTTTTTTTTTTGAACAAATTCTTTCTTGAATTTTTTTCCACAGTTTCCTTCACTTCCTGGGTCCCTGCTCGGGCGCCAGTTAAAGGACTATAGTCCTTGTTTTATAAAAAAATTAATTTGTTGGGCCAACTCGCCCAACCAACAACACTAAACAACACAAGTTCAAATAGTCTTTTACAAGTATATTTTAACTCAGTTTATTCACAATTATAATTAAGATTAAATTACTGTTAACTCCAATCCGTCCCGAACTCGACTGCCGGCTCTGCCGCAACTGCTCCCATATATAGCCAATCAACAAGCCGCGAAGCGCCTCTTGCGTAACTTGTTGACAGCCCGCTGTGTGACAATGTTGAAGTCGGTTTCTTCCCACAGGTGCTGTATGTGTGCATTTCACAATCATGTGTAATATAATTTAGCTGACTGTGCGTCTGGAGTAGTTCCGTAGCATGAGTGTTAATTGCCGTCACTAACCATGGCCTTGAATTAAGGTGTTAGGTTGCCATGCGCGGCCGTATGTAGTGAGAACCATAATTTGCAGGTGTTAGTTGCCGTCACTAGCCATGGCCTTGAATTAAGGTGTTGGGTTGCCATGCGCAGCCGTATGTTGTGGGAAATATAATTTGCTGACTCGGCGCGCGTGTACTGGCCATACGTGGGAATGTTGCGATAAGGGCAACTGGCGTGTGTTAACTTACATATATATATATTTTCGCAATTTCAGCCCCATTTTAACAGCTAGAAGCTTCAAATTTCACCGAATGCTTACGTATGTATATAGCATGTATTGTTGTCTGAAAAAATCATAGAGATCGGTTGTACATATAGTATATATATAATACAGCCGATTGTTCAAATAAGAAACTTTTCGCAATTTCTACCCCATTTTAACAGCTATAAGCTTCAAATTTCACCGATTGCTTACGTATATAGTATATATTTTTGAGTAAAAAAATCATAGAGATTGGTGACATATATAATATATATACGATGGTATATATATTATATATATATAGTATATATACTTTTTTTTTGCAATTTCAGCCCCATTTTAACAGCTAGAAGCTTCTAATTTCACCAAATGCTTACGTGTATAGCATATATTGATGTCTGAAAAAATCATTGAGATCGGTGGTATACATAGTATATATCTCATACAACCGATTGTTCAGATAAGAAACTTTGCGCAATTTCTGCCCCGTTTTAACAGCTAGAAGCTTCAAATTTCACCAAATGCTTACGTATATAGTATATATTGTTGTGTAAACAAATCAAAGAGATCGGTGATATATATAATATATATACGATGGTATATATAGTATATATTTTTTTTTTTGCAATTTCAGCCCCATTTTATAAGCTAGAAGCTTCAAACTTCAACAAATGCTTACGTGTATAGCATATATTTTTGTCTGAAAAAATCATTGAGTTCGGTGGTATATATAGTATATATCTCATACAACCGATTGGTCAGATAAGAAATTTGCGCAGTTTCTGCCCCATTTTAACAGCTAGAAGCATCAAATTTCACCAAATGCTTACGCATATAGCATATATTGTTGTCTGAGAAAATCAGAGAGATCGGTGGTATATATATTATATACCCATCATAAACTGTCATTTTTGCCCCTTTTTTACGGCTAGAAGCTTCAAAATTCATCAAATTTCATCAAATAGTTACGTTTACATCATATATTGTAAAAATACGTGAATCGAAGTCATAGTTTTTACATGCAGAACACAAAAAACGTGAAGCTTTGCATCCTCACACAAAGTACCTACCTATTTTTATACCTTTCATGAAAATGAAATGGTATATTAATTTCGTCACGAAACCCAAAATTGTAAGTCCTTAAAGGTAAATAGATAGACCCACCATTAAGTATACCGAAGTAATCAGGATGAAGACAGCCATACAACCGATTTTTCAGAAAAAGAGGATTTTTGTCATATCTTCCTCAATTTAACAGATTGAAGCTTCAAACTGCACCATATACTCTCGTATATTACACATATTGTTGTCTGAAAAAATTTATGAGATCGGTCGTATATATAGTATATATCGCCCACAACCGATGGTTCAGATAAGAAACTTTTCGCAATTACTGCCTTATTTTAAGAGCTAGAGGCTTCCTATAAGCTTCAAATTTCACCGATTGCTTACGTATATAGTATATATTGTTGTGTAAAAAAATCATAGAGATCGGTGATATATATAATATATATACGATGGTATATATAGTATATATATTTTTTTTTTGAAATTTCAGCTCCATTTTAATAGCTAGAAGCTTCAAATTTCACCAAATGCTTACGTGTATAGCATATATTGATGTCTGAAAAAATCATAGAGATCGGTGGTATATATTATATACCCCATATAAACTGTCATTTTTGCCCCTTTTTTACGGCCAGAAGCTTCAAAATTCATCAAATTTCATCAAATAGTCAATTTTACGTCATATATTTTTGAAATACGTGATTCGTAGTCATAGTTTTTACACGCAGACCACAAAAAACGTGAAGCTTTGCATCCTCACACAAAGTACGACCAATTTTTTTATTTTATATTTATCTTAAAAATCGCTTAGATATGTTTAAATTTCACCAAATGCTTACGTGTATAGCATATATTGTTGCCTGAAAAAATCATAGAGACCGGTGGTATATATACTGTTGAGACAGTTTCTCAACGGAATGGTAGCGTCCTGATTTTCTTTGAACTTTGAACGAAAAGTGCGAATTGTAGATGTAGATTACAATTTATTTGTATAGTTTCGCCACATATAGTTTTTGTTTTGTTAAAATTCCTATTTCAGATATAAATTCACAATAAACTCTGTATTCAAATGAGTATAAATATGGATCGTTAAATTATACATACTTTAAGGTATGAAAACCAGGACGTAAGATGATTTCTCTATAAATTGCTTCATACAGCTCTTTTTTCATGATAACTTGATGAAGTACAAAACGAAAAAGAAAATTTGGCGCAGTTAGAGAATTCATCTTACGACCCATCTGACATTTTAGCTTATCGATAATAAATTTTTCATGATAACTTGATGAAGTACAAAACGAAAAAGAAAATTTTGCGCAGTTAGAGAATTCATCTTACGACCCATCTGACATTTTAGCTTATCGATAATAAATTTGATGATAGTCGATTAATTTTTTAAAGTAATAAATTTTAGACAGTGGCGATAACAATACGCCTCCCAGTATGGCAAGAAGTTCTACGTCGCCTTACTCCAATTCTCGAGCCACGTCTAAAACGGCAATCTTTGAAGCCGGCCAATCTAGGATACCGCTATTAGTAAGAATTTTTGCACTACGTACCTGTTCATCCTTTGCTAACCTCGTCTCGAGTACCTTTCCTTGCGGCCAAACTTTGCAAGGGCATGAAGGGTCAACCACCACAACAAGGTCGCCGACGCCTAATGGCTTGATTTACTTATACCATTTTGTCCTACATGTTAATGAAGGCAAATATTCTTTCATCCAGCGCTTCCAAAAGTTGTCTGCATATCGTTGGGATTCTAGCCAACTATTTCTAAGCACACCTGCGTTACTCTCAAACAGTGCATATGGTTTCATGCCGCTCGAACTTCCCAACAAAAGATGATTTCGTAAACGAAGAAGTGAAAGTGAGAACGAGCTCATTTCGATCCACTTCGGCAACTGCTTCGCGCAGTTCTCTCTCAGCACCAATAAAGTTTGTTCCATTATCGCTAAAGAATTCTCGCGGAATACCTCGTCTTGCCATAAAATGGTACTGCTAATATACAGGAATTTGTGGTAAGAGAATACACGATTTCAACGTGCACTGCTCTTATAGTTAAGCACGTGAATAAAACTCCATATCGCTTTTCTTTGTGTCGATTTACTGTAGTCAAAATGGGTCCGAAAAAATCGACGCCAGTGAAAGTAAACGGCGCTACATGAGCGGTTAGTCGAGCCCGAGGCAACTTAGCCATTTGTGGCGTCTGCGGTACGGCCTTTCGAATTTTACTCATTTACCACGGTTTCATTATTTAAATGGTGATATAGATTATGGTAGTGCATTATTATTAACGTAGTTACAAGATTTTTCTGTGGAAGAATTATCGGCATCTCTTGTTCCCCTGTAAGAAATGTCATGTCTATTCGGCCATCGATGCGCAAAATATCGTTGTCATCCAAATACGATGACTTTTTGTATAAAGGGCTTGATTTAGGTAGCAGCTTACTTCTTTTTACTCTCTCAATTTCCTCTGCGTAGGCACTCCTTTGTGCTTGTTGGTACAAGACAATTTTTGCGCTTTTGATCTCTTCTTGCATAAGTTCTCCATACTGTAGATTTCGTCTGAGTAATTTCGATTTCAAGTTATCAATGAAACGTAGCGCAAACCCAGTAGCGCGCACGACTCGGTTCCACTTAGAGAAACGTTCTACCTCGATGATTTCATAATTTGTCTCTATATGCTACAGGTTTCGCTTCATTTCCGTCGTATCTGTAGTTGGATGTATGTTAGTAGGCCATTAGACGTGTATAAAAATTGTGGGCCACTAAACCAGCGACTATCATTGTGTAGGTCTATTGGTCTATGTTACGCACCCACTTAGTGGCTTCATCCGCTACATTGAGTTTGGTGGGTATCCACCTCCACTCATTTTTATTGGATAAATCCAAAATTTCGCTCACACGAAATCCTACAAATTGGCTGTATATACGATGATCGGAATATAGCCAACTCAATACTATCTTTGAATCAGACCAATACACCTTTCGATTGACTTTTAATTCGTGGTTTTGAAGAATGTAGTTTGAAAGCCTGGCTCCGATAAGCGCTGCCATGAGCTCCAAGCGCGGGATGGATGTCAGCTTTAATGGTGCCACTTTGGTCCTGGACCCGATTAAGGAACACACAATATCCTTACCGTCAGTAATTCTAAAATATGAAACTGAAGCATAACCATTTTCGTTCGCGTCTACAAACGTATGCAGCTGCACGTCAAGTGAGTTGTAGTTGATGAAGCGTTTAAGATAACAGCGACTTATACGAACGTTTTCTGCATCCGGAAGTATTTTTACCCATCTGAGCCATTTTGAAAATTGCTCCGGCAATATCGTTTCATCCTAGGCAATAGAACTGCGCCAGATTTCCTGCACTAAGATCTTTGCGTACATAAGAAAGTGACCCAGCAGACCGAGGGGATCGTATATCGACATTAACGCGCGCAATACTACTCTCTAATTTCATTGCTGATAGTTTGAAAGTTATCTTGTTATCATCTAGAATCCAAAATATTACAAGCACCTTCTCCAGAGCTGCATCGTTGCCAAGATTTAGGCTTTTACTTGCCGCCTGCGTTTCAGTATTAAGCTCTTTCAGAACCTTGTCCGTATTTGATGTCCAATTACGAATATAGAATCCGCCTTGACTGTGTATAAATTTTACTTCTTTAGATACATATTGTTATCGCTTCATCTATTGTATGAAAGGAATCCAAATAATCATCAACATAATGATTACGCTTAGTAGTATCAGCTGCTTGTGGAAATTCCTTTTCGAATTCTGATGCCATAAGATTTTTAATATATTGTGAAATATTTGGTGCACAAGTGGCACCGAAAATCATAACATTCATTGCATAAGTTTCCGGTTCATTTTCGGTTTTGCAATCTCGCCATAGAAAAGATTGAGCATATTGATCCTCAGGTCGAATAAAGATTTGGTGAAACATTTCGGCAATGCCACCACACACTGCTACAGACTTTTGTCTAAATCTATGTAATATACCAGGGAGCGATTCCAGCATATCTGGTCCCTTCAATAGTAGACTGTTAAATGACACTCCGTCAACATTGGCGGCAGCGTCCCAGACTATCCTGGTTTTTTCAGGTTTATTTTTATTGAATACGGGGAAAATTGGCAAATACAAAATTTTCTCGTGTAAGTCTTTGACGTCTGAATTTCTGATGTAGCATTTAAGCAAATAATCGCAACGGGTTTTTCTAAAAACGCTTAACAGCTGGGGATCAGTAATAAGTCTTTTCTCCAGACACAAAAGTCTTTTCTTTGCCATGTTGTAGCTTTTTGGTAGTTCGAATGTGTCATATCGCCAAAAAAGTGGAGTTGCGTAGTGGCCTTCAGAACGTTTTTTGGTAAGCGACTTTAGCATATTTAGACAACGTTCATCTTCGGCATTTACTTTTAGTTGTGACGACAAGTTAACACCTATATTTTCTAACGAATAAAACCCACATTATAAATCCAATTTGCGAATTCCACTATATTTGGACGCATATTAGACTTTGCTAACTCAAGCTTATGTGTTCCCCAACTAATTTGGTAAGTTGGTGGTAGCTTTTCTACCAGCTCTTGTAACAACGATGAGTTATTCATTTCCTCATGCGAACCGCAAGCTTCAATAGTTGTTTGCAGGTTTTTTACACCAATGGCAAAATATGCAAATGTTTCTATTTTATTTTGATTTACCTATGGTAGGTACCTTAATCTATTTCTTACGGAATATAATATTTTTTCTGGCTGACCATATAGCAACTTAAGTGTAGACATTGCAGTACTAACACAAGAGGGGTGCATGAGAATGTGTTTAACAGCTTCGCCGCGAAAGCATCGTTGAAGCCTTATCAAATTTTCAGCATCTGTTAAACCACATACTAAAGTTGACCATTGAAATGTAGAATTAAAGAGCGGCCATTCTGGCCGGAAAAGTAGGCAATTCCTTAGGCACAGACTGGCGAGCACTTATTTATGTCCTAGATTAATTGTTGCTCATAGAATACGTTGCAAAAGGCTGTGTGTTTATTTGCGACGATGAAAACATGGAGTTTGCTTGTGGGGCGCATATAGGCACAGTATTTACAAAAGTTGATGTTAAGCAAAGTTGTGTTGCTGCTGAAGGCGTGGCCAGAGATTGCATATGCTGCGCTATAGCAGCGGTTTTTGTGGCGGAAGCTGCTGCTTGCGTCGACGTCACAGGCTCGCACAGGCTCTGCTGCGCTACATTATTATACTGAGCAGTTATTCCTGTGGTAGGAATGTTAGCAAAAGCTGCATACGTTCGCTGCACTCTATCAGCGGGCTGAACGTATGTAGTCGATGTTATGGGTGCGCACGTAAGCGCCCAACTCAGGGGCTGCACTCCAGCAGCAGGCATACCGAAAGTTGTCGATGCCATAGGTGCGCACATAAGCGCAGAATTTGTTAGCTGCACGCCAACAGCAGGCATATCGAAAGTTTTCGATGTCATAGGTGCGCACATAAGCGCAGAATTTGTTAGCTGCACGCCAGCAGCAGGTATATCGAAAGTTGTCGACGTCATAGGCGCGCACGTAAGCGCGGATTCGGTAAGCTGCACTTTATCAGCGGGCTGCGCATCAGGCGCGCAGGTTAGTATGAGATTTGGATACTGCACTGTAGCTGCAGCCTCACTAGCAAACATTGCCTTATTTTGCTTTTCATTTTGCTCACATTTCTCAGCAACGGATACGTTAACGTGTGGTGACGAAGTTTCGTTGATCGAATTCGTCAAAGCTACGATCGAAATATTACCTTCTGAATTTCCCCTATGTCGATCGGATAAATTGATGTTATGTGCTTCAAGAATTTTGCATTTTTTATCAAGTTTGTACTTCGAATTGATGGCGCTGACGTATATTCTAAGCATTTGAGATATTTCCATACTTGCAGGAAGGAATCAGATACTGCACAAGCGCATGATTCATGAAAAGCATTATTAGAATTAACGCAGAATACGTAATCTTCTTTAATTGCATAGTTTTTGCAATGTGAACAGTGCGGCGGGTGTGGTGGTTGACTTCTAAATGCAAAATTCATATTGTACTTACTTTGAGGCTAGCATGGGCACATGTGTTCGTGAAGCTCTTATGCAAATCCTTTTGGCTGCAACTTTGGCCACAGGATGGTAGATTACTTAAAGAATTTTAAAATTTTGAGACAGTTTCCAAACGGAACGATAGCGTCCTGATTTTCCTAGAACTCTGAACGAAAACTGCGAATACTAGATGTAGATTACAATTTATTTGTATAGTTTCGCCACAAATAGTTTTGGTTTTGTTAAAACTCCTATTTCAGATATAAATTCACATTAAACTCTGTATTCATATGAGCATAAATATGGATCGTTAAATTATACATACTTTAAGGTATGAAAACCAGGACGTAAGACGATTTCTCTATAAATTGCTTCGAACAGCTTTTTTTTCATGATAACTTGATGAAGTACAAAACGAACAAGAAAATTTGGCGCAGTTAGAGAATTCATTTTACGACCCATCTGACATTTCAGCTTATCGATAATAAATTTGATGATAGTCGATTAATTTTTCAAAGTAATAGATTTTAGATAGTGGCGGTAACATATAGTATATATCTCATACAAACGATTGTTCAGATAAGAAACTTTGCGCAATTTCTGCCCCATTTTAACAGCTAGAAGCTTCAAATTTCACCAAATGCTTACGTAAATAGCATATATTGTTGTCGGAAAAAATCATTGAGATCGGTGGTATATATAGTATATATCTCATACAACCGATTGTTCAGATAACAAACTTTGCGCAAATTCTGCCCCATTTTAACAGCTAGACGCTTCAAATTTCACCAAATGCTTACGTATATAGCATATATTTTATGAAAAAATCATAGAGATCTGTGGTATATATATTATGTACCCCATATAAACTATCATTTTTGCCCCTTTTTACAGCTAGAAGCTTCAAAATTCATCAAATTTCATCAAATAGTTACGTTTACGTCATATATTGTTGCAAAACATTATTCGTAGTCATAGTTTTTACACGCTGACCACAAAAAACCTGAAACTTGTAATGTTTTTGTTGTTTTTAAATTATTATTATTGTTGTTGTTGTTTAACTAACGCCTATGTTTCCACACATTGACCTCAGGTTTGAGCCGCGCGTGGCAACAGTAGCAGTTAAATCAACACAACTAAAGGTCTTAAAATACGCACCAAGATTCTATGGGGGTGGTTTTAGGCAAAACACTACGATATCACCCAAACTCCACCTTAATCAAGGACGTTAGGCTCTTCCTAAAGAAGAAAAGGGACCGGATGTAAAAGAGAAGCCTCATACCAGAAATCTCACCTATGTTGAACGTCGAGGGCGAGGTCTATCGGGGCCCGTCTTTGCAGCCAGCAAGCAGTGGTTGGGGTGGTTCGCGACCTCTTCTCCAAGATCGGTGTCATTACATTATTATTATTACAGAGCCCCTATTTTCTTTTGGGTATCACAAAGAAAATTTATATCCGCGGTTAAAGAGGTAAAGAGAAAAAAAGTTTTGGATCGAGTGAATGGATAAGACTGAAACTAAAGAAAGCGAAAAGCACAGAAACTAACTTCACATTCCTACCCGGAAAACAAGGGTTACGAAATTAGCACACCATTTTTTGTTTTTTTTTTGTTTAGAGTTTAAATTTTAAATTCAATAACATTCCATCTTTATATATATTTCTGTTTTGTTTTTAAACTTTACAATATTATTACATAAAGGGTCTTGCTAAATGAATACAAACGAGATTTTTTTAAAATTCAATTAAATATGATTGCATAATTACTAACATGATTTTTTTGGTGGAAGCCCAATCCCTGATCTACCTCAACATTTCTTATTACACATATGTGCTCCATGACCTACTTTTGGTTGCCATATGTATAAATGCAGCAACATTATGCACATCTTCTATATATATAAAAGGAAGTGTACATTATGATTGTCACTCCATAACTCGAGAAAGGATAGAAAGATTGCCATGAAATTTTTAGGAAAGATACGGGAAGGAGAGATGATGGTTAGTTGATTTTGAAATCCCAAATCAATTTAGCCATTCTTGAGTTATGATGTTTTTTTAGAAAAAGTTCAATAGGTATATAAAATTCTTCTGTCACGGTGTTAGAGGCTTAACTCCTCCGAAACGGCTGCACCGATTCTCATAAAATTTTGTGAGCATATTGGATAGGTCTGAGAATCGGCCAACGTCTACGTTTTTTTTCGCTACGAGCATAGGGTCTTGAGATCAAAACGTGGAACCGGGTACCCCTAGAATGTGTTTATACAATATGGGCATCAAATGAAAGCTGTTGATTCATACAACTGGGAGGCTAGGGTCTCGAAATATAGCCCAAAACGTGGACCCGGGTACCCCTAGAATGTGTTTATACAATATTGATATCAAATTAAAACTGTTGATGAGTGCTATAGTACAGGACAATTTTCAAACAACTGGCAGGCTAGGGTCTCGAGATATAGCATAAAACGTGGACCCGGGTACCCCTAGAATGTGATTATACAATATGGATATCAAATGAAAACTGTTGATGAGTGCTATAGTACAGGACAATTTTCATACAACTGGGAGGCTAGGGTCTCAAGATATAGCATAAAACATGGACCCGGATACACCTAGAATGTGTTTTTATATTATGGGTGTCAAATTGATGCTGTTGATGTGCGCTATAATACAGAGTCAGTTTTACACCGCTGAGTGAATAGGGTCTCGAGATATAGCATAAAACATGGACCCGGATACACCTAGAATGTATTTTTATATTATGGGTATCAAATTGATGCTGTTGATGTGCGCTATAATACAGAGTCAGTTTTACACCGCTGAGTGAATAGGGTCTCGAGATATAGGCCAAAACATGGACCCGGATACCCCTAGAATATGTGTGTATTATGGATATCAAATGAAAGCTGTTGCTGAGAGTTCTAAAGTTCATTGTGATATTCGATTTAGTCGCATCAATCTGGCAAAACTGATAAATATGCATGCGAAGCCGAAATAAAGGCAATAATTTATAATACCCACATACCTATTTACATACGTCCTATTCGATTTGCCTGAAATTTCGTATATAAATTTGCCTATATTAATATTTACGATGCTTTTTTCCGGGAAGTATACCAGAGACGGACTGGGACTGGGATTAGGACTAGGACTGGGACTGAGACTGCGACTCGGAGTGGGAGTGGAACAAAATACATACCACCCTCTGGGACTGGCAATAAGAGATGAAGAAGAAGGAGAAAAACTTTAGAGAAGAGAAAAGAGAGAAGGAGACTGAGAAAGAGATAGAATGAGATGAAGAGGGAGATGAAGCGAAAAAGACGGAGGGAGGAGTGAATAAAAAGATTAGGAAAAAGTGTAGAGGAGTAGGGCAGAGTTAGACGGAAAAAGCTTATTCAAATGTATGCAGATAGGCTAAATTTAGGGCAGAACAACATCTGCCTGATCTGCTAGTATATGTATACAAAGGAAGATCAAAAAAAATTTAAAGAGAAGCTCAGCTGTTTCGATCTATGTAGGGAGGTATGTATTTGATGAAAAATTCCGATACAGTAGCGTCAAATAAAAAGTTATCAATATAATGTAATATATAGAGAAAATTTGAAAGGCTTTATTACCGATCTTTAAATAGGAAAACTACTGGTCATAAATAAGAAACTTACTGTGGATAGTATTCAGAGTTAAAAAAATTAATTTACATTACCTCGTTAATAAGGCGAACGAAATACTGAGAACATCTATTCATCGTATTAAACCATACAAATTGTGGTTCTGAAACTCAAAATTAAAGGTTACGTTTTACGGGGTTCCACCACAATTCGCTTTTATGTCACACATATATAAATTAAATTGCAAAATTATGGAAAACTTAAATGCGATACCTAAGATAAATAAAAAGTACTTACATTGTTATCGATGATGCGTAGAAGGCCTTTCATGATCGTCGTTATTGCTAGTTTATGGTAAAATTTTTCGATCAATTAATTATTAGGGTAACGCATGATTTTTCCATAACTGAACTTACGAATTTTATGTGGTTAAGTATGATAAAAAAATAAGCTTTATACGGAACCAAAAGATATTAAATTCGCAAAGTAGCTGTAACGCTTTTTTGGAAACAGTCTAATATGCGCACATTAAATGTATATATAGAAGGAGGTATATGCTCACAGAACTCGAGAAGAATTACCTAAAGACAATGAGATCACATTTCTTTGCAAATGACTAAATATGACCTTGACCATGAAAGTTTTTATGAATCGAATTTACAGGAGAGATCAAAAAAAAATGAAATCAACAATGTTGAGAAGATTAGTGGGGAAAAAGTGGGTGAACCAAAGATATCCATACATATATGTTTGTAACACAGTCTTAAATTTTAACATGTATATATGACGGTGTATGTATGAAGGTATATAACTAACATTCGATTTTGACTAAGCAATAGACTAATGGGTATACATACTTTTTTTTGTAAGAATTGATTTGTTAACTCAAATTAATTTTTAATCCAATGCATATGAAACAAATGTTTTTTTAGTGATTTCAGGTACTGATTAAATTACTTAAGGTAAGTATTGATTGTTACGGTAAGTATTAATGATTATCCAAATAAAAATTAAGTTTATTATAAGTTTCTCGAGCGCAACACTTTTATATGCTATTTAAGCAGAAATAGTAATTTATGGTATTCAAAGGTGAATATCATGTCTAGGAGAATCTGATTATCGAATCACGTTTTTCCAATTACCCGATGGTTTCTTTTAATAAAAAATAGATATGAGCCTTTCTAAAACTTATCCTGGTCAGTTTTCAAACTTTTAATAGCGGGTGTTGAAGATGAGGCTGCAAAATCCTTGGGTTTATGCCGGTTGTGGTTCCATCTCATCAGAGAATTGAAAGTTGCTTCCAAAAATTTTCGACGGAATTATTAAAGTTGCAAAACACTGGAATAGTTTCTTCCGGTTATTTTACACTACAACTTTTGAGTTGTTAAAATAATTGATGGTTTTTCAATACTGAAGCGCAATTTGAAACTAAAAACTTTATATTAACTTTATGTTAATTAGCACGTTTTCACCACACATCTGATCTCCTTGCTGGTCCAATTGGAAAAAGAAAGTGGCTGCACATTCTCATTGACAGCCCACTCTACTTCCTGTCTAAACCACATATCCGCCATATGGTAATGACATTTGGTGTGTACCAATTGGAAAACTGTAGTAGATTCTCTTTATGCTTTCTTTATAAGGTAGGTTCAATACAAACCACGAAGCGTAAAAGAACATTTAACTTCAAACTACCTCAACTCTCCAAAGCATTCATTACAAACTGGATAATGAGATATTTTTTAATAGGAGCATTAGACTGAAAATAGAATGCTAACTGCGTATATCCTTAGCATGAAATGTACCTATTTGCCTACCTTGAAGATCTTCTAACAAATAGTAGGAACTGCCGACAGACAATTATAAATGTTGAACTAAACCGAACAAGTGTGTGCGGACAAAAATATTAAATAAAATCAACTAAAACTACAAACGCAGGATTACTAAATAATTTAATATATTAACTATACTACAAGAACTAAAACTAAATAAATAAAGTTAACTTAAGACTAAAAGTTCGTGTTTTTTGGTTTTGGTGTGGAGTGTGCCGTAGGGTGTGCACATAAGTACAACTTTTCCGGAGGTTGCAGTATGGAACCTTACATGGCGACCGTGAGGCTGGAGCCTCTGGGTGGTGGTACAGGTGAGTTGAGTGCGTGTGATCCAAAAATAATAATAATAAATTTAACAAATGTAATAAAATTACAACAAAAATCTACAAAATACTATTTCCTAATTCAACAAATTATCTAAAAACTAAACACTACGGAAATAACATAAAGAACTAAATTCTAAGAACTACAAATTTTTAAAGTAAAAAGATCATAGATAACACAAATCGTTTAATTATAATATACATAATAACGGCATGCGAAAACCCACGCCACTCAGATAACGGATCCATAAACTGTACCACCGCCAGCGGCAGCGAACGTCAGCAGCAACGAACACCATCAACAGCAAAGCCCAGCAGCAGCAACCACCGTCGGCAGCGAAGGCCAGCATTAACATCAGCGGCAGCCATCATCAGAGCAGGAGTGAAGCAGAAAAATAAGTATATGATATATGTATGTATGTATGTATTAATAAAATTTTTCCTAAGGGTTTTTTTACATATCTGTATACAAAAATTTACAATTTTTATTAAGTGCGGTGTGTTCACATAAATATGATAAATCTTTTTTTGATTACAACGGTGCGTCCGTTTATGTAAAACATTTTGGATTTTTTGATAACGGTGCGTCCGTTTATATAAAACACTTGGATTTTTTTACTAAAACGGTGCGTGCGTCTAAATTTAACTACCTCAGTTTTCAATAATTTTAAAATTTTTTCGAACCATTTTATACATCTTAACATTTGCAAATCTACATTAAATTTTTTTCTCAAGTTTGAATTCATTTTACAAATTTACATTTTCTTCAAATTTTTCATACTTTCAACTCATTTTACAAATTCTCATACTTTCAAACTCCCATTTTTTCAAAATTTCAAAGCATTTCACAAATCTTCTATTTAAAGTTTCACATGCCTGAATTTCCATTTTTCAAATTTTCATTCTACTTCAGTTTTTTAATACCTACATTTTCCAACAAAATATCACCATATAATTTTTTTTTTCCATTTTATTGGAAAGATATGACTTGCGATATATCGAAATATATCAAAAATTGTAAAGATTGTCTTTTAAACAAGGTTAAACCTAAAACTAAAGAAAAACTTGTTTTAACACCAACTCCTTGTAAACCATTTGATATACTAGTAATTGACACAATAGGACCCTTACCTGAGTCCAAATATGGTAATAAGTTCGCACTTACCATGATTTGCGACATGACTAAATACCTGGTAACAGTCGCTGTACCAGACAAATCGGCAAAAACAATCACTTCAGCTATTTTTGAAGCATTCATTTTAACTTATGGCACAATGAATGCCATAAAATCAGATTTAGGTACTGAATTTAAAAATGAATTATTCGAAGAATTAACAAAGCTTTTAAATATTCAACATAATTTTTCAACTGCATACCATCATGAAACTGTTGGCACGATTGAACGTAATAATAGAGTTTTTAATGAATACTTACGTGCATATCTAAAAGACACTTTTTCTGATTGGGATGTTTATTTAAAATACTTTACTTTCCTACACAATACTACGAGTAGCACAGTTTTCGACAACCAATTTTCTATAATGTCGAAAACTATGCCAAAGAAGTTAATTTTAGGATGCAGAAAACGCACAAAATGGCACAAAATCTAATTAATAAAAATAAATTACAAACTAAAAACCTGTATGATAAAACGGCACGTCCGTTAGTTGTAAAAATCGGAAATAAAGTACTTTTACAGAAAGAACCACATCATAAATATTTATCAAGGTCCGTTTACAATAACCAAAGTTAACGAACCCAATGTAACTATTTTCGATGAAGTTAAAAGCAAAGAAAAAGTGGTACATAAAAACCGCCTTAGTAAAGTTAATAAATATTACCGTAATACTTTAATTGAACAAAACCCAAAATTTTTAGAAGTAATTTCATACTCGTCATTTTTAAATAGCCACGAAGGCAACACAAAATATATATAAAAACAAAACAAGAATATATTTATAGAACACCAAATTTTGTTTTGCATAGTATAGTACAAGCGAAAAAAAAAACAAATTAATATTTTACAAAGAACAAAAAACCTTAAGTTGAATATATAAAATGTAAATATTGTACAAACAAAGATTCAAAATACCACAATTTTAATTAACATATTTTAAATAGTCATAAAATTGCTGCGGATGAACGAATTTCAAAAAGGAAGGTACACCCTAATATTTTCGTTCATCGAACCAATTAATAGAATACAAAAGAAGAATATGGCACACGTGTTTAATTTGCCAAATTCTTCTTTTGAAAAGGAAGGGTGATATAAGGAACATAAGCCTTACACCAAAATATAATAAGGTATTCTATGTGGTTGGCCCTTAAGTTGTATTTGACAGGCGCGTACAGGTGGCAACGCGCATGTCAAATACAACTGCGGCCCACATCACTGACATCAAAAATGTTAGACAGACAATTATAAATGTTGAACTAAACCGAACAAGTGTGTGCGGAAAAAATATTAAATAAAATCAACTAAAACTACAAACGCAGGATTACTAAATAAACTAATATATTAACTATACTACAAGAAATAAAACTAAATAAATAAAGTTAACTTAAGACTAAAAGTTCGTGTTTTTTGTTTTTGGTGTGGAGTGTGCAGTAGGGTGTGCACATAAGTACAACTTTTCCGGAGGTTCCAGTATGGAACCTTACACTACGAAGTAAATCTAAAATCTTAGCGATTCCACCATGAGCTGCAATCATGTCACCATGTGCCTGAGATAGTAAATCACGGCGCAGTTCTAGAGGAATCCAAAGCTTCCACGCATTTTGTTCCGTTTCATCGATAGCGTCGTAATGCTGAGTTCGAATATAAACTTATTTATCAACAATCTTTATATCTGGATACTATTCCGAGTTTTGAAAAATGTTTGCTTTCAACTCCGCATAATTTTTGTCATTGAAATGTGAAGAATCAAGATCAATTTGTGGGCCCATTTCTAACGCGTTCACTTCTTCGTGCATTCTAGAAAGGGAATCTGGTACTATATTATCTTTGCCTTTCCTGTGGCTGATAGTAAATTTAAAGCTTTGCAACTTACAAACCCACCGAGCTAATCGACCATTTAGCTTCGGTTGCCGCATTAGCCATAGTAGACTTGAGTGGTCGGTTATCACCTCGAATTCTTTCAACTCTAGATAACACCGGAAGCATTCTATTGCTTGAATGGCAGATAGACATTCACGTTCGGTCACACTGTAGTTGCGCTTGGCAGAGCTTAATTTTTTTGACATATATGCCACAGGACACTCGTCGCCGTTGTCGTTCAACTGAACTAGGACAGCGCCAATGCCAAAGTCACTCGCGTCACAATGCACGAAAAACTTTTTCCCGAAATTCGGATTTTGCAACACTGGAGCGGTAGTTAGGAGCTGCTTAATTTTTTCGAAAGCAACTTGCGCAGCCTCTGTCCACCGGAATTCCTTTTTAATAGAAAGAACTTCCGTAATAGGGAAAGTAACTTCCGCGAAGTTTTCGATAAATCACCTACACCATCCGGCAAGACCGAGAAAACCGCGTACTTGCCTAAGGCAAGTCATGATTATTGCTATGATAAATTTTTTCTTAAATGAAAAATTTTTAAATTAGAATAGAAGAAAGAAAAAATTTAGACAACTGCCAAAGCTCGTTGTATAGATCCATTTCGGGAACTGCTAAATTCCTTCATCGGCAACGTTTTTCAATTAAGAAAAAATTTATCATAACAATAAATAATTATTGTTAGGCCTTGAGCTCGATTCGAACCCGCGATCTTACAAATAAGTAGGCCGATATAACAACAAAAATTGTTAATACATCCCAGAGAACGGGGAAAAAAGTGTCAATAAAATATGACACTATGGCAGCATTGCCATCAAACAAGTCCAATTTCCACATCCATTCTGCAACAGATGTCGCAGTGTTGTGAATATCAATTGGCACGAACCAGAATAGAAGTAAGATTAATGAAGACAAACAAAAAACCGTTGTGATGGCTGAATGGTCATAGCAGCGGCGCCTAAACGTTGCCGATGAAGGAATTTAGCAGTTCCCGAAATGGATCTATACAACGAGCTTTGGCAGTTGTCTAAATTTTTTCTTTCTTCTATTCTAATTTAAAAATTTTTCAATTAAGAAAAAAATTATCATAGCAATAATCATGATAAAAAATTATTGTTAGGCCTTGAGCTCGATTCGAACCCGCGATCTTACAAATCAGTAGGCCGATATAACAACAAAAATTGTTAATACATCCCAGAGCACGGGGAAAAAAGTGTCAATAAAATATGACACTAGGGCAGCATTGCCATCAAACAAGTCCAATTTCCACATCCATTCTGCAACAGATGTCGCAGTGTTGTGAATATCAATTGGCACGAACCAGAATAGAAGTAGGATTAATGAAGACAAAAAAAAAAACCGCTGTGATGGCTGAATGGTTATAGCAGCGGCGCCTAAACGTTGCCGATGAAGGAATTTAGCAGTTCCCGAAATGGATCTATACAACGAGCTTTGGAAGTTGTCTAAATTTTTTCTTTCTTCTATTCTAATTTAAAAATTTTTCAATTAAGAAAAAATTTATCATAGCAATAATCATGATAAAAAATTATGGTGTAACAGAGCCCTAATAAATAATAAAATGTCACCCTGTGTTCAAGTTGTTCCACACCCTTGGGTATACAACGGTTAGGCCTTGAGCTCGATTCGAACCCGCGATCTTACAAATCAGTAGGCCGATATAACAACAAAAATTGGTATTTAATTTTTTTAACACAAAATTGACTTTTTTGAATATTTATCGTTAAATTTGCTTTTCGAAATTGATCAGCAATTCGTACCAAAACTGCAAGATGTGATTCGAATGTGTCAGACACAATGCAACGGTCATCTAAGTAACCGAAGACGCAATTTTTTAGATCTGGTAGAATAATCTCATCCATTAATCTACACATAGTTTGAGCAGCATTGCACAGACCGAATGGCATTACTACGAACTGATAGAAGGGTCGACCCGGTACTGTGACAGCGGTCAGGGCCTTAGATCATTCAGTAAGTGCAATTTGCCAGTAAGCATCTTTTAAGTCAATTTTAGATATAATATGTGCCTTTGACAACCGTGCAAATATACCTTCTATTAATGGAAGTGGATAAGCATCTTTTCGGGTGACTTCATTGATTTTTCTCGCATCGAGACATAAGCGAACTTTATTTGGCTTAATGACCATGCGCATTGGTGAGCTCCAGGCACTATTGGATTTCTCAAGGACTCCTAAATCCAACATTCTATCTACCTCCTTATACATGAGCTTTTCCACTGCTGGTGAAACCGGATAAAAACGTTGTTTAACTGGTTTCGCGTCACCAATGTCTATATCGTGCGTAAGCAAACCTGTTCTGCCTAAACCTTGCTTTTCGAAATCAGGAAATAGAGCTTTTACTTCTTCGAGCTGTCGACTTTGACCCTCGGTCAACAGACACGAATCAGAGTTGAGAGAGTTGGAATCCCGCTCTTTCAAAGTATTATCCGAAGATACATTAGATATGATGTTAGGTGCTAAACCAAAGATTTTCCAGAAGTCAATGCCCAGAATTAAATTTTGATATAGGGGCGGTATGACATATAGATCAATCTTTTTAATCTGATTTTTATATTGGATATCAATCGCTAATTTGCCCAAGACTTGATGTGGTTTACCATCAGCTGTCTTGACATTTGTCCGTATTTTCTTAAATTGTGGCAGATCAGTAAAATTCTCTTTTGCGAGCGTCGAACCCACACAACTAATGTTTGCGCCAGTGTCAGTAAACCAAACACGTTGCGATCAAGAATCTGAAATTCAGCGTAATAAAGCGAATCTTTTTCGTTTATAGCTGCTGAAATTAGAAATTTTTTTGCTTCACGCAAAGATTTCCAAAAGCGACGTAAACGTAAAGTTGATCTCCGTGGTTTCCGATGGGAATTCAAATTCTTAGGGAAATCTTTAAACATCCTAGCTTTTACCTGAATATAGTTTTGCATACGCTCATGGTTTTGTCTGATTGGATGGAGGACTTGATCCAATCTACTAGCTTTCTCGTCACGTTATAGCGTTTTGTAATCTAATGTGTCGCTTGCTGTTGGTGACGAAACTAAGCTAGTCGGACTCAAAATACGAGAGGGGTTTTGTACCTTTACTTGGGCGACATCCGTTTCTTCTCGAATGTCCCCTTTTGGGAGTTTTTTGCTTTCGCAAGACATACTTCACACTGAGGCTTGTAAACGTTCTTGGCTCCGCAGCCGTAACAAAAAACTTTGCGTTCTTCGAGACACAAATCCCACATGTGTCCTTCTGCGTCGCAGCTCCAACAAACAAGCGTACTTGGTGTTTTCATTACTGCAGCAAGACTAGATATTGGGTTAAGATCAATGTCATCAATTCCTTCCTCACTATCTGCTTCACGTAGTGCTGCAACGTTTCTTCTAGTAGGTAATGTACGAGTTGGTTGAACTCATCTATACGATTCCTCATTTAAAAGGTGTTCGCGCATTTGAACAAGTTTACGAAGATGCGCTATGGACTGAATGGGAATGTATAAAAGTTCGTGCCGTATGTCAGGTCTTAAATTCTTAACCATTATTTTGATCAGATCCGCTTCCTCTAAATGAATGGGTAGCCGATCAACGGTTGAAACAATAGAGTCATAGAATTGTTCGAAAGTTTCGCCTGGACGTTGCTTCCGATTACGAAACTCTTCGAGAATATCGTAGTTAAAACGGTAGTCCTTGAATTCGTACTTAAGCGCTGCACAGAATGGTTGCCATTCTACTCGCGGCACTTGTTTGTGGTACCTCCAGTACCATGATTTAGCCTTACCAAAAAGTATTTTAAAATTTTATTGAGCTCAAGGCTGGTTTTAAATAAAACAAATAAATATGTTATTGTTTTAATTTATTTTTACTCAATATTTCGAATTCAGTCTGAATTCATCATCAGGAGCTAGAAATACACAAAACTAAAAAATCCCTTTTTTATAAACAAACAAAAAATTTTTAAAACAAAACATCACTACTTACTTCTTCAACTGTGATTAGAAGACTAAATCGTTTAACACTAATTATATGTAACAAAGGTATTGAACATAATAAAACAGAAAATATAAACACACTGAAGAACAGTTTTTGTAAACAAAAATATTGGAAAACAACAATACATAAGACGGCAAAACAGTCGGTCGGTGATAATGCCAGGTTTTGCGAGGCGAAAAAACTGGAGAGATCAGGGAGGTAGCCGTTTATTTTATTGCATAGCTCATCGATCTGTGGGCCTGGGCCTGTGGCCATTACTGTGCAGTCATCGGCGTAGGAAACGATTGTGACTCCTTCCGGTGGTGAAGGCAGCTTAGATATGTAGAAATTAAACAAAAGTGGGGATAGGACACCACCCTGTGGCACCCCTTGTTTAATTCCCCTTTGCTTTGATGTTTCGTTTCTAAATTGCACCGATGCCTGCCGACCACCCAGATAATTTGCGGTCCACCTTTTAAGACATGGGGGAAGGGTAGACCCTTCCAGGTCTTGCAGTAACGAGCCATGGTAGACCGCATCAAAAGCTTTTGATAGGTCTAGCGCTACGAGTACTGTTCTGTGGTGGGGGTTTTGATTTAAACCGCAATTTATCTGGGTGCTAATGGCATTTAGCGCGGAGGTAGTGCTATGGAGTTTTCTGAAGCCATGCTGATGGGAGGCTAGCTGCAAATTTGCTTGGAAATAAGGGAGCAAAATGGCTTCGAGCGTCTTTGCTACTGGCGATAGGAGAGATATCGGACGATACGACTCTCCTATGTTAGCTGGTTTACCAGGCTTTAGTAGCGGGACCACCTTGGCCATTTTCCATTTCTCGGGTATGACAAAGGTGGAAAGAGACAGTTTGAAGACCTGCGCTAAATATTTGAAACCCTCTTTCCCTAGGCTTTTAAGCATAGGCATGGCTATGCCGTCTGGCCCACTGCTTTGGATGGTTTAGCGCGACCAATGGCGTCCTCAACCTCTTTAGCGGTGACGGTGATTGGTGACGCGCTGAATTTGTGTTTATGTGCGTGTCTGTTGGCCCTCCGTCTATCTTTGTCGACCGTAGAATGCATTATATATTGTCGGCAGAAAGCACTCGCGCATTTTTTCGCATCCGACAGCACTTTGTCGCCAAAGGCGATGGAATCTTTGTCTTTGTGCTTAGTCGGATTCGATAGGGAAGCTACGGTGGACCAAAGTTTACCCACACCGGTAGAGAGGTTACAACCTCTTAGGTGCTCCTCCCATTTCGCCCGCTTTTGTTCATCCACAAGCAATCTGATGCGTTGGTTTATATCTCTTATTTGGGGGTCGCCTGGATCAAGCTGCCTTATAAGGTCACGTTCTCTCGCTAAGTTTGCGGCCTCCGCCGGGAAGTGAGGCCGGATTTCGGGAATTCTCCTGGCGGAGATGAAACGTGCCGAGGCGGATTCAATGACCCTGCGGAAGGCACGCTCCCCTTGGCGGGCATCAGTCGGGATAGGGAGGGCAGCAAAGAGGTTGTCTGTAAAAGATTTATATTCTTCCCACTTTCCTTTTTTAAAGTTTATGAAAGTGCGTTTTTCGGTGACGATGAAGTCGGCGGTGGGCTCGAGCGAAATAAGTATAGGCAGGTGGTCGGATGCCAATGATACCATCGGCTGCTAGTTGACGCAGTTTACAAGTTCTGCGCTCACGATTGAGATATCTGGCTAACTGTGACAGCTTCCTACCATACGTGTGGGGGCGTCTCCGTTTATTGTGCATAACGTCGTTTCTTCTATTTGATCCGCCAACATCTCACCCCTACTGTCCGCCCGCAAATTTGAATGCTATAGATCATGATGGGCATTGAAATCGCCTATGATAATGCGATTGTTGCCAGTGTGTAAGGCTCTGATATTATGGCGGTATCCACTGGGGCAACAGGTGGCAGGGGGGATGTAGATGTTGATGATTTCTAGGTTTGCATCGCCTGACCGGACAGATAGGCCTTGACGTTCTAAGACATTGTCCCTGCGGTCGATGCCAGGATCAAATATGTGATATTGCACAGAGTGGTGTATTATAAACGCGAGGCCGCCTCCATTTCCGCTCTCGCGATCTTTTCTGTGGACATTATACCCAGAGCAGGTCTGCACTGCAGATCGTGCTGTGAGTTTAGTCTCTTGAATCGCAGCAATGCGGATGTTGTGCCGCTTCATGAAATTGACTATCTCCGTAATCTTCCCAGTTAGTCCATTACAGTTTAACTGCAGAATTCTGAAGTGCATGGGGGAGACGTCGCCACTCTGGGGGTAAGTGACGGGTGACTACGCCTGGGTTGAGGCATTATCACCGACTAAATATTCCGCGACCTTATTTACAACATGGACGTCCCAAATGTCGACCATTTTGAACATCCACGTCGATGGCTCTACGCTACCGACTGTCCTACACCCCAAAATCTTGGGTGTGACGTTTGATCAGGATCTACATTTTGGTGAGCACGCAGCCGCAATTGTTCCGAGAATTCAGAGCCGTAACAAAATCCTCAAATCCCTTGCTGGCAGTACCTGGGGAAAAGATAAAGAAACGCTCATGACTACATACAAAGCAATTAGCCAGCCGATTACGTGTTGCGCGTCACCCATATGGTCGCCAAGCCTAAAAATTACCCACTGGAAGAAGCTACAGGCCTCCCAAAATACTGCTCTCAGAATTTCCACGGGCTGTCTTATTATGTCCCCAGAACACCATCTGCATAATGAGGCGAGAATACTCCCCATCGGGGAAAGAAACGAGATGCTGACCAAACAGTTCCTGTTGAATACCCAGAAATCTGGGCATCCCAACAGACATCTGACTGACGAGCCAGCACCGCCTAGGGGCTTAAGGAGTCATCTCCGTAAGCATTTTGAGGAAATACGGCACCTGAGAACCCAGCCGTATGAAGCGAAAAAACACAAGCAGGTCCTTGGTGAACTCCACAAACAGGCGTCGGACCTTTATGCCGGGAATTGCCCGGTGAATCCAGTACTCAAAGTAAAGTTTCCCAAACTTGCGGAAGAGGAACGCATACTCCCCAGGGAAACGCGTGTCACTCTGGCTCAACTTCGTTTGGATACTGTAACAGGTTAAACTCTTACCTATCTAGAATCAACCCCGACATACAAAATGTATGCCCCGCTTGCAATGTGTCCCCACATGACACCAACCATCTCTTTAATTGTAATGCGGAACCAACGCCTCTAACACTCCTTTCCCTATGGTCCACCCCTGTTGAAACAGCAAGTTTCCTTGGACTCCCGTTAGAGGATATTGATGACAGTTTGTGATCGGTCGCGTCAGTTATGTGGGGCGAAGCACTGCTACAACAACAACAACAACAACGGCATAAAAGTAACGATTCAGCTGATCATCCTAGCGTTGGTGTTGTTGTCACCAAGGCGATGGTGTAAATATGCATATACATACATACATATATGTATATGTTTATGAAAAATGCATTAGGGGTGTCTGTTGTTTTTTATAAGGTTGCGATATGCATATGCACAATTAGAAGTGTCGGATTTGAAATTAATTTTCTTGTCATTAGGTGTGTCTACTATATGTAACATTTTTAAAATGAATCTTTTATTGTAATTTTTCTCTTCTTCCAAGACGGTGACATTTTCGGAGTCCGGGTAATGCCCTGTATCTCTACAATGTGATGTTAAAGCTGTTTTGTTTTCCGAAAAATGATTCCTTAATTTTATATTTGATTTGTGAGCGGATATCCTTGTCTTAAGTTTAGATTTTGTAGTCCCTACATATACTTTCTGGCATAAGTGAGACCCGTGGCCATTACATGGAATCTTGTATACCACATCGGACTTGTTATACTTGGATATTTTATCCTCAACATTGCTGAAAATGCACCGGAGCGTATTGTCATACGTAAAGGCTAGTCGCAAGTTTTCCTTATCATATAAGTTCGAATATTTTATCCTTTCCGATAGCCCAGCGATGTGCAAGTTTTTGCAAACTGCAGAAAAATCGTTATTTAGGGTTAGAGCCGTCAGCGACCGAATTCGATAAATGAATTCCTCTACGCCTAGACCTGCTGATGTACCATCAAAAGTAATGCGCCAGTTTTGTATAGTGGTGGTTACCCTATCTGGTCGCAAAAAGCCTAAATTGGTATTACTTATAGTCAGATTTGGTAATTGACTATTAGCTGTGTTGGCATCTGCAGAAACTTCGTTTTGGACACCTGAATGAGTGGCTTGCAAGTTCAAGTTCGAAAACAAACGTTGGACTGTGGTTTCGATCATTTTTCCAATCTGAGTATAATCAATTATATTTGGGTTTTGACCCTTGTAAACTTTGGGTTATGCCGACTTTGTCGGTTAGAACGAGCACCGCTTTGTGACGATTGATGCATAGGGTTGTCATCCCACATCCAAGTGGTTTGGTGAGTTGTGCACGTCTATTAAAGGAAGTGAAAGATTCCGTTAATTTCCGCGTAAAGTTGGGATATCTCCTAAAGCTTCATCATAGAGCCTTCGATTAACATATCTGGTATTATATCGGGGCAGAGCTCCTTGAGCTTTTCCTCGACCTCGAGCAGATTTGTTAGTATCAGCTGCTGGAAGTGGATTTTGTTGGCTTGGCTTCAAACTTGAATTCTTCAAATCCCGTTTCCCACAAGTTCCTCTACAACATGGACATTCTTCGGAACCGGTTAGCCAATTGGAAATGCACTTGTTATGATAAACGTGATTGCAGGGTGTTATCAGGCAATCTTGACCTGGACCCACGTCCTGAAGATATATGGTACGTGCACAAGCATCTTTGTTAATAATATCCGAAAGATCCTCGTTGCTGTGCACCACTGACATTTTGACAAAAAATAACAATTGAAATATCACAATGTTTTCCGTGTATGGTAATTTGTGAAGGGTAAGACAATATATATTAATGTGTAAACACAACCAGAAAAATAAAAAGTTAGTTAATTGGGATATGGATGGTTAGCTTGCAGTTTGTATAATTCAGACTGCTTTAGACTTAAGACATTGTTGGACTAAATACTGCTATAAGAAGCTAAAATTTAGTCATTCCGGAACCAATACTTGGTCTTGAATAGGTCTTCATTTCTTGAAAACTCATGCAATTTTTTAACCGTAGAACTCACTGCCGCCTGCCAAAATTTACATTGCAATTGTACAATTCCCTACGGAGTTAAAAAGGAATTACAGAGAACTAAGCGGTCGAAGTCTGCGTGGTCTTTAATCAGCCGCACAGTCGAAAATCCAGCAAAGATCTGCAATTTATTTTAATACCATGGGTTGCATAACAAAATTATATAAACATTGATATACTATTGAGAAAATGTGTAATACGAAAAGTAAAATCCTTAACCGCGGGTTGAAACAGCAATTATTGGCACTTTAACCGAAGTTTTTTTATAGCCAATTTCTGCCCCACGTTCATGGAAAATTTATGTCCCCACGTAGTGGAACAACTGCTGCCCCACGTTGGGCGCCATTTTTGTAATGCTTTTTTGATGTTTCTATATTTTTATTATTGTATTGTTCTTTAACTAACGCCCATGTTTCCACAGATTGACCTCAGGTTTGAGCCGAACGTGGCAACATAAATAAAATAAAATAAAAAAAATAAATGTAAGGCACCATAACCTCCGAAGGGATCTAAGGCCGAGGTTCTCTTCCAATTTGCGTCGTGCTCCTCTTGATTTTCCCTACAGATTGGCCGGACGGGACCTAAATGTTTTATGCCGACTACTAACGGCATCTGCAAGGCAGATGAGTTTTCACTGAGAGCTTTTCAAGGCAGAAATACACCCGGAGCGCTTGCCAAACGCTGCCGAGGGGCGACCCCGATTAGAAAAATTGTCTTCTAATTGAAAAACCTTATTTCTAAAATTTTGATGTTGCTTTGCAGGGGGGTGAACCTGCGGCATACGGTGTGATAGGCGGAGCAAACTACCATCACACCACGGTGGCCGCACGTGGCAACAGTAGCAGTTAAATCAACACAACTAAAGGTCTTAAAATACGCACCAAGATTCTATGGGGGTGGGTTTTAGGCAATACACTACGATATCACCCAAACTCCACCTTAATCAAGGACGTTAGGCTCTTCCTAAAGAAGAAAAGGAACCGGTTGTAACAGAGAAGCCTCATACCGGAAATCTCACCTATGTTGATCGTCGAGAGCGAGGTCTATCGGAGCCCGTCTTTGCAGCTAGCAAGCAGTGGTTGGGGTGGTTCGCGACCTCTTCTCCAAGATCGGTGTCATTACATTATTATTATTACAGAGCCCCTATTTTCGACCTCTTCTCCAAGATCGGTGTCATTACATTACTATTATTAGAGCCCCTATTTTCTTTTAGGTATCACAAAAAAAATTTATATCCGCGGTTAAAGAGGTAAAGAGAAAAAAAAGGTTTGGATCGAGTGAATGGATAAGACTGAAACTAAAGAAAGCGAAAAGCACAGAAACTAAGGCGGTTTACACATTAAGAGCAGCGAAGATGGACTCGCGTTCGCGCTTCCATGCCCACCCTGCCATGGCCTTTATCGCGCAAAAATAATGTTTATAAGGCCCCATAGCTTATCTCTTCACATTCCTACCCGGAAAACAAGGGGTACGAAATCAGCACACCATTTTTTTTTTATACTCAGTTGAGCAGAGCTCACAGAGTATATTAAGTTTGATTGGATAACTGTTTGTTTTACAGGTATAAAGGAACCGAGATAGATATAGACTTCCATATATCAAAATCATCAGGATCGAAAAAAAATTTGATTGAGCCATGTCCCTCCGTCCGTTCGTCCGCCCGTTAACACGATAACTTGAGTAAATGTTGAGGTATCTTGATGAAATTTGGTACGTAGGTGCCTGAGCACTCATCTCAGATCGCTATTTAAAATGGACGATATCGGACTATAACCACGCCCACTTATTCGATATCGAATATTTCGAAAAACCGAAAAAGTGCAATAATTCATTACCAAAGACAGATAAAGCGATGAAACTTGGCAGGTGCGTTGAACTTATGATGCAGAATAGAAAATTAGTAAAATTCTGGACAATGGGCGTGGCACCGCCCACTTTTAAAAGAAGGTAATTTAAAATTTTTCCAAGCTGTAATTTGGCAGTCGTTGAAGATATCATGATGAAATTTGGCAGGAACGTTACCCCTATTACTATATGTACGATTAATAAAAATTAGCAAAATCGGAGAAGGACCACGCCCACTTTAAAAAAAATTTTTTTTTTTAAGTATAATTTTAACAAAAAATTTAATATCTTTACAGTATATATGTAAATTATGTCAAAATTCAACTCCAGTAATGATATGGTGTAACAAAATACAAAAACAAAAGAAAATTTCAAAATGGGCGTGGCTCCGCCCTTTTTCATTTAATTTGTCTATGATACTTTTAATGCCATAAGTCGAACAAAAATTTACCAATCCTTTTGAAATTTGGTAGGGGCATAGATTTTATGACGCTAACTGTTTTCTGTGAAAATGGGCAAAATCGGTTAAATCCACGCCCAGTTTTTATACACAGTTGTCCGTCTGTCTTTCCGCATGGCGGTTAACACGATAACTTGGGCAAAAATCGACATATATTTACTGAACTTAGTTCACGTACTTATCTGAACTCACTTTATCTTGGTAAAAAAAAATGAACGAAATCCGACTATGACCACGCCCACTTTTTCGATATCGAAAATTACGAAAAATGAAAAAAATGCCATAATTCTATACCAAATACGAAAAAAGGGATGAAACATGGTAATTGGATTGGTTTATTGACGTAAAATATAACTTTAGAAAAAAACTTTGTAAAATGGTTTTGACACCTACCATATTAAGTAGAAGAAAATGAAAAATTTCAGCAGGGCTAAATCAAAAGCCCTTGGAATCTCGGCAGGAATACTATGATGTTCTGGGTCACCCTGGTCCACATTTTGGTCGATATCTCGAAAACGCCTTCATATATAGAACTACCACCACTCCCTTTTAAAACCCTTTATTCCTTTAATTTGATACCCATATCGTACAAACACATTCTAGAGTCACCCCTGGTCCACCTATAGAACTAAGGCCCACTCCCTTTTAATATACTCATTTACACCTTTCGTTTGATACCCATATTGTACAAACAATTCTAGAGTCATCCCTGGTCCACCTTTATGGCGATATCTCGAAAACGCTTCCACCTATAGAACTAAGGTCCACTCCCTTTTAAAATACTCTTTAATACCTTCCATTTCATACACATGTCATACAAACACATTCCAGGGTTACCCTAGGTTCATTTTCCTACATGGTGATTTCCCTTATTTTGTCTCCATATCTCTCAAATGAGTATGTAATATTCGGTTACACCCGATCTTAGCCTTCCTTACTTGTTTATTTTATATTTATCTTAAAAATCGTTTAGATATGTTCAAATTTCACCAAATGCTTACGCGTATAGCATATATTGTTGTCTGAAAAAATCATTGAGATCGGTGGTATATATAGTATATATCTCATACAACCGATTGTTCAGATAAGAAACTTTTCGCAATTTCTTCCCCCTTTTTAACAGCTATAAGCTTAAAATTTCACCGATTGCTTACGTATATAGTATATATTGTTGTGTGCAAAAATCATAGAGATCGGTGATATACATAATATATATATGATGGTATATATAGTATATATATATAGTATATATATATAGTTTTTTTGCAATTTCAGCCCCATTTTAACAGCTAGAAGCTTAAAATTTCACCAAATGCTTACGTATATAGTATATATTGTTGTCTTGAAAAATCATAGAGATCGGTGGTATATATATTATATACCCTATATAAACTGTCATTTTTGCCCCTTTTTTAGGCTAGAAGCTTTAAAATTCATCAAATTTCATCAAATAGTTACGTTTACGTCATATGTTGTTGAAATACGTGATTCGTAGTTATAGTTTTTACATGCAGATCACACAAAAACGTGAAGCTTTGCATCCTCACACAAAGTACCTACCTATTTTTATACTCAGTTGAGCAGAGCTCACAGAGTATATTAACTTTGATTGGATAACGGTTGGTTGTACAGGTATAAAGGAATCGAGACAGATATAGACTTCCATTTATCAAAATCATCAGTATCGAAAAAAAATTTGATTGGGCCATGTCCGTCTGTCCGTCCGCCCGTTAACACGATAACTTGAGTAAATTTTGAGGTATCTTGATGAAATTTGGTACGTAGGTTCCTGGCTACTCATGTCAGATCGCTATTTAAAATGAACAATATCGGACTATAACCACGCCCAATTTTTCGATATCGAAAATTTCGAAAAACCGAAAAAGTGCGATAATTAATTACCAAAGATGGATAAAGCGATGAAGCTTGGTAGGTGGGTTGAACCTATGACGCAGAATAGAAAATTAGTAAAATTTTGGACAAGGGGCGTGGCACCGCCCACATTTAAAAGAAGGTAATTTAAAAATTTTGCAAGCTGTAATTTGGCCGTCGTTGAAGATATCAAAATGAAATTTGGCAGCAACGTTACTACTATTACTATATGTATGCTTACTGAAAATTAGCGGAGAACGACCACGCCCACTTTTAAAAAAAAATTTTTTTTAAGTCAAATTTTAACAAAAAATTTAATATCTTTACATTATATAAGTAACTTATGTCAACATTCAACACCAGTAATGATATGGTGCAACAAAATACAAAAATAAAATAAAATTTAAAAATGGGCGTGGCTCCGCCCTTTTTCATTTCATTTGTCTAGGATGCTTTTAATGCCTCAAGTCGAACAAAAATTTACCAATCATTGTGAAATTTGGTAGGGGCTTAGGTTCTAGGACGATAACTGTTTTCTGTGAAAAAGGGCGAACTCGGTTGAAGCCACGCCCAGTTTTTATACACAGCCGACAGTCTGTCCTTCCGCTCGGCAATTAACGCGATAACTTGATCAAAAATCGATATATCTTTACTAAACTCAGTTCCCGTACTTATCTGAACTCACTTTGTATTGGTATAAAAAACGGGCGAAATTCGACTGTGACCACGCCCACTTTTTCGATATCTAAAATTACGAAAAATGAGAAAAAGTGCCATAATTCTATACGAAATACGAAAAAAGGATGAACCATGGTAATTGGATTGGTTCATTGACGTAAAATATAACTTCAGAAAAAAACTTTGTAAAATGGTTGTGACACCTACCATATTAAGTAGAAGAAAATGAAAAATTTCTACAGGGCGAAATCAAAAGCCCTTGGAATCTTGGCAGGAACACTATTCGTGGTATTATATATATAAAAAAATTTGCGGTACCCGACCGATGATGTTCTGGGTCACCGTGGCCCACATTTTGGTCGATATCTCGAAAACACCTTCACATATACAACTACCACCACTCCTTTTTAAAACCCTTTATTCCTTTAATTTGACACCCATATCGTACAAACACATTCTAGAGTCACCCCTGGTCCACCTATAGAATTAAGGCCCACTCCCTTTTAAAATACTAATTAACACCTTTCGTTTGATACCCATATTGTACAAACGCATTCTATAGTCACCCCTGGTCCACCTTTATGGCGATATCTTGAAAGGCGTCCACCTATAGAATTAAGGCCCACTCCCTTTTAAAATACTCATTAACACCTTTCATTTGATACTCATATCGTAAAAAAAAATTCTAGAGTTAGCCCTGGTCACCTTTATGGCGATATCCCTAAATGGCGTGCACCTATAGAACTATGGCCCACTCCCTCTTTAAATACTCTTTAATACCTTCCATTTGATACACATGTCATACAAACACATTCCAGGGTTACCCTAGGTTCATTTTCCTACATGGTGATTTTCCATTATGTTGTCTCCATAGCTCTCAACTGAGTATGTAATGTTCTGTTACACCCGAACTTAGCCTTCCCTGGGCTCTCATCTCAGATCCCTATTTAAAATGAACTATATCGGACTATAACCACACCTACTTTTTCGATATCGAAAATTTCGAAAAACCGAAAAAGTGCGATAATTCATTACCAAAGACGGATAAAGCGATAAAGCTTGGTAGGTGGGTTGACCTTATGACGCTGAACAGCCAAATAGTAAAATTTTGGACAATGGGCGTGGCGCCGCCCACTTTTAAAAGAAGGTAAGTTAAAAGCTTTGCAAGCTGTAATTTGGCATTCGTTGAAGATATCATGATGAAATTTGGCAAGAACATTACTCCTATTACTATATATGTGCTAAATAAAAATTAGCAAAACCGGATGAAGAACACGCCCACTTAAAAAAAAAAAATTTTAAGTCAAATTTTAACAAAAAACTTAATATATTTAGGGTATATAAGTAAATTATGAAAATATTCAATTCCAGGAATGATATGGTGCAACAAAATACAAAAATAAAAGAAAATTGCAAAATGGGCGTGACTTCGCCCTTTTTCATTTAATTTGTTTAGAATACCTTTAATGCCCTAAGTCGAACAAAAATTTACCAATCCTTATGAAATTTGGTAGGGGCATAGATTCTACGGCGATAACTATTTTCTGTGAAAATGGCCGAAATAAGTTGAACCCACGCCCAGTTTTATACACAGTCTACCGGCTGTCCTTCCGCTCGGCCGTTAACACGATAACTTGAGCAAAAATCGATTTATCTGTACTAAACTTAGTTCACGCACTTATCTGAACTCACTTTATCTTGGTATAAAAAATTTCCGAACTCCGACTATGACCACACCCACTTTTTCTATATCGAAAATTATGAAAAATGAAAAAAATTCCATAATTCTATACCAAATACGAAACAAGGGATGAAACATGGTAATTGGATTGGTTTATTGACGCAAAATATAACTTTAGAAAAAACTTTGTAAAATGGGTGTGACACCTACCATATTCAGTAGAAATGAAAAGTTCTGCAGGGCGAAATCAAAACCTCTTGGCAGGAATACTGTTCGTGGTATTACATATGTAAATAAATTAGTGGTACACGACAGATGATGTTCTGGGTCACCCTGGTTCACATTTTGGTCGATATCTCGAAAACGCCTTTACATATAAAACTAAGGGCCACTCCATTTTAAAGCCCTCATTAATACATTTAATTTGATACCCATATCGTACAAACGCATTCTAATGTCACCCCTGCTCGACCTTTATGGTGATATCTCGAAAAGGCGCCCACCTATAGAGCTCTTTTAAAATACTCATTAACACCTTTCATTTGGTACCCATATCGTACAAACAAATTATTATCACCCCTGGTCCACTCTTATGGCGATATCTCGAAAAGGCGTCCACCTATAGAACGAAGGATCACTCCGTTTTAAAATACACATTAACACCTTTCATTTGATTCCCATATCGTACAAAGAAATTCTAGAATCACCCCCGGTCCACCTTTATGGCGATATCTCGAAAAGGCGTCCACTTATAGAACTATGGCCCACTCCATTTTAAAATACTCTTTAATACCTTCCATTTGATACCCATGTCATACAAACACATTCCAGGGTTACCTTGGGTTCATTTTCCTACATGGTGATTTTCCCTTATTTTGTCTCCAAAGCTCTCAGCTGAGTATGTAATGTTCGGTTACAGCCGAACTTAGCCTTCCTTACTTTTTTTGACTTAGTTCTGTTAAATATGTTTTTAAGGGTACTTGAAGGCTTGTGATATTTTTATTTTCTCTTTATCGTAGCAATCTGGCATCATTAGGCGTTCAGATGAATGGGGTACGTAAGTTACCGATTTGAATATTTTGGGTTTTGTCTTGAATTTGATGCTGAATATTGTATTTTGATCTTTTAATTAGGGAGTTTATAATATTGTCTGGGAAGTCATTTCGTTTTAATAAATATTTTATTTCGTCCGTAATCGCCTTCAAACTTCACCATATACTTTCGTATATTGCACATATTGTTGTATGAAAAAATTGATGAGATCGGTCGTATATATAGCACACAGCAGATTGTTCAAATAAGAAACTTTTCGTAATTACTGCCCTATTTTAAGAGGTAGAGGCTTCAAATTTCAACGAACGCTTACGCATATAGCATATATTATTGTCTGAAAAAATCACAAAGATCGGTGGTATATATAGTATATATAGGTGGTATATATAGTTGTTGTTGTTGTTGTTGTAGCAATGCTCGCCCCACCTAATAGCCGCGACCGATCACAAATTGTCATCAATATCCTCTAACGGGAGTCCAAGGAAACTTGCCGTTTCAACAGGGGTGGACCATAAGGAAAGGGGTGTTCGAGGCGTTGGTTCCACATTACAATTAAAGAGATGGTTGGTGTCATGTGGGGACACATTGCAAGCAGGGCATACATTTTGTATATATAGTATATATAGGTGGTATATATAGTATTTTTTTTGAAATTTCAGCCCCATTTTAACAGTTAGAAGCTTCAAATTTTACCAAATGCTTACGTGTATAGCATATATTGATGTCTGAAAAAATCATAGAGATCGGTGATATATATAGTATATATCTCATACAACCGATTGTTCAGATAAGAAACTTTGCGCAGTTTCTGCCCCATTTTAACAGCTAGAAGCTAAAAATTTTACCAATTGCTTACGTATATAGCCTATATTGTTGTCTGAAAAAATCATAGAGTTCGGTGGTATATATATTATATACTCCATATAAACTGTAATTTGTGCCCCTTTTTTACGGCTTCATTTCATCAAATAGTTACGTTTACGTCATATATTCTTGAAATACGTGATTCATAGTCATAGTTTTTACATGCAGACTACAAAAAACCTGAAACTTTGCATCCTCACACAAAGTACCTACCTATTTTTATACTCTGTTGAGCAGAGCTCACAGAGTATAATAACTTTGATTGGATAACGGTTGGTTGTACAGGTATAAAGGAATCGAGATAGATATAGACTTCCATATATCAAATTCATCAGTATCGAAAAAAAATTTGACTGAGCCATGTCCGTCCGTCCGCCCGTCCGTTATGGAAGCGAGCATAGAAAACAGATATTCCAAATTGAGTTGCAAAACCGTCACCAAAGAGCAAATGAGACTTTGCAGGAGTTTGCCTCGGAAGTTTAAAGGTTGGCACATTTGGCAAATGCGGACGCACCCGTGGAGTACACCGAGAGGGTAAAAATCAAGAGTTTTATAAATGGCATACGGGACGTAGAAACGAATCGAGCGACATATGCAAACCCAAAACCCACATTCGCAGAAACGGTATCCTATGCACTGACTCAAGAAACAGCGTCGCTATTGAGTAAACCAGCATTCAAAGCTCATTGTGTGGAAGTGGAAAGACCAGATTGGGTAGACACAATTTTGGAGCACTGAAGTGATCACAACAGAAAAATGACGGAGTTATTAAATGTTTCAAGTGCGGCAACCCACGTCATATTACACGACATTGCAACACCAGCCCTAATAGATCCAACAATGTGGGTGGTCGTAAACGCAGAGCTGAAGGAGATGAGCAAATCTCCAAGTCCCCTCAATCGTTAAACTAAAGAGAGTCAGCCGCAAGGGGCGACAGCTGGCTCCCTCAATTGAATGCCCCATAATCTCTATCTCGCAAATTGGAAGAAGGTCGAGCAATCTTACTGTCGGAGGACATGTGGATGGAAAGGAACGTTTACTGACTGTAGATACGGGAGCATCCCATTCCATCATTCGATCAGATTTAGTCAACAAGAAGATAAGGCCATTGCTTGGAGCAAGATTACGTACAGCAACGGGAGAGGACACCCAGGTAATTGGAGAAGTAGAATGTGAAGTAGCAATTGGGAACGTCATGGTACTTCACAATTTTATAGTGGCAGGTATTGTTGATGAAATCATAATTGGAGTGGACTTCTTAATCAACCAAGGCATCAACATCGATATGCAAAGCAAGACGATGCGATATAAGAACATGGATGTGCCACTTAATTTCGGCTACGAGAGAGGCTACAGCAGTAAACGAGTGCCGGTGGAAGAGAGTCAGCAAATACCACCAAAATCAGAAGCAGTCATCTGGGCAAAGGTAGATGGAGATTGTGGGACAATCAAATTGTGGGTAGTCGAAGCAGCAAATAAATCAGCACTGAACATACTTGTAGGAAAAACCCTGGCTATGACAAAACAAGATGGACGTATTCCGGTAAGAGTACTCAATTAGTTCAAGTCACCATTCAATTTGACCAAAGGAGCTATTTTGGGAAGATGCCAAGAGGCCGAAGTAGTTATTAACTGTGAACAGCTCCAGGAATACGTTTCATCTAGTAATACTGATCTTTCAAATGATATCACGGCATGGACGCATGGGCTAGAGGAAGCCTATCAGAGTAAGGCAAAACAACTGCTCATAAAATACGCGGATATATTTGACCAGGATGGTTCCAAACCAGGCCGCACCAATGTTGTGAAACATCAAATTGACACTGGAGATGCGAGGCCGATCCGTCAAGCTCCACGTAGTGTTCCACTGGCGAAGCGGGAAGTTGTGAGTCAAATCATACAAGAAATGAGTGACAGTGGCGTCATCGAACCATCAGCTAGTCCATGGAGCTCACCGGTAGTACTTGTAAAGAAGAAGGATGGAAAAATGAGGTTTTGCGTGGACTACCGAAAGTTGAATGACGTTACGAAAAAGGATAGCTACCCGTTACCAAGAATTGACGACACTCTGGACTCGCTATCTGGTACGAAATGGTTTTCCACACTGGACTTGAAAAGTGGCTACTGGCAAGTTGAGGTGAAGGAGGAAGATAAAGAGAAAACAGCCTTCAGTGTCGGTGATGGTCTTTGGCAATTTACAGTGATGCCTTTTGGACTTTGCAATGCACCAGCTACTTTTGAGAGACTCATGGACCAGGTACTGAAAGGACTACATTGGAAAACATGCTTGGTGTACCTGGACGACATCATCGTATTGGACAAGAGTTTTGATGAACATCTTATAAACTTGGAGGAAGTTTTCCAGAGAATAGCTGGCGCTGGTCTGAAGTTAAGTCCCAAAAAGTGTACGCTGTTTAAAAAGGAAGTAAATTATTTGGGCCACAAGGTAACGACAGAAGGTGTCTGTACAGCGAATGAAAAGATAGAGGCAGTAAAGGATTGGCCAAGACCACAGAATCTGCATGAATTGAGAAGTTTCCTTGGGTTGTGCACATATTACCGCCGATTTGTACCAAATTTTGCCAGCGTAGCCCATAGTCTCCACGAGCTAACAAGGAAAAATAAAGCTTTTGAATGGAAGAGTGACCAAGAAGTAGCTTTCTAAACATTGAAAGAGCAGTTGTGCACTGCCCCAATGTTGGCATACCCGATTCCAGGAGCAACGTTTATTCTAGATACAGATGCGAGCGGATATGCTATAGGAGGCGTTTTATCACAACTGGACGATGGACAAGAGAAGGTAGTTGCATATTACAGCCGTTCAATTGGAAAACCAGAGAGGAACTATTGCGTTACACGGAGAGAGCTGTTGGCATTGGTAGAGTGCATTAAACATTTTCACAAATACCTCTACGGCCAGCGATTCCGTGCCAGGACAGATCACGCAGCGTTGAAATGGCTTCTGCAGTTCCGTAATCCGGAAGGACAATTGGCACGGTGGATCGAGCGACTACAAAGCTATGACTTTTCCATTGAGCATCGAAAAGGTAGTACCCATGGAAATGCTGATGCAATGTCACGAAGACCATGTAGTCTGGAATGCAAGCACTGCTCAAAGACCGAGGCTAAAGAGGAAATTATAGATGTCCGGCTAATGACTATAACGTGTACGGATGAATGGGACAAGGAACAACTAAGAAAGTGTCAGCTAGAAGATACAGATCTGTCACATGTTATGCAAGGGCTCGAACGAAACGAAAGACCAAGCAGAGAGGAGATGTCAGCAGAGAGTCCCATTGCGAAGTCATATTGGGCACAGTGGAACAGTTTAGAATTGATATCCGGTTGCTTGCATTGAGTATGGGAGAGTGAGGATGGTCAATGCAAGAAGAAACTGATAGTTGTTCCCAGGAAGAGGATTCCTGACGTGCTCAGCGAGCTGTACAATGGTCCAAGTGGAGGTCATCTTGGAATCACGAAGACACTCGAAAAATTTTTAAGTCAAATTTTAACAAAAAATTTAATATCTTTACATAATATAAGTAACTTATGTCGACATTCAACTCCTGTAATGATATGGTGCAACAAAATACAAAAATAAAAGAAAATTTAAAAATGGGCGTGGCTCCGCCCTTTTTCATTTCATTTGTCTAGGATACTTTTAATGCCATAAGTCGAACAAAAACTAACCAATCCTTGTGAAATTTGGTAGGGGCTTAGATCCTAGGACGATAACTGTCTTCTGTGAAAAAAGGCGAAATCGGTTGAAGCCACGCCCAGTTTTTATGCACAGTCCACCGTCTGTCCTTCCGCTCGGCCGGGAACACGATAACTTGAGCAAAAATCGATATATCTTTACTAAACTCAGTTCCCGTATTTATCTGAACTCACTTTGTATTGCCATAAAAATTTACCGAAATCCGACTATGACCACGCCCACTTTTTCGATATCGAAAAGTACGAAAAATGAAAAAATGCGATAATTCTATACCAAATACGAAAAAAGGATGAAACATGGTAATTGGATTGGTTTATTGACGTAAAATATAACTTTAGAAAAAAACTTTGTAAAATGGTTGTGACACCTACCATATTAAGTAGAAGAAAATGAAAAATTTCAGCAGGGCTAAATCAAAAGCCCTTGGAATCTCGGCAGGAATACTATGATGTTCTGGGTCACCCTGGTCCACATTTTGGTCGATATCTCGAAAACGCCTTCATATATAGAACTACCACCACTCCCTTTTAAAACCCTTTATTCCTTTAATTTGATACCCATATCGTACAAACACATTCTAGAGTCACCCCTGGTCCACCTATAGAACTAAGGCCCACTCCCTTTTAATATACTCATTTACACCTTTCGTTTGATACCCATATTGTACAAACAATTCTAGAGTCATCCCTGGTCCACCTTTATGGCGATATCTCGAAAACGCTTCCACCTATAGAACTAAGGTCCACTCCCTTTTAAAATACTCTTTAATACCTTCCATTTCATACACATGTCATACAAACACATTCCAGGGTTACCCTAGGTTCATTTTCCTACATGGTGATTTCCCTTATTTTGTCTCCATATCTCTCAAATGAGTATGTAATATTCGGTTACACCCGATCTTAGCCTTCCTTACTTGTTTATTTTATATTTATCTTAAAAATCGTTTAGATATGTTCAAATTTCACCAAATGCTTACGCGTATAGCATATATTGTTGTCTGAAAAAATCATTGAGATCGGTGGTATATATAGTATATATCTCATACAACCGATTGTTCAGATAAGAAACTTTTCGCAATTTCTTCCCCCTTTTTAACAGCTATAAGCTTAAAATTTCACCGATTGCTTACGTATATAGTATATATTGTTGTGTGCAAAAATCATAGAGATCGGTGATATACATAATATATATATGATGGTATATATAGTCTATATATATAGTATATATATATAGTTTTTTTGCAATTTCAGCCCCATTTTAACAGCTAGAAGCTTAAAATTTCACCAAATGCTTACGTATATAGTATATATTGTTGTCTTGAAAAATCATAGAGATCGGTGGTATATATATTATATACCCTATATAAACTGTCATTTTTGCCCCTTTTTTAGGCTAGAAGCTTTAAAATTCATCAAATTTCATCAAATAGTTACGTTTACGTCATATGTTGTTGAAATACGTGATTCGTAGTTATAGTTTTTACATGCAGATCACACAAAAACGTGAAGCTTTGCATCCTCACACAAAGTACCTACCTATTTTTATACTCAGTTGAGCAGAGCTCACAGAGTATATTAACTTTGATTGGATAACGGTTGGTTGTACAGGTATAAAGGAATCGAGACAGATATAGACTTCCATTTATCAAAATCATCAGTATCGAAAAAAAATTTGATTGGGCCATGTCCGTCTGTCCGTCCGCCCGTTAACACGATAACTTGAGTAAATTTTGAGGTATCTTGATGAAATTTGGTACGTAGGTTCCTGGCTACTCATGTCAGATCGCTATTTAAAATGAACAATATCGGACTGTAACCACGCCCAATTTTTCGATATCGAAAATTTCGAAAAACCGAAAAAGTGCGATAATTAATTACCAAAGATGGATAAAGCGATGAAGCTTGGTAGGTGGGTTGAACCTATGACGCAGAATAGAAAATTAGTAAAATTTTGGACAAGGGGCGTGGCACCGCCCACATTTAAAAGAAGGTAATTTAAAAATTTTGCAAGCTGTAATTTGGCCGTCGTTGAAGATATCAAAATGAAATTTGGCAGCAACGTTACTACTATTACTATATGTATGCTTAATGAAAATTAGCGGAGAACGACCACGCCCACTTTTAAAAAAAAATTTTTTTTAAGTCAAATTTTAACAAAAAATTTAATATCTTTACATTATATAAGTAACTTATGTCAACATTCAACACCAGTAATGATATGGTGCAACAAAATACAAAAATAAAATAAAATTTAAAAATGGGCGTGGCTCCGCCCTTTTTCATTTCATTTGTCTAGGATGCTTTTAATGCCTCAAGTCGAACAAAAATTTACCAATCATTGTGAAATTTGGTAGGGGCTTAGGTTCTAGGACGATAACTGTTTTCTGTGAAAAAGGGCGAACTCGGTTGAAGCCACGCCCAGTTTTTATACACAGCCGACAGTCTGTCCTTCCGCTCGGCAATTAACGCGATAACTTGATCAAAAATCGATATATCTTTACTAAACTCAGTTCCCGTACTTATCTGAACTCACTTTGTATTGGTATAAAAAACGGGCGAAATTCGACTGTGACCACGCCCACTTTTTCGATATCTAAAATTACGAAAAATGAGAAAAAGTGCCATAATTCTATACGAAATACGAAAAAAGGATGAACCATGGTAATTGGATTGGTTCATTGACGTAAAATATAACTTCAGAAAAAAACTTTGTAAAATGGTTGTGACACCTACCATATTAAGTAGAAGAAAATGAAAAATTTCTACAGGGCGAAATCAAAAGCCCTTGGAATCTTGGCAGGAACACTATTCGTGGTATTATATATATAAAAAAATTTGCGGTACCCGACCGATGATGTTCTGGGTCACCGTGGCCCACATTTTGGTCGATATCTCGAAAACGCCTTCACATATACAACTACCACCACTCCTTTTTAAAACCCTTTATTCCTTTAATTTGACACCCATATCGTACAAACACATTCTAGAGTCACCCCTGGTCCACCTATAGAATTAAGGCCCACTCCCTTTTAAAATACTAATTAACACCTTTCGTTTGATACCCATATTGTACAAACGCATTCTATAGTCACCCCTGGTCCACCTTTATGGCGATATCTTGAAAGGCGTCCACCTATAGAATTAAGGCCCACTCCCTTTTAAAATACTCATTAACACCTTTCATTTGATACTCATATCGTAAAAAAAAATTCTAGAGTTAGCCCTGGTCACCTTTATGGCGATATCCCTAAATGGCGTGCACCTATAGAACTATGGCCCACTCCCTCTTTAAATACTCTTTAATACCTTCCATTTGATACACATGTCATACAAACACATTCCAGGGTTACCCTAGGTTCATTTTCCTACATGGTGATTTTCCATTATGTTGTCTCCATAGCTCTCAACTGAGTATGTAATGTTCTGTTACACCCGAACTTAGCCTTCCCTGGGCTCTCATCTCAGATCCCTATTTAAAATGAACTATATCGGACTATAACCACACCTACTTTTTCGATATCGAAAATTTCGAAAAACCGAAAAAGTGCGATAATTCATTACCAAAGACGGATAAAGCGATAAAGCTTGGTAGGTGGGTTGACCTTATGACGCTGAACAGCCAATTAGTAAAATTTTGGACAATGGGCGTGGCGCCGCCCACTTTTAAAAGAAGGTAAGTTAAAAGCTTTGCAAGCTGTAATTTGGCATTCGTTGAAGATATCATGATGAAATTTGGCAAGAACATTACTCCTATTACTATATATGTGCTAAATAAAAATTAGCAAAACCGGATGAAGAACACGCCCACTTAAAAAAAAAAAATTTTAAGTCAAATTTTAACAAAAAACTTAATATATTTAGGGTATATAAGTAAATTATGAAAATATTCAATTCCAGGAATGATATGGTGCAACAAAATACAAAAATAAAAGAAAATTGCAAAATGGGCGTGACTTCGCCCTTTTTCATTTAATTTGTTTAGAATACCTTTAATGCCCTAAGTCGAACAAAAATTTACCAATCCTTATGAAATTTGGTAGGGGCATAGACTCTACGGCGATAACTATTTTCTGTGAAAATGGCCGAAATAAGTTGAACCCACGCCCAGTTTTATACACAGTCTACCGGCTGTCCTTCCGCTCGGCCGTTAACACGATAACTTGAGCAAAAATCGATTTATCTGTACTAAACTTAGTTCACGCACTTATCTGAACTCACTTTATCTTGGTATAAAAAATTTCCGAACTCCGACTATGACCACACCCACTTTTTCTATATCGAAAATTATGAAAAATGAAAAAAATTCCATAATTCTATACCAAATACGAAACAAGGGATGAAACATGGTAATTGGATTGGTTTATTGACGCAAAATATAACTTTAGAAAAAACTTTGTAAAATGGGTGTGACACCTACCATATTCAGTAGAAATGAAAAGTTCTGCAGGGCGAAATCAAAACCTCTTGGCAGGAATACTGTTCGTGGTATTACATATGTAAATAAATTAGTGGTACACGACAGATGATGTTCTGGGTCACCCTGGTTCACATTTTGGTCGATATCTCGAAAACGCCTTTACATATAAAACTAAGGGCCACTCCATTTTAAAGCCCTCATTAATACATTTAATTTGATACCCATATCGTACAAACGCATTCTAATGTCACCCCTGCTCGACCTTTATGGTGATATCTCGAAAAGGCGCCCACCTATAGAGCTCTTTTAAAATACTCATTAACACCTTTCATTTGGTACCCATATCGTACAAACAAATTATTATCACCCCTGGTCCACTCTTATGGCGATATCTCGAAAAGGCGTCCACCTATAGAACGAAGGATCACTCCGTTTTAAAATACACATTAACACCTTTCATTTGATTCCCATATCGTACAAAGAAATTCTAGAATCACCCCCGGTCCACCTTTATGGCGATATCTCGAAAAGGCGTCCACTTATAGAACTATGGCCCACTCCATTTTAAAATACTCTTTAATACCTTCCATTTGATACCCATGTCATACAAACACATTCCAGGGTTACCTTGGGTTCATTTTCCTACATGGTGATTTTCCCTTATTTTGTCTCCAAAGCTCTCAGCTGAGTATGTAATGTTCGGTTACAGCCGAACTTAGCCTTCCTTACTTTTTTTGACTTAGTTCTGTTAAATATGTTTTTAAGGGTACTTGAAGGCTTGTGATATTTTTATTTTCTCTTTATCGTAGCAATCTGGCATCATTAGGCGTTCAACGGGTTACCGATTTGAATATTTTGGGTTTTGTCTTGAATTTGATGCTGAATATTGTATTTTGATCTTTTAATTAGGGAGTTTATAATATTGTCTGGGAAGTCATTTCGTTTTAATAAATATTTTATTTCGTCCGTAATCGCCTTCAAACTTCACCATATACTTTCGTATATTGCACATATTGTTGTATGAAAAAATTGATGAGATCGGTCGTATATATAGCACACAGCAGATTGTTCAAATAAGAAACTTTTCGTAATTACTGCCCTATTTTAAGAGATAGAGGCTTCAAATTTCAACGAACGCTTACGCATATAGCATATATTATTGTCTGAAAAAATCACAAAGATCGGTGGTATATATAGTATATATAGGTGGTATATATAGTTGTTGTTGTTGTTGTTGTAGCAATGCTCGCCCCACCTAATAGCCGCGACCGATCACAAATTGTCATCAATATCCTCTAACGGGAGTCCAAGGAAACTTGCCGTTTCAACAGGGGTGGACCATAAGGAAAGGGGTGTTCGAGGCGTTGGTTCCACATTACAATTAAAGAGATGGTTGGTGTCATGTGGGGACACATTGCAAGCAGGGCATACATTTTGTATATATAGTATATATAGGTGGTATATATAGTATTTTTTTTGAAATTTCAGCCCCATTTTAACAGTTAGAAGCTTCAAATTTTACCAAATGCTTACGTGTATAGCATATATTGATGTCTGAAAAAATCATAGAGATCGGTGATATATATAGTATATATCTCATACAACCGATTGTTCAGATAAGAAACTTTGCGCAGTTTCTGCCCCATTTTAACAGCTAGAAGCTAAAAATTTTACCAATTGCTTACGTATATAGCCTATATTGTTGTCTGAAAAAATCATAGAGTTCGGTGGTATATATATTATATACTCCATATAAACTGTAATTTGTGCCCCTTTTTTACGGCTTCATTTCATCAAATAGTTACGTTTACGTCATATATTCTTGAAATACGTGATTCATAGTCATAGTTTTTACATGCAGACTACAAAAAACCTGAAACTTTGCATCCTCACACAAAGTACCTACCTATTTTTATACTCTGTTGAGCAGAGCTCACAGAGTATAATAACTTTGATTGGATAACGGTTGGTTGTACAGGTATAAAGGAATCGAGATAGATATAGACTTCCATATATCAAATTCATCAGTATCGAAAAAAAATTTGACTGAGCCATGTCCGTCCGTCCGCCCGTCCGTTATGGAAGCGAGCATAGAAAACAGATATTCCAAATTGAGTTGCAAAACCGTCACCAAAGAGCAAATGAGACTTTGCAGGAGTTTGCCTCGGAAGTTGAAAGGTTGGCACATTTGGCAAATGCGGACGCACCCGTGGAGTACACCGAGAGGGTAAAAATCAAGAGTTTTATAAATGGCATACGGGACGTAGAAACGAAGCGAGCGACATATGCAAACCCAAAACCCACATTCGCAGAAACGGTATCCTATGCACTGACTCAAGAAACAGCGTCGCTATTGAGTAAACCAGCATTCAAAGCTCATTGTGTGGAAGTGGAAAGACCAGATTGGGTAGACACAATTTTGGAGCACTGAAGTGATCACAACAGAAAAATGCCGGAGTTATTAAATGTTTCAAGTGCGGCAACCCAGGTCATATTACACGACATTGCAACACCAGCCCTAATAGATCCAACAATGTGGGTGGTCGTAAACGCAGAGCTGAAGGAGATGAGCAAATCTCCAAGTCCCCTCAATCGTTAAACTAAAGAGAGTCAGCCGCAAGGGGCGACAGCTGGCTCCCTCAATTGAATGCCCCGTAATCTCTATCTCGCAAATTGGAAGAAGGTCGAGCAATCTTACTGTCGGAGGACATGTGGATGGAAAGGAACGTTTACTGACTGTAGATACGGGAGCATCCCATTCCATCATTCGATCAGATTTAGTCAACAAGAAGATAAGGCCATTGCTTGGAGCAAGATTACGTACAGCCACGGGAGAGGACACCCAGGTAATTGGAGAAGTAGAATGTGAAGTAGCAATTGGGAACGTCATGGTACTTCACAATTTTATAGTGGCAGGTATTGTTGATGAAATCATAATTGGAGTGGACTTCTTAATCAACCAAGGCATCAACATCGATATGCAAAGCAAGACGATGCGATATAAGAACATGGATGTGCCACTTAATTTCGGCTACGAGAGAGGCTACAGCAGTAAACGAGTGCCGGTGGAAGAGAGTCAGCAAATACCACCAAAATCAGAAGCAGTCATCTGGGCAAAGGTAGATGGAGATTGTGGGACAAACAAATTGTGGGTAGTCGAAGCAGCAAATAAATCAGCACTGAACATACTTGTAGGAAAAACCCTGGCTATGACAAAACAAGATGGACGTATTCCGGTAAGAGTACTCAATTAGTTCAAGTCACCATTCAATTTGACCAAAGGAGCTATTTTGGGAAGATGTCAAGAGGCCGAAGTAGTTATTAACTGTGAACAGCTCCAGGAATACGTTTCATCTAGTAATACTGATCTTTCAAATGATATCTCGGCATGGACGCATGGGCTAGAGGAAGCCTATCAGAGTAAGGCAAAACAACTGCTCCTAAAGTACGCGAACATATTTGACCAGGATGATTCTAAACTAGGCCGCACCAACGTTGTGAAACACCAAATTGACACTGGAGATGCGAGGCCGATCCGTCAAGCTCCACGTAGTGTTCCACTGGCGAAGCGGGAAGTTGTGAGTCAAATCATACAAGAAATGAGTGACAGTGGCGTCATCGAACCATCAGCTAGTCCATGGAGCTCACCGGTAGTACTTGTAAAGAAGAAGGATGGAAAAATGAGGTTTTGCGTGGACTACCGAAAGTTGAATGACGTTACGAAAAAGGATAGCTACCCGTTACCAAGAATTGACGACACTCTGGACTCGCTATCTGGTACGAAATGGTTTTCCACGCTGGACTTGAAAAGCGGCTACTGGCAAGTGGAGGTGAAGGAGGAAGATAAAGAGAAAACAGCCTTCAGTGTCGGTGATGGTCTTTGGCAATTTACAGTGATGCCTTTTGGACTTTGTAATGCACCAGCTACTTTTGAGAGACTCATGGACCAGGTACTGAAAGGACTACATTGGAAAACATGCTTGGTGTACCTGGACGACATCATCGTATTGGGCAAGAACTTTGATGAACATCTTAAGTACTTGGAGGAAGTTTTCCAGAGAATAGCTGGCGCTGGTCTGAAGTTAAGTCCCAAAAATTGTGCGCTGTTTAAAAAGGAAGTCAATTATTTGGATCACAAGGTAACGACAGAGGGCATCTGCACTGCGAACGAAAAAATAGAGGCTGTAAAGGATTGGCCAAGACCACAGAACCTACATGAATTGAGAAGTTTTCTTGGGCTGTGCACATATTACCGCCGATTTGTACCAAATTTTTCCAGCGTAGCCCATAGCCTCCATGAGCTTACAAGAAAAAACAAAGCTTTTGAATGGAAGAAGGAGCAAGAAGTGGCTTTCCAAACATTGAAGGAGCGCTTGTGCACTGCCCCAATGTTAGCATATCCGATTCCAGGAGCAACATTTATTCTGGATACAGATGCGAGTGGATATGCTATAGGAGGCGTTTTATCACAACTGGTCGATGGACAGGAGAAGGTAGTTGCATATTACAGCCGTTCGATTGGAAAACCAGAGAGGAACTACTGTGTTACGCGGAGAGAGCTGTTGGCATTGGTAGACTGCATTAAACATTTTCACAAATACCTCTACGGCCAGCGATTCCGTGTCAGGACAGATCACGCAGCGTTGAAATGGCTTCTGCAGTTCCGTAATCCGGAAGGACAATTGGCACGGGGTATCGAGCGACTACAAAGCTACGACTTTTCCCTTGAGCATCGAAAAGGTAGTACCCATGGAAATGCTGATGCAATGTCACGAAGACCATGTAGTTTGGAATGCAAGCACTGTTCAAAAGCCGAGGCTAAAGAAGGCATTATAGATGTCCGGCTAATGAATATAACATGTACAAATGAATGGGACAAGGAACAGCTAAGAAAGTGCCAGCTAGAAGATGCAGATCTGTCACGTGTTATGCAAGGGCTCGAACGAAATGAAAGACCAAACAGAGAAGAGATGTCAGCAGAGAGCCCCATTGCGAAGTCATATTGGGCACAGTGGAAGAGTTTAGAATTGATATCCGGTTGCCTTCATCGACTATGGGAGAGTGAGGATGGTAAATACAAGAATAAACTGATAGTTGTTCCCAGAAAGAGAATTCCTGACGTGCTCAGCGAGCTGCATAATGCTCCAAGCGGAGGTCATCTTGGAATCACGAAGACGCTCGAGAAGATTAAACAGAGATTCTATTGGGTTGGTTGCCGTCAGTCGGTCACTGAGTGGATTGCGAACTGCGAGGTTTGCAGCAGAGCGAAAGGGCCCAGAACACGAAGTCATGGCCAGATGAAGCAATATAACTCAGGTGCGCCATTTGAAAGGATCGCCATGGATGTCGCAGGTCCATTTCCTACTAGTAACCGCGGAACAAATACGTACTGGTGGTTATGGATTATTTCAGTAAATGGCCAGAGGTATACCCAATCCCAAACCAAGAAGCAGAAACAGTAGCAGAAGTGGTTAAAAACGAATGGGTTGCAAGGTATGGTGTACCAATGGAGCTACATTCTGATCAAGGCAGGAATTTCGAATCAGCTGTGTTCCAGGAAATGTGTAAGTCATTGGGCATTCGAAAAACACGGACAACTGCATTGCATCCTCAATCCGATGGTATGGTAGAACGATTCAATAGAACATTAGAGGAGCACCTAAGGAAAGTAGTAGACAAGTACCATAAAGAATGGGATACCCGCATACCATTATTCTTGATGGCTTACCGATCAGCAGTGCATGAGACAACGGGCCAAACCCCTGCAAAAGTAATTTTTGGCAATGACCTTAGACTGCCAGCTGATTTGAAGTTTGGGATAGATGCCAATGCGGAGAGAAATGTCAGGAAATCCACTAGTGATTTGGAAGAAGAGCTAAGAGAAATACATGATCTGATAAGGCAACGAACAAAGATTATGAGTGACAAGATGAAAGCCAGATACGATAAAGCAATTAATTCAGAAGGTTTTCAGGAAGGAGATTTGGTGCTGTTATACAACCCACAACGTAAAAAAGGTTTGTCCCCGAAATTGCAGTGTAATTGGGAAGGCCCATACAAAGTTGTAAAACGGATCAACGATGTAGTGTACCGCATACAAACCATCGGTAAACCACGAACCAAAATGAAAGTGGTCCATTTGGAAAGGCTCGCAACGTTTAGATCGAGAGATTTGTCTGATCGGGACGATCAGACTTAGGTGGAGGGCAGTGTCACGGATATTACCACCCCTAAGTTATCCCATCACTAAGGCGATGCTAAGGCCATGCCAAGCAGTATTTATGTTAATAATCAAATCAAGTATACACATATATAAGGCAGCCCAGAGAGATGTCACACACAGATGCATTTACTTATACGGCTATGTGCGCGCGAGAGACTGTAAACTACAAACATTCACATCAATAATTCAATCTTTATGTGTTTACATAAACGAATAAATAATTGCGTCTACACATATGTACGTATACGAGCAGCTGAGCGGCAATGCACAAACACATGCATATATCTTATCTCAGTGTTCACAAGAGAGGGCAATAATTTGTGCACGTAGTTGTGGCTGGCGATTTTGTAGCCGAAACAACTAGTAACTTCTGGAAATCGAAGAGCCTAGAAGTATGCAGCGTAAACTATAAAAGCCGGGCAGGCGAGTAAGAAGTAATTCAGTTTGATTTGAGATTTGGATTAAGCGCTATCTAGCGAGCTATAGCAGTATTAATTTGAATAGTAGAGTTTCATTTGAGCTGTCAACCAGTTTGGTATTAAGTAAGCTATTCGTTGCAAAGTACAAGTGTTATTCTGAAGTACTTGAATAAAGGCCATTTTGCATTATTACATATTGGAGTTATTTATTCAACAGTTTAGCGATACGAACTTAGCAGAAGATTGCAAATAAGAGGATTTGCAAGTAAATTCGTTACAGTACAAACAAATTCTAGAGTGAACCCTGATCCACCTTTATGGCGATATCCCCAAATGGCGTCCACCTATAGAACTATGGCCCACTCCCTCATAAAATACTCTTTAATGCCTTTCATTTGATACAAATGTCATACAAACACATTCCAGGGTTTCCCTCGGTTCATTTTCCTACATGGTTATTTTCCCTTATGTTGTCACCATAGCTCTCAACTGAGTATGTAAGGTTCGGTTACACCCGAACTTAATCTTCCTTACTTGTTTTGTTTAGAGTTAAAATTTTAAATTCAATAACCTTCCATCTTTATGTATATTCCTTTTTTGTTTTTAAACTTTACAATATTATTACATAAAGCGTGCTTACTATAATCGTACTAATCTAAACCTAATTTGGTAAAGAATTTGAAAAAAAGTCTTGCTAAATGAATACAAACGAGATTTTTTAAAATTCAATTAAATATGATTGCATGATTTTTTTGGTGGTAGCCCAATCCTCAACATTGCTGATTACACATATGTACTCCGTGACCTACTAGGACAATTTTCATACTACTGGGAGGCTAGGGTCTCGAGATATAGCATAAAACCTGGACCCGGGTACTCCTTGAATGTGTTTATACAATATGGATATCAAATGAAAACTGTTGATGAGTGCTATAGTACAGGACAATTTTCATACAACTGGGAGGCTGGGGTCTCGAGATATAGCATAAAACGTGGACCCGGGTACCCCTAGAATGTGTTTATACAATATGGATATCAAATGAAAACTGCTGATGAGTGCTATAGTACAGGACAATTTTCATACAACTGGGAGGCTAGGGTCTCGAGATATAGCCCAAAACGTGGACCCGGGTACCCCTAGGATGTGTTTATACAATATGGATGTCAAATTAAAACTGTTGTTGATTGCTATAGTACAGGACAATTTTCATACAACTGGGAGGCTAGGGTCTCGAGATATAGCATAAAACGTGGACCCGCGTACCCCTAGAATGTGTTTATACAATATGGATATCAAATGAAAACTGTTGATGAGTTCTATAGTACAGGACAATTTTCATACAACTGGGAGACTAGGGTCTCGAGATATAGCATAAAACATGGACCCGGATACACCTAGAATGTGTTTTTATATTATGGGTATCAAATTGATGCTGTTGATGTGCGCTATAATACAGTAAGTTTTACACCGCTGAGTGACTAGGGTCTCGAGATATAGGCCAAAACATGGACCCGGATACCCCTAGAATGTGTGTGTATTATAGATATCAAATGAAAGCTGTTGCTGAGAGCTCTAAAGTTCATTGTGATATTCGATTTAGTGGCTTCAATCTGGCAAAACTGATAAATATGCATGCGAAGCCGAAATAATGGCAAGAATTAATAATACCCACACACCTATTTACATACATCCTATTCGATTTGCCTGAAATTTCGTATATAAATTTGCCTATATTAATATTTACGATGCTTTTTTCCGGGAAGTATACCAGAGACGGACTGGGATTAGGACTAGAACTGGGACTGAGACTGCGACTCGGAGTGGGAGTGGAACAAAATACATACCACCCTCTGGGACTGGCAATAAGAGATGAAGAAGAAGGAGAAAAACTTTAGAGAAGAGAAAAGAGGGAAGGAGACTGAGAAAGAGATAGAATGAGATGAAGATGGAGATGAAGCGAAAAAGACGGAGGGAGGAGTGAATAAAAAGATTAGGAAAAAGTGTAGAGGGGTAGGGCAGAGTTAGACGGAATAAGCTTATTAAAATGTATGCAGATAGGCTAAATTTAGGGCAGAACAACATCTGCCTGGTCTGCTAGTATATGTATACAAAGGAAGATCAAAAAAAATTTAAAGAGAAGCTCAGCTGTTTCGATCTATGTAGGGAGGAATGTATTTGATGAAAAATTCCGATACAGTAGCGTCAAATAAAAAGTTATCAATATAATGTAATATATAGAGAAAATTTGAAAGGCTTTATTACCGAGCTTTAAATAGGAAGACTACTGGTCATATATAAGAAACGTACAGTGGATAGTATTCAAAGTTTAAAAAATCAATTAACATTACCTCGTTAATAAGGCGAATGAAATTCTGAGAATATCTATTCATCGTATTAAACCATACAAATTGTGGATCTGAAACTCAAAATTGGCTTTTTGGAATCACGTATATATAAACAAATTAAGGGTTACGTTTTACGGGGTTCCACCACAATTCGCTTTTACGTCACACATATATAAATTAAATTGCAAAATTATGGAAAACTTAAATGCGATACCTAAGATTAATAAAAAGTACTTACATTGTTATCGATGATGCATAGAAGGCCTTCCATGATCGTCGTTATTGCTTGGTTATTGTAAAATGTTTCGATCAATTAATTTTTAGGGTAACGCATGATTTTTCTATAACTGAACTTACGAGTTTTATGTGGTTAAGTATGATAAAAAAATAAGCTTTATACGGAACCAAAAGATCTTAAATTCGCAAAGAAGCTGTAACGCTTTTTTTGAAACAGTCTAACATGCGCAAATTAAATGTATATACAGAAGGAGGTATATGCTCACAGAACTCGAGAAGAATTACTTAAAGACAATGAGATCACATTTCGGAAATGAGATCACATTTCTTTGCAAATGACTAAATATGACCTTGACCATGAAAGTTTTTATGAATTGAATTTACAGGAGAGATCAAAAAAAATGAAACCAACAATGTTGAGAAGATTAGTGGGGAACAAGTGGGTGAACGAAAGATTTCCATACATATATGTTTGTAACACAGTCTTACATTTTAACATGTATATATGAAGGTGTATGTATGAAGGTATATAGCTAACATTCGATTTTGACTAAGCAATAGACTAATGGGTATACATACTTTTTGTTGTAAGAGTTGATTTGTTAACTCAAATTAATTTTTAATCCAATGCATATGAAACAAATGTCTTTTTAGTGATTTCAGGTATAGATTAAATTACTTAAGGTGAGTATTGATTGTTACGGTAAGTATTAATCGAAAGATTTTCCAAATAAAAATTAAGTTTATTATAAGTTTCTCGAGCGCAACACTTTTATATGCTATTTAAGCAGAAATAGTAATTCATGGTATTCAAAGGTGAATATCATGGCAAGGAGAATCTGATTATCGAATCACGTTTTTCCAATTACCCGATGGTTTCTTTTAATTAAAAATAGATATGAGCCTTCTAAAACTTATCCTGGTCACTTTTCATAGCGGGTGTTGAAGATGAGGCTGCAAAATACTTGGGTTTGTGCCGGTTGTGGTTCCATCTCATCAGAGAATTGAAAGTTGCTTCCAAAAATTTTCGATGGAATTATTAAAGTTGCAAAACACTGGAATGGTTTCTTCCGGTTTTTTTACACTACAACTTTTGAGTTGTTAAAATAATTGATGGTTTTTCAATACTGAAGCGCGATTTGAAACTAAAAACTTTACATTAACTTTATGTTAATTAACACGTTTTCACCACACATCCGATCTGCTTGCTTGTCCAATTGGAAAAAGAAAGAGGCTGCACATTCTCATTGACAACTCATTCCACTTCCTGTCTAAACCACATATCCACCATATGGTAATGATATTATATAGTATATTCTCATTGACAACTCATTCCACTTCCTGTCTAAACCACATATCCGCCATAAGGTAATGATATTTGGTGTGTACCAATTGGAAAATTGTAGTAGATTCCCTTTATGCTTTCTTTATAAGGTAGGTTCAATACAAACCACGAAGCGTAAAAGAACATTTAACTTCAAACTACCTCAACTCTCCAAAGCATTCAATACAAACTTTGCATCCTCACTAAGTACCTACCTATTTTTATACCTTTCATGAAATGTAAGTCCTTAAAGGAAAATAGATAGACCCACCATTAAGTATACCGAAATAATCAGGAAAAGCTGAGTTGATTTAGCCACGTCCGTCTGTCCGTCTGTCTGTTTGTATGCAAACTAGTCCCTCAATTTTTGAGATATCTTGATAAAATTTGTGAGCGGGTTTATTTGGGTGTCCGATTAGACATTTGTCGGAACCGGCTGAATCGGACCGCTAGAGCATATATCCTTCATACAACCGAGTTTTCAGAAAAAGAGGATTTTTGTCATATCTTCCTCAATTTAACAGATTGAAGCTTCATACTTCACCATATACTTTCGTATATTGCACATATTGTTGTTTGAAAAATGCGATGAGTTCGGTCGTATATATAGTATATATCCCCCCAACCGATTGTTCAGATAAGAAACTTTTCGTAATTACTGCCCTATTTTAAGAGCTAGAGGCTTCAAATTTCAACGAATGCTTACGTATATAGCATATATTGTTGTCTGAGAAAATCGTAAAGATCGGTGGTATATATAGTATATATATGGTGGTATATATATTATATATGTAAGAGAGGGAGTACAGTTCAGTTCGCCTTAGGTTGTCGGTGAGTTAAGTTGCCTAATTCAGTTTTTGCGTACAGCTGCTAATCGAAAGTCGTTCTTTTCAGTTGTCGAAGCGTCGCGCCATATTCAACCGTTATTACTTGGATTTTTTAATTACATATACACTAAGTGTAAACTTAAATACTAAATTTCTTATATTATATTATTTTATTAGCCGGGAATAAATATTCAAATACATTCCCCTTTTACATCTGGGGGCTCAACTCTTGCGAATTAAGTTGGCCAAAATTGTTGTTCATGTTGTAGAGACACATTTGGGAAAGTTGACAATTCCGCGCCGTGTTGTTTTTGGAAAAGGGAAGTTGGATTTGCACAAAAATTCGAAAGCTGTAAAAAGTCACATATTTGGAGCATAATCCAAAACGCCAAACGGTAAATTTATGTCCACGCAGAAAAGCGCAGTGAACTTGCAAGTAACAGCAGCAAAAGCCCGTGAAGAGCGAGCAAAAGCAAGGGCAAAAAGGTCAGCCACAAAAGGATCGATTTACTTGAAGGAAATACAGTAGAGAAGCTGGAGCGTGACGACGAAGTTTTTGTCGACGCAAAGAACGAACAAACAGAAGATAATAAAATAAGAGCCGATATGAGCGAAATTAGCGAGTTAATCAAACTCTTGACGTTAAAATTCCAGAAGGAAGAAGAGCAGCAAAAATCCACTCAAGCAACAATATCCACAGAAAACGTCGACAGCGTAATTGGCGACTTCGATGGACAATCACCTATTCGTGTAGAGAGCTGGTTTGCAAATTTTGAGAAATGCGCAGAGGCTCTCAAATGGAGCGAAAATCAAAAATACGTTTTCGCGCGTAGGAAGATGACAAAGACAGCTAAATTGTTCGTCGAATCAATTTGTGTGTTCGATTATAGTACTCTTAAAAGGGAAGTCGAATTGGAATTTCGACGAGACTTTGTTAGTGCGGACATACACAAACAATTGCAAGAGAGACGTAAAAAGGGCACCGAAAGCATGCACGAGTATATATTACATATGCGCCGGTTGGGAGCGTACGGCAAAGTTGATGATACATCCATAATCAGGTACATTGTAGATGGAATAAACGAGAAAGCAGAGAACAAATTTTTTTTATATGCTGCTAAAAATTTTGATGATTTGAAAGTCGTGCTCGAAGCATACGAAAAGCAAGTAGAAGCAAAGGTGAACAATAGTCGAAAGCCTGGTGCAACTGATAACAACAAAAAAAGAGAGGAAAACGGGATCATTGCTTCAATTGCGGGTCGGTTGATAACAAAAGAAACGAGTGTAAAGAACAAACTAAATGTTTTGGGTGTAATAAAACAGGGCATATTGCAAAAAATTGCCCATCAAATACACAAAAGAATGGTGAAGTCAAAACGGTGAATACAGTTGAACAACTTAAAAACATGCAAAAAACAATACAAATTAACAAAATAAGCGTACAGTGCCTAGTTGACAGCGGTGCGGAAATCTCAATTATTGAGCAAGCGTTCGCAAAAAAATTGAATTGTATTCTAATCAAGTGTAGCGACAGTTTATCGAGTTATGGTAATAAAAAAGTTAATGCTATCGGCAGATTTGAAGCAGATATCAATGTCGATGGTCTTGTATGCAAACACAATTTTTTAGTTGTACCAGACAATTTATCTAAATATGAAGTGATTCTAGGTTTTGATTTTGTTGGCAAATGCGAATACATCCATGATAAAGACGGCTATAATTTTGTAAAATTTATTACGGAAAGTGAGTTTGAGATAAATAACATTTCGGTTGAAAACAACGAAATAGAAGCGCCAATAAAATACAAAGAGCAAATTGAAAACATTATAAAGGAATATTCACCTAAAATTGATGTGACAAGCCCGATAAGTATGAAAATTGTGTTGTGTGAAGATAAAGTCATACGACATTTACCAAGAAGGCTACCATTGCCAGAACAAAAAGCTGTAAGTGAGCAAGTTGAAGACTGGCTACAAAAGAAAATAATACGTCCGTCGAGTTCAGAATATTGCAGCCGGGTTGTTGTGGTCGACAAAAAAGATGGTAAAAAACGTTTATGTGTAGATTTCCGTGATCTTAATAATATCGTTCAAAAAGACCGTTTTCCAGTTCCTCTGATGGAGGAAGTAATTGAAGCGCTAGAAGGCGCATGTATATTTACAACTTTGGACCTTGAAAACGCCTTTTTTCATGTACCAATAGAAGAAAGTTCCAAAAAGTACACTGCGTTTGTGACACGAGATGGCGTTTATGAATTCAATAGAGCTCCGTTTGGGTTCTGTAACTCACCACCTATGTTTTTACCTTTTGTCAACCACATTTTTCATAATTTGATTAGGCAGAATGTCATGCAGTTATACATGGACGACGTTATTATACCTTCAAAGGATGAAGATGAGGGCATGGAAAAGTTGAAAAAAGTATTAAGCTTGGCTGAACAGTACGGCCTTAACATTAAGTGGCAAACATGCAAATTTCTTAAGCCAGATGTCGTTTATTTGGGGTTGTTAATAAAAAACGGATGCGTTTCACCCGATGCTGAGAAGTGTGTTGCCATACGAAAGTTCCCAGTACCTCAAAATGTGAAGCAGTTACAACGAATGTTAGGTCTGTTTGGGTATTTTCGCAAATTCGTTCCGAATTACGCTATGGTCACGAAGTCACTTACAGACCTTTTAAAAAAGGAAGCTAAATTCGTCATTGGTACCACAGAGATGTCAGCAGTAGAGAAAGTTAAAGGTATACTTACCAATCAACCAGTTTTGCGTATTTTTTGTCCTTCTGCACCAACAGAACTACACACGGATGCCTCGAAAGATGGTCTTGGAGGTCTTCTGTTCCAAATATTCGATGGAAAACTACACCCGATATACTACTGGAGCAGAAAAAATTCGCCAGAAGAGAGCAGACTACATAGTTTCTACCTTGAAATAAAAGCCGCATACTACGCTGTCCAGAAATTCCGCCATTACCTACTTGGACGAGAGTTTAAATTGGTTACTGATTGCCAAGCATTTAAAAGCACGACAACGAAAAAAGAGTTGCCACCGGCTGTAACACGTTGGATACTTTATCTTGAAGACTACAAATACGTTATAGAGCATCGCAAAGGCACCTCGATGAAACACGTGGACGCACTAAGTAGAGAACTAGCAAGTGTTTTGGTACTTAATGAAGAAATTAGTGCTAGACTACGGCAAGCTCAAATAAATGATGAACATTTTAAAGCAATAAAGCAAATTCTGCAGACACAAAATTATGAGGATTGCGTAGTTAAGAATGGTATTTTGTTTAAGAACCAAAATGGTCTACTGCTGTTTGCAGTGCCGCGTTTAATGGAGCATCAAATCATCATAGATGAACACGAAAAAGAGCATTTTGCGGTAGAAAAAACAGCCTTATTTTATACCACATTTACTACAAAAAGTCGAAAAGTGCATTAATAATTGTATAAAGTGCATTTTATTCAACAAAAAGCTAGGCAAAAAAGAAGGAAAAATGTATATCATCGATAAGGGAGACGCGCCACTGCTAACTATCCACGTAGATCACCTTGGGCCATTAGATGCGACAACAAAACTGTATAAACACATTTTCATTATTGTTGACGGCTTCAGTAAGTTTACATGGCTCTACCCCACCAAATCAACATCGGCAGAGGAAGTAATCAGGAAAATGTGCGAATGGGTTAATATATTTGGAGCACCACATCGAATAATTAGTGATAGAGGATCAGCTTTTACATCGACGGCATTTCAAGACTGTACCGTACCAAGAGGCAATGGACAAGTCGAACGCTTGAACCGAGTTGTCATAAATGTCATATCGAATTTGTCAGCAGATCGTACAGAATCCTAGAACAAATATGTTGGAAAAGTGCAGAAATTAATCAACAGCACCATCAATAGTTCAATAAAGTACACACCCTTCGAAATTATGTTCGGCGTAAAAATGAAAACGCCAATAGATGTGAATCTCAACGAAATGATAGAAGCGGAAATAGAGCGGAAGCAGAGCAAGGAAATATAAGAGAAAAAGCAAAAGAAGAAATCGTAGCCGCTCAGAAAGAATACAAAAAAAACTTTGACAAGCGCCGTAAATGTGCAAAAGCTTACGAGGTAGGAGACGTAGTGGCTATAAAACGGTCGCAATTTGTCGCAGGGAAGAAGTTGGCCAGCGATTATGTGGGACCTTATGAAGTAACCAAGATTAAACGAAACGATCGATACGAAGTTAAGAAGGCAGCAAATTTTGAAGGCTCTAACGTTACATCAACGAGCATTGACTTTATGAAGCGTTGGAAACGAGAAGAAATCGATCTATCCGGGACGGAAGACGATGTCGAATGGCCGGATGTAAGAGAGGTAGTACAGTTCAGTTCGCCTTAGGTTGTCGGTGAGTTAAGTTGCCTAATTCAGTTTTTGCGTACAGCTGCTAATTGAAAGTCGTTCTTTTCAGTTGTCGAACCGTCGCGCCATATTCAACCGTTATTACTTGGATTTTTAATTACATATACGCTAAGTGTAAACCTAAATACTAAAATTCTTATATTATATTATTTTATTAACCGGAAATTAATATTCAAATACATTCCCCTTTTACATATATATAGTATATATATATATTTTCGCAATTTCAACCCCACTTTAACAGTTAGAAGCTTCAAATTTCACCGAATGCTTACGTATATAGCATATATTTTTGTCTGAAAAAAGCATAGAGATCGCTAGTATATATAGTATATATCTCATACAACCGATTGTTCAGATAAGAAACTTTTCGCAATTTCTACCCCATTTTAACAGCTATAAGCTTCAAATTTCACCGATTGCTTACGTATATAGTATATATTGTTGTGTAAAAAAATCATAGAGATCGGTGATATATATAACATATATACAGTGGTATATATAGTATATATATATATATATTTTTTTTTTTTTTTTGCAATCTCAGCCCCATTTTAACAGCTAGAAGCTTCAAATTTCACCAAATGCTTACGTATATAGCATAAATTGTTGTCTGAAAAAATCATAGAGATCGGTGGTATATATATTATATACCCCATATAAACTGTCATTTTTGCCCCTTTTTTACGGCTAGAAGCTTCAAAATTCATCAAATTTCATCAAATAGTTACGTTTACGTCATATATTTTTGAAACACGTGATTCGTAGTCATAGTTTTTACATGCAGACCACAAAAAACGTGAAGCTTTGCATCCTCACACAAAGTACCTACCTATTTTTATACTCAGTTGAGCAGAGCTCACAGAGTATATTAACTTTGATTGAATAACGGTTGGTTGCTCAGGTATAAAGGAATCGAGATAGATATAGAATTCCATATATCAAATTCATCAGTATCGAAAAAAAATTTGACTGAGCCATGTCCGTCCGTCCGCCCGTCCGTCCGTCCGCCCGTCCGTCCGTTCACACGATAACTTGAGTAAAATTTTGAGGTGTTCTTGATGAAATTTTGTATGTAGGTGGGCACTCATCTCAGATCGGTATTTAAAATGAACAATATCGGACTATAACCACGCCCACTTTTTCGATATCGAAAATTTCGTAAAACCGAAAAAGTGCGATAATCCATTACGAAAGACGGATAAAGCGATGAAACTTGGTAGGTGTCTTGAACTTATGACGCAGAATAGAAAATTAGTAAAATTTTGGACAAGGGGCGTGGCAACGCCCACTTTAAAAAGAAGGTAATTTAAAAATTTTGCAAGCTGTAGTTTTGCAGTCGTTGAAGATATCATAATGAAATTTAGCAGGAACGTTGCTACTATTACTATATGTATGCTTAATGAAAATTAGCAAAATCGGAGAACGACCACGCCCACTTAAAAAAAAAAAATTTAAGTCAAATTTTAACAAAAAATTTAATATCTTTACATTATATAAGTAACTTATGTCAATATTCAACTCCAGTAATGATATGGTGCAACAAAATACAAAAATGAAAGAATATTTAAAAATGGGCGTGGCTCCGCCCTTTTTCATTTCATCTGTCTAGGATACTTTTAATGCCATAAGTCGAACAAAAATTTACCAATCCTTTTGAAATTTGGTAGGGGCTTAGATTCTAGGACGATAACTGTTTTCTGTGAAAAGGGGCGAAATCGGTTGAAGCCACGCCCAGTTTTTATACACAGTCGACCGTCTGTCCTTCTGCTCGGCCGTTAACACGATTACTTGAGCAAAAATCGATATATCTTTACTAAACTCAGTTCCCGTACTTATCTGAACTCACTTTTTATTGGTATAAAAAATTGCCGAAATTCGACTGTGACCACGCCCACTTTTTCGATATCTAAAATTGCGAAAAATGAAAAAAAAAATGCCATAATTCTACACGAAATACGAAAAAAGGGATAAAACATGGTAATTGGATTGGTTTATTGACGTAAAATATAACTTTAGAAAAAAACTTTGTAAAATGGTTGTGACACCTACCATATTAAGTGGAAGAAAATGAAAAATGTTTGCAGGGCGAAATCAAAAGCCCTTGGAATCTTGGCAGGAATACTATTCGTGGTATTATATATATATATAAATAAATTAGCGGTACCCGGCCGATGATTTTCTGGGTCACCGTGGTCCACATTTTGGACGATATCTCGAAAACGCCTTCACATATACAACTACCACCACTCCCTTTTAAAACCCTTTATTCCTTTAATTTGATACCAATATCGTACAAACACATTCTAGAGTCACCCCTGGTCCACCTATAGAACTAGGGCCCACTGCCTTTTAAAATACTCATTTACACCTTTCGTTTGATTTAGCCATGTCCGTCTGTCCGTCTGTCCGTCCGTCTGTCCGTTAACACGATAAAAAATAAAATAAAAAATAAATATAAGGCGCGATAACCTCCGAAGAGATCTAAGGCCGAGCTTCTCTTCCAATTTGCGTCGTGCTCCTCTTGATTTTCCCTACAAATTGGCCGGACGGGACCTACATGATTTTATGCCGACTCCGAACGGCATCTGCAAGGCAGATGAGTTTTCACTGAGAGCTTTTCATGGCAGAAATACACCCGGAGCGCTTGCCAAACACTGCCGAAGGGCGACCCCGCTTAGAAAAATTTTCTTCTAATTGAAAAACCTTATTTCTAAAATTTTTGATGTTGCTTTGCCCGGGGTTTGAACCCAGGGCATCCGGTGTGGTAGGCGGAGCAAGCTACCATCACACCACGGTGGCCGCCACGATAACTTGAGTAAATTTTGAGGTATCTTGATGAAATTTGGTATGTAGGTTCCTGGGCACTCATCTCAGATCGCTATTTAAAATGAACGATATCGGACAATAACCACGCCCACTTTTTCGATATTGAAAATTTCGAAAAACCGAAAAAGTGCGATAATTCATTATCAAAGACGGATAAAGCAATGAAACTTGGTAGGTGGGTTGAACTTATGTCGCAGAATAGAAAATTAGTAAAATTTTGGACAAGGGGCGTGGCACCGCCCACTTTTGAAAGAAGGTAATTTAAAAATTTTGCAAGCTGTAGTTTTGCAGTCGTTGAAGATATCATAATGAAATTTTGCAGGAACGTTAATACTATTACTATATGTATGCTTACTGGAAATTAGCAAAATCGGAGAACGACCACGCCCACTTTTAAAAAAAATGTTTTTTTAAAGTCAAATTTTAACAAACAATTTAATATCTTTACAGTATATAAGTAACTTATGTCAACATTCAACTCCAGTAATGTTATTGTGCAACAAAATACAAAAATAAAAGAAAATTTAAAAATTGGCGTGGCTCCGCCCTTTTTCATTTCATTTGTCTAGGATACTTTTAATGCCGTAAGTCGAACAAAAATTTACCAATCCCTATGAAATTTGGTAGGAGCTTAGATTCTAGGACGATAACTGTTTTCTGTGAAAAAGGGCGAAATCGGTTGGAGCCACGCCCAGTTTTTGTACACAGTCCACCGTCTGTCCTTCCGCTCGGCCGATAACACGATAACTTGAGCAAAAATCGATATATCTTTACTAAACTCAGTTCCCGTACTTATCTGAACTCACTTTGTATTGGTATAAAAAACGACCGAAATTCGACTGTGACCACGCCCAATTTTCGATATCTAAAATTACGAAAAATGAAAAGAAAAATGCCATAATTCTATACGAAAAAAGGGATGAAACATGGTAATTGGATTGGTTTATTAACGTAAAATATAACTTTAGAAAAAAACTTTGTAAAATGGTTGTGACACCTACCATATGAAGTAGAATAAAATGAAAAATGTCTGCAGGGCGAAATCAAAAGCCCTTGGAATCTTGGCAGGAATACTATTCGTGGTATTATATATATATATAAATAAATTAGCGGTACCCGGCCGATGATTTTCTGGGTCACCCTGGTCCACATTTTGGTCGATATCTCGAAAACGCTTTCAAATATACAACTACCACCACTCCCTTTTAAAACCCTTTATTCCTTTAATTTGATACCCATATCGTACAAACACATTCTAGAGTCACCCCTGGTCCACCTATAGAACTAGGGCCCACTGCCTTTTAAAATACTCATTTACACCTTTCGTTTGATTTAGCCATGTCCGTCTGTCCGTCTGTCCGTCCGTCTGTCCGTTAACACGATAAAAAATAAAATAAAAAATAAATATAAGGCGCGATAACCTCCGAAGAGATCTAAGGCCGAGCTTCTCTTCTAATTTGCGTCGTGCTCCTCTTGATTTTCCCTACAAATTGGCCGGACGGGACCTACATGATTTTATGCCGACTCCGAACGGCATCTGCAAGGCCGATGAGTTTTCACTGAGAGCTTTTCATGGCAGAAATACACCCGGAGCGCTTGCCAAACACTGCCGAGGGGCGACCCCGCTTAGAAAAATTTTCTTCTAATTGAAAAACCTTATTTCTAAAATTTTTGATGTTGCCTTGCCCGGGGTTTGAACCCAGGGCATCCGGTGTGGTAGGCGGAGCAAGCTACCATCACACCACGGTGGCCGCCACGATAACTTGAGTAAATTTTGAGGTATCTTGATGAAATTTGGTATGTAGGTTCCTGGGCACTCATCTCAGATCGCTATTTAAAATGAACGATATCGGACAATAACCACGCCCACTTTTTCGATATTGAAAATTTCGAAAAACCGAAAAAGTGCGATAATTCATTATCAAAGACGGATAAAGCAATGAAACTTGGTAGGTGGGTTGAACTTATGTTGCAGAATAGAAAATTAGTAAAATTTTGGACAAGGGGCGTGGCACCGCCCACTTTTAAAGGAAGGTAATTTAAAAATTTTGCAAGCTGTAGTTTTGCAGTCGTTGAAGATATCATAATGAAATTTTGCAGGAACGTTAATACTATTACTATATGTATGCTTAATGGAAATTAGCAAAATCGGAGAACGACCACGCCCACTTTAAAAAAAATGTTTTTTTAAAGTCAAATTTTAACAAACAATTTAATATCTTTACAGTATATAAGTAACTTATGTCAACATTCAACTCCAGTAATGTTATTGTGCAACAAAATACAAAAATAAAAGAAAATTTAAAAATTGGCGTGGCTCCGCCCTTTTTCATTTCATTTGTCTAGGATACTTTTAATGCCATAAGTCGAACAAAAATTTACCAATCCCTATGAAATTTGGTAGGAGCTTAGATTCTAGGACGATAACTGTTTTCTGTGAAAAAGGGCGAAATCGGTTGAAGCCACGCCCAGTTTTTGTACACAGTCCACCGTCTGTCCTTCCGCTCGGCCGATAACACGATAACTTGAGCAAAAATCGATATATCTTTACTAAACTCAGTTCCCGTACTTATCTGAACTCACTTTGTATTGGTATAAAAAACGACCGAAATTCGACTGTGACCACGCCCAATTTTCGATATCTAAAATTACGAAAAATGAAATGAAAAATGCCATAATTCTAAACGAAAAAAGGGATGAAACATGGTAATTGGATTGGTTTATTAACGTAAAATATAACTTTAGAAAAAAACTTTGTAAAATGGTTGTGACACCTACCATATGAAGTAGAATAAAATGAAAAATGTCTGCAGGGCGAAATCAAAAGCCCTTGGAATCTTGGCAGGAATACTATTCGTGGTATTATATATATATATAAATAAATTAGCGGTACCCGGCCGATGATTTTCTGGGTCACCCTGGTCGATATCTCGAAAACGCTTTCAAATATACAACTACCACCACTCCCTTTTAAAACCCTTTATTCCTTTAATTTGATACCCATATCGTACAAACACATTCTAGAGTCACCCCTGGTCCACCTATAGAACTAAGGCCCACTCCCTTTTAAAATACTCATTTACACCTTTCCTTTGATACCCATATTATACAAACGCATTCTAGAGTCACTCCTGGTTCACCTTTATGGCGATATCTCGAAAAGGATTCCACCTATAAAACTAAGGCCCACTCCTTTTTAAAATACTCATTAACACCTTTTATTTGATACCCATATCGTACAAACAAATTCTAGAGTCACCCCTGGTCCACCTTTATGGCGATATCCCCAAATGGCGTCCACCTATAGAACTATGGCCCACTCCCTCTTTAAATACTCTTTAATATCTTCCATTTGATACACATGTCATACAAACGCATTCCAGGGTTAGATACCCTAGGTTCATTTTCCTACGTGGTGATTTTCCCTTATTTTTTCTCCATAGCTCTCAACTGAGTATGTAACCCGAACTTAGCCTTCCTTACTTGTTTATTTTATATTTATGTTAAAAATCGTTTAGATATGTTCAAATTTCACCAAATGCCTACGTGTATAGCATATATTGTTGTCTGAAAAAATCACAGAGACCGGTGGTATATATAGTATATATCTCAAACAACCGGTTGTTCAGATAAGAAACTTTGCGCAATTTCTGCCCCATTTTAACAGCTAGAAGCTTCAAATTTCACCAAATGCTTACGTATATAGCATATATTGTTGTCTGAAAAAATCATTGAGATCGGTGGTATATATAGTATATATCTCATACAACCGATTGTTCAAATAAGTAACTTTGCGCAATTTCTGCCCCGTTTTAACAGATAGAAGCTTCAAATTTCACCAAATGCTTATGTATATAGCATATATTTTTGTCTGAAAAAATCATAGAGATCGGTGGTATATATATTATATACCCCATATAAACTGTAATTTTTGCCCCTTTTTTACGGCTAAAAGTTTCAAAATTCATCAAATTTCATCTAATAGTTACGTTTACGTCATATATTGTTGAAATACGTGATTCGTATTCAAAGTTTTTACACGCAGACCACAAAAAACCTGAAACTTTGCATCCTCACACAAAGTACCTCCCTATTTTTATACCTTTCATGAAAATGAAATAGTATATTAATTTCGTCACGAAAAACAAAATTGTAAGTCCTTAAAGGAAAATAGATAGACCCACCATTAAGTATACCGAAATAATCAGGATGGAGTGCTGAGTTGATTTAGCCATGTCCGTCCGTCCGTCCCTTAACACGATAACTTGAGTAAAATTTGAGGTATCTTGGTGAAATTTGGTATGTAGGTTCCTGGGCACTCATCTCAAATCGCTATTTAAAATGAATAATATCGGAATATAACCACGCCCACTTTTTCGATGTTGAAAATTTCGAAAAACCGAAAAAGTGCGATAATTCATTACCAAGGACGGATAAAGCAATGAGACTTGGTAGGTGGGTTGAACTTATGACGCAGAATATAAAATTAGTAAAATTTTGGACAAGGGGCGTGGCGCCGCCCACTTTTAAAAGAAGGTAATTTAAAAATTTTGCAAGCTGTAATTTGACAGTCGTTGAAGATATCATAATGAAATTTTGCAGGAACGTTACTACTATTACTATATGTATGCTTAATGAAAATTAGAAAAATCGGAGAACGACCACGCCCACCTAAAAAAAAAATTTTTTTAAGTCAAATTTTAACAAAAAATTTAATATCTTTACAATATATAAATAACTTATGTCAACATTCAAACCCAGTAATGATATGGTGCAACAAAATACAAAAATAAAAGAAAATTTAAAAATGGGCGTGGCTCCGCCCTTTTTCATTTCATTTGTCTAGGATACTTTTAATGCCATAAGTCGAACAAAAATTTTCCAATCCTTGTGAAATTTGGTTCGGGCTTAGATTCTATGACGATAACTGTTTTCTGTGAAAAAGGGCGAAATCGGTTGAAGCCACGCCCGGTTTTTATACACAGTCGACCGTCTGTCCTTCCGCTCGGCCGTTAACACGATAACTTGAGCAAAAATCGATATATCTTTACTAAACTCAGTTCCCGTACTTATCTGAACTCACTTTGTATTGGTATAAAAAATGGCCGAAATTCGACTGTGACCACGCCCAATTTTCGATATCTAAAATTACGAAAAATTAAAAAAATGCCATAATTCTATACGAAAAAAGGGATGAAACATAGTAATTGGATTGGTTTATTAACGTAAAATATAACTTTAGAAAAAAACTTTGTAAAATGGTTGTGACACCTACCATATTAAGTAGAAGAAAATGAAAAATATCTGCAGGGCGAAATAAAAAGCCCTTGGAATCTTCGCAGGAATACTATTCGTGGTATTATATATATAAATAAATTAGCGGTACCCGACCGATGTTGTTCTAGGTCACCCTGGTCCACATTTTGGTCGATATCTCGAAAACGCCTTCACATATACAACTACCACCACTCCCTTTTAAAACCCTTTATTCCTTTAATTTGATACCCATATCGCACCAAACACATTCTAGAGTCACCCCTGGTCCACCTATAGAACTAGACCCCACTCCCTTTTAAAATACTCATTAACACCTTTCGTTTGATACCCATATTGTACAAACGCATTCTAACCCTGGTCCACCTTTATGGCGATATCTCGAAAATACGTCCACCTATAGAACTAAGGCCCACTCCCTTTTAAAATACTCATTAACACCTTTCATTTGATACTCATATCGTACAAAAAAATTTTAGAGTCAGCCCTGCTCCACCTTTATGGCGATATCCCTAAATGGCGTCCACCTATAGAACTATGGCCCACTCCCTCTTTAAATACTCTTTAATACCTTCCGTTTGATACACATGTCATACAAACACATTCCAGGGTTACCCTAGGTTCATTTTCCTACATGGTGATTTTCCCTTATAGCTCTCAACTGAGTATGTACTGTTTGGTTACACCCGAACTTAGCCTTCCTTACTTGTTTATTTTATATTTATCTTAAAAATCGTTTAGGTATGTACATCAGTTCACTATATGTTTCTTATATTGTACATCCGATTATTTGGAGATTACGAACGGGATAAGATTATTGTTCAGCCCCATTCATGAAAGGTATGAAGTCTTCGGCACAGCCGAAGACAGTGCCGTCCTATCTTGTTATTTCTATGACGTTGGCTGACATGCGGCGTTGCCACCTGCTCGCGCCTGTGAAGTACCACTAAAGCCCCAACCACATAGTCTACCTTACAATGTCTTTAGCTAATACTTAGTTTCCTTTATATCACCCTTCCTTTTGAAAAAGAAGAATCTGGCAAACTGATCACTTTTGCCATATTCTTCTTTTGCATTCTATTATTTTTTTATTTTTTTTTTATTTTTTATAATTTTTTTTTTTTAATACAAAATGTTACTTTACTTTTATGAGTCGATTTTTGTGTACTTCTTTTTCTTTTTTATTATTTGTTTCATCAAAAATTTTTGCATTAGGCCCGTCTATTTTAGTTACCGTAAATGGGCTTTGGTATATTTTTTCGTGTTTTTGATGAGGCCTTTTTGTAAAAGAACCTTATTGCCAAACTGTATAGATAACGGACGTGCCGTTTTATAAAAATTTGTTTTAGCTTGAATTTTATGCTTATTTATTAAATATTTTGCAAATTCATGTGATTTTTATACTCAGTTGAGCAGAGCTCACAGAGTATATTAACTTTGATTGGATAACGGTTGGTTGTACAGGTATAAAGGAATCGAGATAGATATAGACTTCCATATATCAAAATCATCAGCATCGAAAAAAAATTCGATTGAGCCATGTCCGTCCGTCCGTCCGTCCGTCTGTCCGTTAACACGATAACTTGATTAAATTTTGAGGTATCTTGATGAAATTCTGTATGTAGGTTCCTGGGCACTCATCTCAGATCGCTATTTAAAATGAACGATATCGGGCATTAACCACGCCCACTTTTTCGATATCGAAAATTTCGAAAAATCGAAAAAGAGCGATAATTCATTACCAAGGACGGATAAAGCGATGAGACTTGGTAGGTGGGTTGAACTTATGACGCAGAATAGAAAACTAGTAAAATTTTGGACAAGGGGCGTGGCACCACCCACTTTTAAAAGAAGGTAATTTAAAAGTTTGATTGAGCCATGTCCGTCCCTCCGTCCGTCCGTTAACACGATAACTTGAGTAAATTTTGAGGTATCTTGATGAAATTTGGTATGTAGTTTCCTGGGCACTCATCTCAGATCGCTATTTAAAATGAATAATATCGGAATATAACCACGCCCACTTTTTCGATATTGAAAATTTCGAAAACCCGAAAAGTGCGATAATTCATTACCAAGGATGGATAAAGCGATGAGACTTGGTAGGTGGCTTGAACTTATGACGCAGAATATAAAATTAGTAAAATTTTGGACAAGGGGCGTGGCGCCACCCACTTTTAAAAGAAGGTAATTTAAAAGTTTTGCAAGCTGTAATTTGGCAGTCGTTGAAGATATCATGATGAAATTTGGCAGGAACGTTACTCTTATTACTGTATGCCTGCCCAATAAAAATTAGCAAAATCGGAGAACGAACACGACCACTTTTTAAAAAATTTTTTTTTAAATTCAAATTTTAAAAGAAAAGTTAATATCTTTACAGTATATAAGTAAATTAGGTCAACATTCAACTCCAGTAATGATATGGTGCAATAAAATATAAAAATAAAAGAAAATATCAAAATGGGCGTGGCTCCGCCCTTTTTCATTTAATTTGTCTAGGATGCTTTTAATGCCATAAGTAGAGCAAAAATTTACCAATCCTTGTGAAATTTGGTAGAGGCTTAGACTCTAGGACAATAACTGTTTTCTGTGAAAAAGGGCGAAATCGGTTGAAGCCACGCCCAGTTTTTATACACAGTCGACCGTCTGTCCTTCTGCTCGGCCGTTAACACGATAACTTGAGCAAAAGTCGATATATCTTTACTAAACTCAGTTCACGTACTTACCTGAACTCACTTTATATTGGTGTAAAAAATTTGCCGAAATCCGACTATGACCACGCCCACTTTTTCGATATCGAATATTACGAAAAAAGAAAAAAATGCCATAATTATATACCAAATACGAAAAAGGGATGAAACATGGTAATTCTATTGGTTTATTGACGCAAAATATAACTTTAGAAAAAAACTTGTTAAAATGGGTGTGACACCTACCATATTAAGTAGAAGAAAATGAAAAATTTTGCAGGGCAAAATCAAAAGCCCTTGGAAACTTGGAAGGAACACTCTTCGTGGAATTACATATATAAATAAATTAGCGGTACCCGACAGATGATGTTCTGGATCACCCTGGTCCACATTTTGGTCGATATCTCGAAAACGCCTTCACATATACAACTAAGGGCCACTCCCTTTTAAAACCCTCATTAATACCTTTAATTTGATACCCATATCGTACAAACACATTCTAGAGTCACCCCTGATCCACCTTTATGGCGATATCTGGAAAAGGCGTCCACCTATAGAACTAAGGCCCACGCCCTTTTAAAATACTCATTAACACCTTTCATTTGATACCCATATCGTACAAACAAATTCTAGAGTCACCCCTGGTCCATCTTTATGGCGATATCTCGAAAAGGCGTCCACCTATAGAACTAAGGCCCAGGCTCTTTTAAAATACTCATTAACACCTTTCATTTGATACCCATATCGTACAAAAAAATTCTAGAGTCACCCCTGCCCACCTTTATGGCGATATCTCGAAAAGTCATCCACCTATAGAACTAAGGTCAACTCCCTTTTAAAATACTCATAAACGTCTTTCATTTGATACCCATATCGTACAAACAAATTCTAGAGTCACCCCTGGTCCACCTTTATGGCAATATCTGGAAAAGGCGTCCACCTATAGAACTAAGGCCCACGCCCTTATAAAATACTCATAAACATCTTTCATTTGATACCCATATCGTACAAACAAATTCTAGAGTCACCCCTGGTCCACCTTTATGGCGATATCCCGAAAAGGCGTCCACCTATAGAACTAAGGCCCACGCCCTTTTAAAATACTCATTAACACCTTTCATTTGATACCCATATCGTACAAACAAATTCTAGAGTCACCCCTGGTCCACCTTTATGGCGATATCTCGAAAAGGCGTCCACCTATAGAACTAAGGCCCACGCCCTTTAAAAATACTCATTAACACCTTTCATTTGATACCCATATCGTACAAAAAATTCTAGAGTCACCCCTGGCCCACCTTTATGGCGATATCTCAAAAAGGCATCCACCTATAGAACTAAGGCCCACTCCCTTTTAAAATACACTTTAACACCTTTCATTTGATACACATATCGTACAAACAAATTCTAGAGTCACCCCTGGTCCACCTTTATGGCGATATCTCGAAAAGGCGTCCACCTATAGAACTAAGGCCCACGCCCTTTTAAAATACTCATTAACAACTTTCATTTGATACCCATATTGTACAAACGCATTCTAGAGTCACACCTGGTCCACTTTTATAACGATATTCCGAAAAGGCGTCCACCTATAGAACTAAGGCCAACTCCCTTTTAAAATACTCATTAACACCTTTCATTTGATACTCATATAGTACAAACAAAGTCTAGAGTCACCCCTGGTCCACCTTTATGGCGATATCTCGAAAAGGCGTCCACATATAGAACTAAGGCCCACGCCCTTTTAAAATACTCATTAACACCTTTCATTTGATACTCATATCGTACAAAAAAATTTTAGAGTCAGCCCTGCTCCACCTTTATGGCGATATCCCTAAATGGCGTCCACCTATAGAACTATGGCCCACTCCCTCTTTAAATACTCTTTAATACCTTCCGTTTGATACACATGTCATACAAACACATTCCAGGGTTACCCTAGGTTCATTTTCCTACATGGTGATTTTCCCTTATAGCTCTCAACTGAGTATGTACTGTTTGGTTACACCCGAACTTAGCCTTCCTTACTTGTTTATTTTATATTTATCTTAAAAATCGTTTAGGTATGTACATCAGTTCACTATATGTTTCTTATATTGTACATCCGATTATTTGGAGATTACGAACGGGATAAGATTATTGTTCAGCCCCATTCATGAAAGGTATGAAGTCTTCGGCACAGCCGAAGACAGTGCCGTCCTATCTTGTTATTTCTATGACGTTGGCTGACATGCGGCGTTGCCACCTGCTCGCGCCTGTGAAGTACCACTAAAGCCCCAACCACATAGTCTACCTTACAATGTCTTTAGCTAATACTTAGTTTCCTTTATATCACCCTTCCTTTTGAAAAAGAAGAATCTGGCAAACTGATCACTTTTGCCATATTCTTCTTTTGCATTCTATTATTTTTTTATTTTTTTTTTATTTTTTATAATTTTTTTTTTTTAATACAAAATGTTACTTTACTTTTATGAGTCGATTTTTGTGTACTTCTTTTTCTTTTTTATTATTTGTTTCATCAAAAATTTTTGCATTAGGCCCGTCTATTTTAGTTACCGTAAATGGGCTTTGGTATATTTTTTCGTGTTTTTGATGAGGCCTTTTTGTAAAAGAACCTTATTGCCAAACTGTATAGATAACGGACGTGCCGTTTTATAAAAATTTGTTTTAGCTTGAATTTTATGCTTATTTATTAAATATTTTGCAAATTCATGTGATTTTTATACTCAGTTGAGCAGAGCTCACAGAGTATATTAACTTTGATTGGATAACGGTTGGTTGTACAGGTATAAAGGAATCGAGATAGATATAGACTTCCATATATCAAAATCATCAGCATCGAAAAAAAATTCGATTGAGCCATGTCCGTCCGTCCGTCCGTCCGTCTGTCCGTTAACACGATAACTTGATTAAATTTTGAGGTATCTTGATGAAATTCTGTATGTAGGTTCCTGGGCACTCATCTCAGATCGCTATTTAAAATGAACGATATCGGGCATTAACCACGCCCACTTTTTCGATATCGAAAATTTCGAAAAATCGAAAAAGAGCGATAATTCATTACCAAGGACGGATAAAGCGATGAGACTTGGTAGGTGGGTTGAACTTATGACGCAGAATAGAAAACTAGTAAAATTTTGGACAAGGGGCGTGGCACCACCCACTTTTAAAAGAAGGTAATTTAAAAGTTTGATTGAGCCATGTCCGTCCCTCCGTCCGTCCGTTAACACGATAACTTGAGTAAATTTTGAGGTATCTTGATGAAATTTGGTATGTAGTTTCCTGGGCACTCATCTCAGATCGCTATTTAAAATGAATAATATCGGAATATAACCACGCCCACTTTTTCGATATTGAAAATTTCGAAAACCCGAAAAGTGCGATAATTCATTACCAAGGATGGATAAAGCGATGAGACTTGGTAGGTGGCTTGAACTTATGACGCAGAATATAAAATTAGTAAAATTTTGGACAAGGGGCGTGGCGCCACCCACTTTTAAAAGAAGGTAATTTAAAAGTTTTGCAAGCTGTAATTTGGCAGTCGTTGAAGATATCATGATGAAATTTGGCAGGAACGTTACTCTTATTACTGTATGCCTGCCCAATAAAAATTAGCAAAATCGGAGAACGAACACGACCACTTTTTAAAAAATTTTTTTTTAAATTCAAATTTTAAAAGAAAAGTTAATATCTTTACAGCATATAAGTAAATTAGGTCAACATTCAACTCCAGTAATGATATGGTGCAATAAAATATAAAAATAAAAGAAAATATCAAAATGGGCGTGGCTCCGCCCTTTTTCATTTAATTTGTCTAGGATGCTTTTAATGCCATAAGTAGAGCAAAAATTTACCAATCCTTGTGAAATTTGGTAGAGGCTTAGACTCTAGGACAATAACTGTTTTCTGTGAAAAAGGGCGAAATCGGTTGAAGCCACGCCCAGTTTTTATACACAGTCGACCGTCTGTCCTTCTGCTCGGCCGTTAACACGATAACTTGAGCAAAAGTCGATATATCTTTACTAAACTCAGTTCACGTACTTACCTGAACTCACTTTATATTGGTGTAAAAAATTTGCCGAAATCCGACTATGACCACGCCCACTTTTTCGATATCGAATATTACGAAAAAAGAAAAAAATGCCATAATTATATACCAAATACGAAAAAGGGATGAAACATGGTAATTCTATTGGTTTATTGACGCAAAATATAACTTTAGAAAAAAACTTGTTAAAATGGGTGTGACACCTACCATATTAAGTAGAAGAAAATGAAAAATTTTGCAGGGCAAAATCAAAAGCCCTTGGAAACTTGGAAGGAACACTCTTCGTGGAATTACATATATAAATAAATTAGCGGTACCCGACAGATGATGTTCTGGATCACCCTGGTCCACATTTTGGTCGATATCTCGAAAACGCCTTCACATATACAACTAAGGGCCACTCCCTTTTAAAACCCTCATTAATACCTTTAATTTGATACCCATATCGTACAAACACATTCTAGAGTCACCCCTGATCCACCTTTATGGCGATATCTGGAAAAGGCGTCCACCTATAGAACTAAGGCCCACGCCCTTTTAAAATACTCATTAACACCTTTCATTTGATACCCATATCGTACAAACAAATTCTAGAGTCACCCCTGGTCCATCTTTATGGCGATATCTCGAAAAGGCGTCCACCTATAGAACTAAGGCCCAGGCTCTTTTAAAATACTCATTAACACCTTTCATTTGATACCCATATCGTACAAAAAAATTCTAGAGTCACCCCTGCCCACCTTTATGGCGATATCTCGAAAAGTCATCCACCTATAGAACTAAGGTCAACTCCCTTTTAAAATACTCATAAACGTCTTTCATTTGATACCCATATCGTACAAACAAATTCTAGAGTCACCCCTGGTCCACCTTTATGGCAATATCTGGAAAAGGCGTCCACCTATAGAACTAAGGCCCACGCCCTTATAAAATACTCATAAACATCTTTCATTTGATACCCATATCGTACAAACAAATTCTAGAGTCACCCCTGGTCCACCTTTATGGCGATATCCCGAAAAGGCGTCCACCTATAGAACTAAGGCCCACGCCCTTTTAAAATACTCATTAACACCTTTCATTTGATACCCATATCGTACAAACAAATTCTAGAGTCACCCCTGGTCCACCTTTATGGCGATATCTCGAAAAGGCGTCCACCTATAGAACTAAGGCCCACGCCCTTTAAAAATACTCATTAACACCTTTCATTTGATACCCATATCGTACAAAAAATTCTAGAGTCACCCCTGGCCCACCTTTATGGCGATATCTCAAAAAGGCATCCACCTATAGAACTAAGGCCCACTCCCTTTTAAAATACACTTTAACACCTTTCATTTGATACACATATCGTACAAACAAATTCTAGAGTCACCCCTGGTCCACCTTTATGGCGATATCTCGAAAAGGCGTCCACCTATAGAACTAAGGCCCACGCCCTTTTAAAATACTCATTAACAACTTTCATTTGATACCCATATTGTACAAACGCATTCTAGAGTCACACCTGGTCCACTTTTATAACGATATTCCGAAAAGGCGTCCACCTATAGAACTAAGGCCAACTCCCTTTTAAAATACTCATTAACACCTTTCATTTGATACTCATATAGTACAAACAAAGTCTAGAGTCACCCCTGGTCCACCTTTATGGCGATATCTCGAAAAGGCGTCCACATATAGAACTAAGGCCCACGCCCTCTTAAAATACTCATTAATATCCATATCATACAAAATAAATTCTAGAGTCACCCCTGGTCCACCTTTATGGCGATATTTCGAAAAGGCGTCCACCTATAGAACTTAGGCCCACTCCCTTTTAAAATTATCATTAACACATTTCATTTGATACCCATATCGTACAAACAAATTCTAGAGTCAAGCCTGGTCCACCTTTATGGCGATATCCCTAAATGGCGTCCATCTATAGATCTATGGCCCACTTCCTCTTAAAATACTCTTTAATACCTGCCATTTGATACGCCTGTCATACAATCACATTCCAGGGTTACCCTAGGTTCTTTTTACAACATGGTGATTTTCCCTTACTTTGTCTCCACAGCTCTCAACTGAGTATGTAATGTTCAGTTACACCCGAACTTAGCCTTCCTTACTTGTTCTATTCTAAGTTTGACTTCTTCACTATAATTTTCTACGTTATAAGTGGGATCTATTTGTTTTTTTTTTTTTGCAATTCGTGTGGCAATGTAGCCTTTTTCCCAAATACTAACTCAAAAGGAGTAAATTGGTTATTGAAAGCTGTATGTGTTGTTGTGTTTTGGAAAAATGTGAAGTATTTCAGATATGTGTCCCAATCGGAAAATGTATGCCCCTAAATATTCATTTAAACTCTATGATTTCTTTCAACTGTACCAACCGTTTCATGTTGGTAGGCCGTTGAAAAATCTTGTTTAATATTTAAAAGTTTGTTTAATTCGAAAAATGCTTCATTTTTCAACTCTGTTCCTAAATCAGACCTAATGGATTTTATTACTACGTAATTAAAAATGAAACTCTCAAAAATTGCTGATTCTACTGTTTTAGCTGATTTATCTGGTATTGCAACTGTTACCAGATATTTAGTTAAATCACAAATCATGGTAACTGCGAACCTGTTACCATATCTGGATTCTGGTAAAGGTCCTATTGTATCTATCATTAAAATATCAAACGGTTTGCAAGGTGTAGGTGTAATAACTAGTTTTTCTTTTGTTTTAGGTTTCGCTTTATTGAAAAGACATTTATTGCAATAGTATTTAGTTTTCAATTTTGCATATTGTTTGAGCGACTTTCGTAGTCGGCAACCAACCGAACTTGAAAGTTGAATTGATGAATTTATTTACATATGAATAATTTTCACGTACAAATACGTAATACCTTATATTGCGTACATATTCTATATTAAAGTTAAGTATTTGAATTGTTTTTTATGAGCTGTACTCATGTATGAGTCACGTACTCATAGAATTGTACGCTAACACGCAAGCGTATTTCACCTCTCTGGCAACCCCAACAATGGGTTGACAGATGTGACTATGTACATACATACATACATTTATTATTGTTTTTGACATTTGATTTTATTATTCATTCGAAGAATTTATCCACTCGGTGTGCCAGCAAATTTGTGAATTTTACCTTTTAAAAGTAATAAACCTCTCGTATAAAAGAAAATATTTTCTTTACCACTCCAAAGTGCCCCGCTTTATTTATTTTGAGGACTTCTAATTTCGGTTCGGAGTTGTATATATTGGAATCTCGGTTCCTCGGTCAACAGTGCCACATTAAGTACTTTTGTCAGCATAAATTTCGCAGTACATTTACGGCTCTAAAGCCATCTTTGCTGAACCCGCTGCAAAAAACCTGAACGCCACTATACCACCACCACATCATCGCCATCATCACCGCCGCATCAGCCACATCCTCTACCCAGGTAACTCCACATCCCCTTAACACATATAGTTTTTTCGTACCACAGTGTCCACCTAGAATTGATTGCTCGTGATGAATTGTCATTATTTTCTGTTTTTTGTCGTTCGCTGTTATCGTTTCTATTGGGTCTTTTAGTATAATTCGTAAACTTTTTAAAATTTGATTTCCTCTATCTTTTAAATTTGTAATTGTAAAATATTCCAAAAATATATAATTTTTTGGCCATTCTAACTGCTTAATCTTGTGAATGTCGGCTACTTTTTCAAGCCTCAAAAGTAATTCATCTAAATTCGTTATTTCGTTAGCATTCGCAAAATTAAGTAACTCGAGTTGTTTGTGTTTTAAATGTGCACATAGTTGAAAACTTGAAATTTGGTCGCTTTTATCGTAAGTTATTTGTGTTTTAAGTCGCGTTTCTTGTGCTTCAATCTTCGATGTTGTGCGTGTCTCCAGTGATTCCATCTGGGATGTTGTACGGTTCTCCTGCGATTCCAGTTGAGATGACATACTTTCAGTTATACGTGTTTCCTGGCTTACCATTTTTGTCGATATCTGTTATATTAAAGCTAATATCGCATTATTCTCGCCGCATGCGACTGGACTCGGACTTCCGTTCTTCTCTTCAATTTTTGTTGTTGTCTCGTCCCCATCAGGATGAAAGACATCATCATCCACATTAATTCCTTACGACTCCATAGCGTCTCGCAGCCGTGCTTGAAGTTCGAACTTATTGCCAGTTGTATTCAATCCACGGTTCTCCAACTCCTTCTTCAGTTGCTGGATCCTTAATTCACTTAACTTTGCCATGTCCTTGTTGTATTCGCAATCTTCGGAGTTTATTCAACAATTGCTCTTTTGACACCAATTTTCATGAATTTAGGGAAATTCCTCTTATCTACAACCTTCTGCTAACGCTCGTATCGCTAAACTGTTGAATAAAACACTCCAATATTCTGTATTACAAAACGGTCTTTATTAGACTGCTTTGAAAGTAATTCACAATTAAACTTCATTTCGCTACTGATAGCGTGTTTAAAACAAACTGATTCTGCTTACTCAGCTTTTGCTCCTTTTATACTCTGTGCTGTGTCGTTCGCATACTTCTAGGCGTTTCCACTTCTAGAATTTACTACTTGTTTACTAGCTATAAACTCACCAGCTATAACTACAGATGCACGTTTATAGCTTCTCATATGCGCGTGTATATGTGAGTGATACTTCGACAGATGATTGCATACTTTTGTGAGCATCTCAGATATATGCATGTGTATGTGTGAGAACTACTTTGCTGATGATTGCATACTTTTGAGTTGTCGGGTTTAATTCTACTTCGTAACGCAGCTTTAATTTGACTAACGGAACCTACCTCAGTTGGAATTGCTTCGCGTGCTTTACCCTCGAGTTTCGATTTTAAAAATGCTATGAAAGTACCAGTTAAATTTCCATCGGTGAACTCTTCAAGTAATTTAATTTTGTCTATAAAGAGCTCAAGTGCTAGAGGATCACCGCTGTAGTTTTCTCTAATAGTAGTAGCACATATGTTAATGAAATAGTTCTTTTGCTCAAGTGTTGCCATGATTTGATCGTTAAGATCTGAAGTTAAATAAGAAGAAGGTGAAGCAAAGTTTGCACTATTTGGATCGTTAAGGTCTGGGTTTAAGTTAGAAGAAAGTAAAGCTACGGTGCACTATTTGAATCGTTAAGATTTGAATTGAAATTAGAAGAAGTTGAAGTTAATTTTGCACAATTTGAATCGTTAAGATTGGAATCTGGGTTGGAAGAAGTTAAATTTTTGGCTATAAGAATCTTCGAAGCTTGGGAAATCTGTCGACAAAGAAAATCTACATATTTTCCTGGTTTGTGACTGTTTCGGTCGAAGATGAAGTTTAACTTTCGGAGCTTGAAGCTAATTTGTCGGAATCTGGTTCTGAATCTGAAGTTTTGTGAACTTTCTTCCTATTTCTAAAGTTGTACATATGTAGTTATAAGAAGAGCAAAATGATTTAGTTTAAACTACTATGAAATTAATGAAGCACTTATTTGAATGTCGGGATTTATATTTGAAGCTGAAATGTACAGAAAAAAGAAATTTGAAAAAGGGAACTGAGTTACAGTGAATTTTCGCTAACGAAATATTTAGAAATTTACTGGAAAATTTAATTGAAACTGAAATATTGATATGAAAAATCTGTATGAAGTAATTGAATTTAAAATGGGTTCAAAAATGAATCAGAAAAATCTTATAAATGTGTTAATCACGGACGCACCGCTTTATTAAAAAAAATCTCAATTGGTTTTTCACGGAACCACCGCTTATATCAACAAAATCTCAATTGGTTTTTCACAAAACCACCGTTTATATCAAAAAATCTCAATTGGTTTTTCACAAAAAAATCCAAAATTTACATGTTACTTGCAAACGAACGCACCGTTGCTATTCAAGAAATCCAAATATATTATACGAAATCCGAACGCACCGCATCTAATAAAAATGTTAATGTTTTAATATACATGCATATAAGTTACTGCCCGTGCGCCGTCGATAACAAAATTTAAGTCAATCGTTACATTTATCAACTGAACCAACTGAACAACTGAACCTCCTTGACTTATTTATTTCAGTCTTTTATATTACAGTTTTGCTTACTCGCTAATTTACAATAATTCTTATTGCTATGTTTTGTTTTTGTTGTTATACTTGGAAGTCGCGGCGGCTTTTATTCCGTCGCGATCGCTCCCGCTTAATGTTTGCGAAATATTGCCTAATCATCAATTTGTAAATGGAGCAGGTAAGTAAATTAATTGGAACTCTTCACATTTTGTCGCAATCACTTCCGTTAGCAATACAAAATGTGAAGGTGCTGTTGCAGCATTTTTCTGAAAGCTAAAGTTAATATTAGACTATGTTAACTCCCCCTTTTTAAGTATCAGCATCCCGCTGATAAAATAAATAATCTAACTTTTAACTATTGCAACTGGTTGGAAATCTATTATTGGTGGAGTGAATTTGAATTTCCTCTGGTAAGTTGATTTGGTGTGGAAATAGAGTATTATGAATAAGGTCAGACCAAGAAATATTGTTAAACACTGTAACTTATTGGCATAATAAACTTGGATGAGATGTAATCTAATTTTTTACATTCGTCAAGTGGAGTTGGTGAAGGTATTGTAAATCTATGTTTATCTCTTTTTCAGTTAAGTCGCTTGAGAGTATAGGGGGTAAGATCTGGTGAGACGTAGTTTGCCAATTTGTGCAATTTATATTGTTTATAGTTATAGTTTCGTTATAAAAATTTATGATAAAGGTGCCGTTCAAGACCTGAGTTAATTTATTATACGTTAGATTTCCTTGTTGGAAATGAAGGCTGTTCCATCTGTAATTAATTCAATTACAGGATCGTTTCGAACTTGATAGTCACAAGTTGCTTTTCCTCCCTCAAGGATCTGTGGAATATAATGGTTTTCATCCAAAGGTTCTAATTGATTTCTTTTGCATATTGTTATGTCTTCTATTGCTCCTGTAAGCCTTGGTATTAACCTAGTAAACGAAAAAATTGTAAATTTTTCAGATGAGATTTGTGAATCCTTCTATTATTAGTGGTGGTAATTATTACAATATTGTCTTTTCCTACGTGTTTACGCGGTGTAGGCTGTCACCCGTCCCATCTCTCTCTTGTACATACGTATATCTATGAATTTATTTATAACCCGTAGTTTGTATTATATTCAATTACACTGAATTGTATTGTGCATATTGAATTATATATTACATTGAATTATATCCCATCATTATCCCCTAGAATCAATGCGTTGTATTTATCGTTAAATTTCTCATTGGGAATACCCGTCGACGTGTGGCAGCCTCCACCGCGAAAATCCACCAAGTTCAATTCGCCGCAAGTACAGGATGGCGATATGGCATGATCGCCAATCTGTCAAAAAACCACCACCGTGTTGATTATCATATTTCTTTTTTCGTGCGAATTAACAAGTTTGCTCAATATACTTTTGTAAACAAAAAATTGTATTATGAATATATAGTTTGCAGATTCATCGCGGTTTTACTAATTTTTCGGTTTGCAAATTCGCCATCGTTTTCTGTCTTTTTTTCATTTTGCTAAAAATTCGTGTGGTTTTCTCGTTGGTTTTGCGGCACCCAATTTGCTTTTGTATATTATAAATATTTCAAGTATCGCAAGTGAACCCGCGCGTGGACACCAAGTAAAATTATAAATTAAACTGTTCTGAACGTTCCATTGTTTCTGAAATCAAATGATCAATTCGTGCATAACCAAGGCATTATTGTAAAATCGAATTATATGCAAATATACTTGTGAATATTAGAATAGAAACAATCGACTTTCCTTCCATGCAACAGTTTTTGTTCGGTTCGTGTTGAAATCTTTTCTTTGCTCAGAACCAATAAAACCGCACAAACCCGGACTCAACCTGCAGAGGCATTCAGAGGGAAGCACAATCAATCGAACATACACTTATTCCAGAGCTTCATCAATCTGCATGGACGACCTTTAAGCTTTGGCTTACAAACGCATACTACCTTGCTTGATAATTGGCTGTTGCATCAGCTTTACAGGAGCGTGCCGCAAATATCAGTGCAAGTCCCAACAGCAGGAGTACCTATACAACAGGCGAGTCGTACTGCATCAATACCATATCTAATGGTCCTTCGTCGCCATTGACGAAACCAGCCCCTTAAACAATAATAATACTTATTAAAGTATATCCCCCCAATTAAAATTTGGCGGCTCCCGCCAAAAACGACAATTTTCCCGCCAAATACATAATTCTCCCGCCTAAAAATACATTTTCCCGCCATAAAAGTATATATTCTCACCCCCTATATACATATAAACATATCGCGGAGCATTAAACAATTTCGAGGCAAATCCCACACACACTTGCACAAAGTTAGCTCATTGCCCTTTAATACTTGAGTCCCTTGCGGTATAATTTAAATACATATCCCCACTTTTACATTGTTGGCGATACCCAGCAAAAAATTTAGCCATGTTTTTTCGTATAAATAAACACTCGGCAATCTCCAAAATAACCAAAATAGCTAAAGTAAAATTAAACAAGTCCCTCTTCAGAAGGCTACCGTGGTCGAAAATAAATTTATATCCGAAACGGATCTCTTTACGGATTACTGCGCTCGGTTCGGCACAACCCAGATCCAAGATAACACCGAGGCATCCCTAAAAATAAAAGATAAAAATAAAAATGTGTTCCGTCGTAGGGGCAGATGACAACGACCTTCCCGAAGACTTTAAGACGTCAGCTTTCGGTAAATACCGAGCCTGCCTTATAGCGTATGAGGACACAGTGGGAAGAATAGCTGATCAACTCCAGCTCATGGTAATAAGCAATCCCGTCCCCACTACAACCACCACTCCCCAAGAAAGTTCCTGAATGCACCTCAAAGTACCCGCCTGTGACACCGAAGCATTTTACGGGAGTTATGTTCAATGGCCGTCCTTCCGTGACATGTTCGCGGCGGTCTATATCAACCACCCCAAACTATCGAGCGCCCAAAAACTGTACCACCTCAGGTACAAGAACCAAGGAAAAGCCGGCCAGATAGTAAAGCAATTCCCACTTAGTGATGCCAACTTTGCTCTGGCTTTGGAAGCTCTGAAATCCCGATCCGAAAATAAAAGAGTCCTGGTCGCAATCAAATCCGAATTCTCATGAATCTAAAAGCGATTCAATCGGAAAACAGTGATGAAATCCAAAGACTGCAATCTTCCGTTAATAACAGTCTCCAGATATTAGCAACCCAACAAGTCTCGACAGATAGTTGGGACCCCATATCAATATATCTGGTAACCTCAAAACTCCCAGAAAATACAATTGCGCTTTGGGAGCAATCTTTAAGCTCCAGACGAGACCTACGTAACTGACCCAAATGGATCAGTTTCTGACTACTCGCTACGAGAAAGTGGAAAGGGTGGATCAATGGCGACCAGCCAAACCTCGCTGTAATCCACCTTACACCAACTTCTCAAGGCCTCCCCCAAATCAGAACAATCCCCAGTTCAGGCAGGCTCAGACCCAAAACCAAAGCCGCAACCCCCCGCAGAACAGCAACTACTCGCAAAATCGAACAAATGCTCATGTTGCCGAGCATCAAAAAATCTACGCCTGCAGAATGTGCAAGCAGTCCTCCCACACGATACAAGGCTGTTTGCGTTACAAAAAGCTGGCAATCCCTGAACGAAAAAAATTCTTGAGAGAAAACAATCTGTGCGAAAGCTGCCTGTCTCAAACCCACCTCTTAAAAGACTGCACAAGCACAAGAACGTGTCTCTACTGCCAAGGTCGCCACAACTCCACCCTCCACGATACCGGACTATTTCACCAAACCAATGGCCCTCGAAGAGCGGCATCCCAACGAAGAACTTCCCACCACCTCAAACGCTGCCCACATCCAATCGTTTCATGCAGAAAATGATAGCCAAATCATTCTCCCTACAGAGATAGTGTCGATAGAACACCGAGGGACTGCTTCAGGCTTAGAGCCAGAACGCAGCTTCATCTCGTTAAAAGCTCAAGTCAAGCTAGGCCTCCCATATACCCACTCACTATTTGAAATATCGGGCATGGGAGGCGGAGTAGTACAAACCTCCAATAAGGCCCAGGCAATAGTGCTACCTCGGCTCACTAGGCAACTCCCAACACTCAGGCTAAATAACGACCAAATTCGTAAATGATCCCATCTCAAGCTAGCAGACCAGAATAGTCAGCACCCCTCCCAAATTGATCTGGTATTAGGCAGTGATCTTATCCCACAAATAATGCTAAAAGGAATCGAAAAGATCTCCCCCACACTGCTAGCCCAAAACACAATATTTGGCTTGATAATAAGTGGCCAAACCCCCGAAAAGGTCGGATCACACTCCTCTCAAGCGTGGGAAGTTACGAATGTCCAGCTGAATGAACAGCTACGGCAATTCTGGGAAATCGAAGAACGCCGTAACGCGAGTGAAAACCCAGAAGATAAAATATGCAAAGAATTTTATCAAAGCACCACCACTCGCATGAGTGACGGTCGATATATGGTACAGCTCCCGTTTAAATCAAGATTCCCGAAGGATATCGACCTAGGTCAATCCCGTACTGCAGCCCTACGACAGTTCCATGGCATGGAACGTACTCTCTCAAAAAAGGGCGATCTCAAGCAGCAATACGACCAGGTACTCGAAGATTATCTGTCCCTGGGCCACATGGAAGAATGTAGTCCCAATGAAATAGAATCCCTGGGTAAATACTGCTCGTTCTATCTCCCTCACCATGCGGTCGTAAGGCCAGACAAGAAGACAACAAAAGTCAGAGTTGTGTTCAACGCCTCTAAAAAGTCGGGTTCCGGTCACTCCCTCAACGATATCTTATGTACCGGCCCAACCCTCCAACCCGATCTCCGACTTATGTTGCTGAAATGGCGAACATATAAATATGTGTTTAATGGCGATGTATATAAGATGTACGGCTAAATTCTCTTACACCCCAATGACCGAGACTACCAACGGATAATATTCCGAATCCCCGAACACAGTCCAATAAACGACTACAAGTTAAAAACGGTCACCTTCGGGGTTAACTGCGCGCCTTTCCTGGCTATTCGCACTCTACACGAGCTGTCGAAAGATATAGCCGATTTCCATCCACCCGCAGCCCCAATACTAAAGTCCGAAAAGTATGTTGACGATATTCTATCTGGCAGTCATGATCTCCAATCAGCCGAGCAATCCCTGACAGAGACTATAGGCGCTCTCAATTCAGCCGGCTTCCCCCTAAAAATGATCACAGCAAACCATCCCAATATTCTGCAGTCAATACCAAAAGCAGATTTGCTGGACACTAATTTCCTCGAGTTCGAAAAATTGAGCACCGCCAAGACCCAGGGCATCCGGTGGAACGCCCTAACGGATACATTCTCGTATACCGTCGACATCCGGCATCCACTGCAGCCACGAAGCGGCAAATTCTCTCCTCCATAGCAAAACTTTTCGATCCCGCAGGGTGGCTAACTCCAATTATGATCCAAGCAAAAATCTTGATGCAAGAGCTATGGCTAGACGGGACTGATTGGATGAGCCAGTGAAACCCCTCCGTCTCATCAAGTGGGCGCAGTTAGCCGAAAACCTCCCAACGATCTCGAAGATTCAAATACCACGCTGGATAAACTACCATCCCGATAAACCAGTTGAGCTCCATGTCTTCTGCGACGCCTCGGAAAAGGCTTATTGCGCGACACTTTACGTAAGAACCACCGTAGGAACTCAAGTCTTCTCTCACCTTTTAGTCTCTAAAGGGAAAGTGTCCCCCCTAAAAAGCATAAGTTTGCCACGACTAGAAATATGCGGCGCGGTCTTATTAGCCAAGTTAGTCGCAGTTGTCCAATCCCATCTCGGCCTCAATCAGCGAAAGTTAACCATGTGGTCTGACTCTGAAATTGTTTTAGCATGGCTAGAGAAGCCACCTAATTCCTGGAAAATCTACGTCTCCAACCGAACCGCGCAGATCATCGACCTGATAGGTAACGCCACTTGGCGACATGTGCGCAGCAAGGATAATCCCGCAGATATGGGCACTAGAGGATGCACCCCCCACGAGCTAGCTAGCTCATCCCTATGGTGGAATGGTCCAGAGTGGCTTTTCCGACCCCCCGAGGACTGGCCAACACCAACGGCCAGAAACATTGTACCCCCCGAACTTCGCCGAGTCGAAGCGCTGCATGCCGCTGAGGAGACCGACGATATCCTAGATCGGTTTTCCTCTTACTCTCAAGCTCTACGCGTCATTGCATACGTTCTGAGGTTCATACGTCGGGCGAAAGATGCAGTAAATGGCATCCATGATACTGTCACCTTCTCGCCATCTCATGCCGAACTCAAACGAGCGAAACACCGTCTGATCATCGCGGCCCAAACCCGATACTTCGGTCCAGAACGAGCCTTCCTAGAGGACTCGAAGCCCCTAGGGAAACGTAGTTCCCTGTTGTTACTTGACCCCTTCCTGGATACAAACGGTATTCTCCGTGCCAACGGACGGTTTGTAAACGCCGACATGACCTACAATGAGGGTCATCCCATCATTCTTCCCGAAAAGGCTGGATATAGTACCCTCTACATAATGTTTCTACACGAGACCTTCCTCCATGCGGACGTCCGCCTCATGCAACAAGCTGTAAGACAAGAGTTCTTCATAGCCCGGCTCAAACCCCCAATAAAAAAGTGCATTTTCCAATGTAAAGCATGCACCATTCATAAGCAACAAACGCACTCCCAAATAATGGCAGCTTTACCCCCCGAACGATGTACCTTCGCGCCCCCTTCACCACCACTGGTGTAGACTTCGCCGGCCCGTTTCAAATAAAAGCTTCTATGCTCCGGTCTCCCAAGGTGATGAAGGGCTATGTTGCCATCTTTGTCTGCTTCGCCACAAAAGCCGTCCACTTGGAATTATGTTCCGACCTCACCACCCAATCATTCCAAGCAGCCTTCGCCCGATTCGTATGACGCCGAGGATATCCCAGCAAAGTGATGAGCGACAACGGCACCACCTTGGTAGGTGCCAAGCGCGCCATGGAAAAGGAGTTCGTATCCTTTCTCAAAGAAGTCTCATCCGATATCGTACAGAAGTACGCCCCACAAGGAATTAATTGGAAGTCTATACCCCCCGGTGCACCTCACATGGGCGGATTATGGGAATTCGCTGTCAGAACCTTTAAAACCCACTTCGAAAAGGTCGCCGGAACACACAGGTTCACTTTTGAAGAATTCTCGACGCTATTAATTCGTATAGAGGCCGTACTCCATTCTCGTCGCATCTCCCCGCTTTCTCAGGACCCAGCGGATCTCACAGCCCTCACACCTGGCCATTTTCTCCGAGGCGCACCCCTTCTCGCCATCACCGAACCGAACCATGAACACTTCTCTATGATCAATCGTTGGGAATGGTTGAAAGTTTTACATCACCAATTCAGCAAGCGCTGGAAGAATGACTATCTCATGGAGTTGCACTAGCGTTATCGATGGCAAACAACTTCCTCCTCGAAAGGGCGACCTCGTAGTCGTCAAGGAAGACTACCTACTCCCTACCGAATGGCGCCTAGGACGCGTGGAAGACACCCATCTCGGAAGAGACGGCCATATCCGAGTAGTCGACGTACGCACACAGAATGGCGTACTCACCAGGCCCATCACAAAACTGTGCTTTCTACCGCCCTCTGAGCCTGACTCAGGCGCTCGAGGCTCAGTAGCATACCCAGAACATAATACAGTCCAACTCCCAGTGCTATCGTAAAATCCACAGAAACAATCTTAACCCCTACCAACACTCACTCCCAACCTCACGAGTGACTAAAACGTAATTTTATCCTATCTTCCTCAGATGGATCGGCAGCGCCCTCCTGTGCCCGCACCACGCCGCTCGCTGGCATCGCAAGTCATAGTGCCCGCAGCCCCATCATGATGCATCAACCCCGCGGTGGCCGATTACCGCAAGTGCCGGCTATGCCTGCAACATCACGCTCTGTCGGTGTGCCCTCTTTTAAAGGCAATGCCAGCTCACCAACGTATGACCATCGTCAAGGCACACAAATTCTGTGTAAATTGCTTAGCATTATCGCATCGCACCCACGACTGCAACTCAAACGAACGATGCCGGGACTGCGGGGGCTTCCACCACACTCCGCTACACCGCGACACCGGAGGCCGCCAAGCACCACCCGTAGAGGAATCCCTTTCACAACCACGCCGCCGCGTCGCTACACATCCCCGTTGCCAACGTCCACAGCAGACTACTACGGCTAATGGTCGCGCGCCAACCGCGCATTCAACCCCGCGACCCAGCGTTGGAAATCGCACGATACGATGCACCGCAACCGGCTTGCGCACATCCACGTACAAAAAAAGTTGGAGAGATCCTCATTAAGGAAGCAGTCAGGGCTCTAACCGAGCTACAACACACTTTAGGCGCTTAGTACGCCTAGGCGGGCCAGGATGTTTACGCGGTGTAGGCTGTCACCCGTCCCATATACGTATATCTATGAATTTATTTATAACCCGTAGTTTGTATTATATTCAATTACATTGAATTGTATTGTACATATTGAATTAAATATTACATTGAATTATATCCCATCATTATCCCCTAGAATCAGTGCATTTATCGTTAAATTTCTCATTGGGACTACCCGTCGACGTGTGGCAGCCTTCCCCGCGAAAATCCACCAAGTTCAATTCGCCGCAAGTACAGGATGGCGATATGGCATGATCGCCAATCTGTCAAAAAACCACCACCGTGTTGATCATCATATTTCTTTTTTTCGTGCGAATTAACAAGTTTGCTCAATATACTTTTGTAAAAAAAAAATTGTATTATGAATATATAGTTTGCAGATTCATCGCGGTTTTACTAATTTTTTGGTTTGCGAATTCGCCATCGTTTTCTGCCCTTTTTTCATTTTGCTAAAAATTCGTGTGGTTTTCTCGTTGGTTTTGCGGCACTCAATTTGCTTTTGTATATTATAAATTTTGGAAGTATCGCAAGTGAACCCGCGCGTGGACACCAAGTAAAATTATAAATTAAACTGTTCTGAACGTTTCATTGTTACTGAAATCAAATGATCAATTCGTGCATAGCCAAAGCATTATTGTAAAATCGAATTATATGCAAATATACTTGTGAATATTAAAATAGAAACAATCGACTTTCCTTCCATGCAACAGTTCTTGTTCGGTTCGTGTTGAAATCTTTTCTTTGCTCAGAACCAATAAAACCGCACAAACCCGGACTCAACCTGCAGAACCATCCAAAGGGAAGCACAATCAATCGAACATACACTTATTCCTCTAACCTTTGGCTTACAAACGCATACTACCTTGCTTGATAATTGGCTGTTGCATCAGCTTTACAGGAGCGTGCCGCAAATATCAGTGCAAGTCCCACTATATTCACAGCAGGAGTACCTATACAACAGGTGAGTCGTACTGCATCAATACCATATCAACTACGGTTTCTTTCTTATAAATAGGTTTATTTTTTTGTTTAATCTGTTTGTCTTTTTTGAAAACTGTTTCGCCTGGTTCATAGATTTTAATTTTAGTCCTTTCTTTGTTGTGCCAGTTTATCATCTTTTTCTGGTTCCTAGCGAGTTCGTGTCTGATTTCGTTACTAACATTGTTCTTGAAGGCTTTTAATTCCTGATAATTTATTATGTTAGTCCTACCAAAGAAAACGTCAGCTGGTTTCTTGTTTGTTGTTGAATGGATTGGATTGTTATATCTGTCAACAGCGATGGTAATAATCTCATTAAGAGAAAAGTTAGGATATTCGGGTTGAAGGCATCGGACTATTTCAATTATGGTAGAGTGAACGCGTTCAACCGCACCATACACTTCGCTTTTTTGAGGAGGGGTCAAATAGATTTCTATTCCTAAGGCCTCCATGTAGTTTAATGCAATTGGGCTAATAAAACTTCCCTCGTTGTCCATAACCAACGTTTTCGGGACAGAGTAGAAATGAAGAAGTTTTATCAGCTTGTCGCGGATTCTACATATCCGGATTTATTTTTTATTCGAAAGAATTTAACAAATTTCGAGAATTTATCTAAGCAGGTTATATATTTTTCCCCTGCAATTTCGATAATGTCTATATGAAGAATCTCTGTAGGATACGATGGAATAAGTGTGGCTTAGATTTCGGGTTTGGGAGGTCGGCGTTCATACTTGTTACAATGGCAAATTTCACATGATCTTGTGTAATCTTTGATTAGTTTGGCCATTTGAGGGAAATAAAATTTTTCTAGTATTTGTTCTTTTTCTTCTCTCCCGTTCCGATGAGCTCTTTTGTGTTCTTCTCTGATAATGCGGAACTTATCTTCATCGTTAGAGACATCGCTCACTATCCTCTGAGTGATTCTAATTCTAAATTTTGATAAACATTCTTTGAAGATTTCTTACAACATAGGAATGTGTTTTTCTGGGATTTTGACTCCATTAACTAAATTTGGGTTTAGGTAAATTTTTAATATGGATTTAATAACTTCTTTGCTAAGCTTTGTTTTTGCTACGTAGTGCCTTTGGTAATTTGGGTGTGGCTCCTCATGGCATTCCAATTCCTTTCCTTCGGAAATTACTGTCTGAGACTTAAATACGTTTATAGGAGCCTCGAAATGTGGAATCAAGTCTGTGTTGTCCTCTTCTGCGCTATGTTGGGAATTGTCATCTTTAGATGTTAAAACGTTAACTTCAGTTGGTAGTCGCGAAAGAGCGTCGGCTACTGTGTTAGTTTTCCCAGGTTTGTATATGAGCTTATAGTTGTATTCCTCTATCCTTGCCTTCCATCGTTTTAACTTAGCATTATTATTGCTATTGCTCAAGGCGAAGGTAAGGGGTTGGTGGTCGGTTAAAATTGTTATTTCCTTCGTACCGTACAGGTAGGTCCTAAGCTTATCTGGTGCCCATATAATAGCCAACATCTCCTTTTCAATTGTCGAATAATTCTCTTCAGTTTTATTAAGCGATTTGTAGATGTAGGTTATTGTCTTATCTTTGCCAATTTCACCATGAAAAAGGACAGCTCCGATAGCTACATTGGATGCATCTGTTGTCAGGATGAAGGCTTTGGAGAAGTCCGGAAATGTAAGGATCTCCGAAGACATAAGTAATTCTTTTAAGTCATTAAAGGATTTAATGGCTTCTTTGTTTAGTGAAATGCTAACCCTTTTAGATTTATTTGCTTTTGTTTGGGCGTAAATACCTCTTGTTAGGTTTGTGAGAGGCTTAGCAACTTTCGCAAAATCCCTTATAAATCTTCTGTAATAGGAAGGTAGTCCTAGGAAGCTTTTTAGTTCCTTCAAGTTTTTGGGTGGAAGTATCCTTTTTATAGAGGAAATTTTTTCAGGGTCGAGTAGGATTCCATCCTGTGTGACAACGTGCCGTAAAAATTCTACATGTGTCCTGAGGAATTTCTATTTTTCGTAGTTGTCTTTTAGTCCTGATTTTAGAAGTAATTCAAACACGAGTTCCAAATTGTTTAAATGTTCTTCTTTATCTTTCCCTACGATGATAATATTATCAATGTAGACGTAACAACATTTACCAATTAAGGGTTTCAGAACATCAATAATCATTCTTTGAAAGATGGATGGTGCGTTTCTAAGTCCAAACGGCAGCCTGGCAAACTCGTATTTACCATTGGCGGTTGGGTTGAAAAAGCTGTTTTCTTTATATCTCTTTCTTTCATTTTGGTCTGGTGGAATCCAGATGTTAAATCAAGAGTGGTGAAGTACTTTGATTTGCCTAAACTTGCTAATGTGTTATTTATATCCGGTATAGGATACGTAACAGGAATAGTTACCGCATTTAAGCGTTTAAAATCTATAACTTTCCTATACTTTTTTCCCCCAGATGGGCCTGGCTTTTTCGGCACTACCCACAAAGGAGGGTTATAAGGACTTTTTGGTGGCCTGATTATGCCCTCCCTTATCAACTCTTTTATTTGTTTTTCCACCTCTTCCCTAAGGTTCGCTGGGTAGGGGTATAATTTTGTGTAAAAGGTTCAACCGTTGTTGTTTTGATTTCTGCGGGTACACTCGTGTCAACAGTACCGCTGTCCGATACAGGACCAACAATTTCTGCGTATTTCCGCTTAATAGTTTCTATATCATTAGTAGTAGTGGTTAGGGTATTATTTACTTGCCTAACCGTTTTTTCTTGTAATTTGATTTCAGTATCATTTAGCCGTAGCGTATTGTTTTTCCTATCAATTATAGCTTCTAAGTGTTTTAAAGTGTTGTCTCCTATAATCCCGTCAAAGGATTTTAGGTTGGGCAGTACGAAAAAGTTGAGTTTAGTCATAATGCCCAAGGTTTTGAAAAATTGACCACTTACTTTGTGGGTTATCAGCACCTGTCCGGCAGCAGATTGCACAGTAAATAGTTTATCTAACTTACTGGACCCTACAGCAATTTTATCAGAAATAAAACTTTTGTTTGCTCCAGTATCAATTAGGAACTTTAGAACTCCATTTTTTTTTTGTATGGGAATTTATGTAAGGAAGGCTTGATCGGCCCCTATCATAAAATTTATTTCCTCGGAATTCTCCCGCTCATCGAGCTTTTCATCGCCTGATTCAATATTAAATAATTTTAGTTGTGTCCTTGGTAAATTTGAGGTATTTTGTGACCTCGTAGCCGGAGCATGGTTTGGCCTGTTTATATAATTTACTTTTTGAGAATGCAATGATGTAACGACCTCCATCGGGACAGGGGGTTTGGGCTGTGTAGGCCATGGAGGTGGTTCTTGCGGCTGAGTTTGCCTTGCATTATGTTGGTTTCTATAGTTATATATTTTATTTTATTCGTGAATATTCAATTCATTTGGTGAATTTCGCATTGAGGAATAATTATATTTTTTGCAATTCGCATTGCCAGAATTTTTTGGGTAAATCGATTGACTTCTTAAGTTCATGTTTTGTATCTCTAAATAGGAAGCATAGGCTTCAGGTAATGTTTCGGGTTTTTGGATAATTAGCATCCTTGAAAGTTCGACTTGTACTCCCCTGACAAAAACATCGAGTGCCCTATCCCTGTAGCTGTCTATCAAAGCGCTTATAGCTTGCTCTGAATGTAATTGAGCCTTTATCTTATTTATTATAAGGGAGAGCTGGTAATTAATCCTGGCGTAAAATTGGTCTACACTAGAATTTCTCTGGCTTAAAGTTGTTAGTTCATACTCAAGGGTTCTGAGATCACGTTTGTCAGCGTGGTGTAGGGATAGGCAGGTTTTAATTTTTTCCCAGTCGTCATTAAATACATTGTAAGTTACAAGGACGGTATCCGCCGGTCCTCTTATTTTATTTCTAATATGCTGCATTATAGCACGAAAGATGGGTCGGTTTTTTACTACCTCTTAGCCTTTTAAAATGGATTCCACACTGGAGATCCACGAAATATATTGAATTGGATTTCCAGAAAAAATTTGTAAATCATTTACACAGTCTGGCAACCTCCTCATTTCGTTGAGTTCTGCCTCTGTTGTTGGGGCAAGAGGTGCAGGGTTATTTATTGGGGGAGGCCTAATTCTAGCTTCTAATTCCCCTATTCTGTTGTTCATTGCCCTAGTCGATTTGCAAATTGAGAGCACCAGTTAGCTGTGAAATTGCGTTTGCTATATTTTACATTTTTTGTATTTTTTCTTTTTTGTGATCTTCAAATAAAAAATTAAGCAAATAATTTAACTAAAATTTTATCATTTAATGGCTTTCTTGTGATTTGCAAATAAAAAATTAAGCAAATAATTTAAATAAAATTTTATCACTTAATGGCTTTTCACTTAAGTTAATTCTGAAAATCTTTTTTAAAGTATTTTCTAGTTGACAAAATTCACTTACAATAAAATAAGGAACAGCATTGCAGTAATATTTGGTTTCGTCCTGACGAATCCCTTTTAAGAATTTTACTCCCCTACTCGTCGTACAGGAACGGCTTTCAAAGTTGATAGTGGTTCGCGGCTGCAGGCGGTTGATGTGGGAGATTTATCCTCTTCGCAGTTTTTGACGGTTTATTCACTAGTTGCACAAGGATATTTGTATTCTTTACGTTATAAAATTTTAGGGTCTATTTTATAGTTTCGCTCAATCGACAAGGATATCTGTATCCTTTTTAATTTATACAGTTTTCGAGGTTTTATTTACTCATTGCACAAGGATATTTGTGTCCTTTCCGTTATAACTTTTTTGAGGGTCTATTTACTAGTTTTACTCAATCGACAAGGATATTTGTATCCTTTTTAAGTTACACAGTTTTTACTAGTTTCACTCAGTGAACAAGGATAATTGTGTCCACAGTTTTTATAGATTTATTTATAATTTCACTCAATTTTACGAGGATATTTGTATCCTTTTTTTTCTAAGCTCCTTTATTGCACTATTTCTACGTTGGGCGCCAGTTACTGCCCGTGCGCCGTCGATAACAAAATTAAACTCAATCGTTACATTTATCAACTGAACCAACTGAACAACTGAACCTCCTTGATTTATTTATTTCAGTCTTTTATATTACAATTTTGCTTACTCGCTAATTTACAATAATTCTTATTGCTATGTTTTGTTTTCGTTGTTATACTTGGAAGTCGCGGCGGCTTTTATTCCGTCGCGATCGCTTCCGCTTAATGTTTGCGAAATATTGCCTAATCATCAATTTGTAAATGGAGCCGGTATGTAAATTAATTGGAACTCTTCACATTTTGTCGCGATCATTTCCGTTAGCAATACAAAATGTGAAGGTGCTATTGCAGCATTTTTCTGAAAGCTAAAGTTAATATTAGATTGTGATAACTTATATGTGTTAAAAAAAACACGTAGGAAAAAAATTTTAAATACATACATATATGTACAATGTACTTATTTGCCCCTGCTGCTGTTGGTTTTCGCTGGTGCTGCTGCTGCGCTGCCAATCTTAAATCGCTGCTGGTGTTGTTGCTGTGTACATATTTATATGGCGTGGTTTTCGTGCCCTTATATGTACATATGTATATGGCGTGCTTTTCGTGCCGTTATGTGAGCAAGTGGAGGAATGCCGTTATGAAATCTAATGATAGGTGGTACAGTTTGCCATAACTAGGCGAATTAATTTCGAAATTTAATTATTTTTCGTATAAAGTGCTTTTGAAATTTTTCCCGCTTTTCTTAATTTTGTATTATCTCTGTTTGTTTTTATTTTTTCGAAGATTTTGTGTTATTTCCGTTTCGATTAAAAATTTTATATTATGGTTTTACTCTTTTGTTAAATTTTTTACCTTCTTTCTTATTAAAAATTTCGTTTATAATTAACATATTTCTGCCGTACATAAATGTTGTACTTTAGTTTTGTAAAATTTCCGATTATCTCCGTAGAATTTAGGTTTTTATATTACAGATTCATTTCTATTCTATTATTTCTGTTAAATTTAGTATTCGATATTAGAATTTCAATATTTCCCATTACCTCCGTAGCATTTAGGTTTTATATTAAAAATTAAATTTGGTTTATTTAAAATTTATTTTATTTCACTGCACCACCACTTTTCACGTTTTCACTCCACTCTACTCACCGCGCAATTTAAGACTGACCGAGGCTCCGGCCTCACGTTCGCCATGTTGTGTCATCTTACCCGATCTATGCTGAGTCGTGGGGAACGCCATGTGGCTTCATCTTCTACGCCGCTAATTTCCTTAGAGGGCTCCACCTCCAGATTGTCGCCATGATGAATACTTTCAATTAGATTTGATTATCGTGGCGGTCGTATTCTCTACACTTTAAATACCATTTAAATTAAACTTGAACTAATTAAGTGTATTTTAAAATATATTGCTTTATTCACAAATTTACAAACGCGTCCAAAGTCAAAGTTGCCGAAAAATATAATGACGCTTCGTTTCTTGTTCTCTATCTTATTTTTATTTCTGTGACGTTGACTGTAGTTGTACTTGACATGCGCGTTGCCACCTGCCCGCGCCTGTCAGGTTAGGTTAGGTTGAACTGGCCGGTCCATGAGGACCTCACATAGACTCAATAAGTCCGTAGTGTTACCAGTAGTTTGTTTTAACGACCAAACTGAAAAACCCTATCAAAAAACAGGACCTATGTTATAAAATAACTCCGTCCTCTTGGCAAATACTAGAAGCTTCCTTGGATTTAAGCCACTTGCTGTTTCTAGATCTGACAGCTGTATCACTTCTAATAGCTGGAGTCTTAGCCTGGCAAGCGCAGGGCAAGAGCACAGAATGTGCTCGATCGTTTCCTCCTCCAACCCGCACTTCCAACATCTGCTATCACTAACCAAGCCTAATTTAAAGGCATGTGACGCCAGAAGGCAGTATCCAGGCAGAATACCCGTCATGAGTCTACGGTCCTCTCTTTTTAATGATAGAAGCAACCTTGTTAGTCTAAGGTTGTAAGACCTGCATATAATCTTCGACACTTTACTGCCCCGCGCTTGAACCCACGCCTTTCCTGCTTGGTCGATCATATGCATCCCTCGCCATCGCTTAATTTCGCCCAGTCTAATTGGCACGTCTATGGAGCAAGCTTCAAGGGATGCGCCCTTTTAAGCTAGTTCATCCGCTTTTCCATTCCCACCTATACCCATATGCCCTGGAACACAATATAGATGTATGCTTCTCCCCGTCCCGATTCTCTCCAGGGACTGCTTACACTCTGACACGCATTTATATGCTGTGCTATGCGAAATTATTGCCTTAATTGCTGCTTGACTGTCAATATAAAAGTTAACATGATTGCAGCTTGGGCTGATTTCTTCCAGGGTTTCTACTGCTTTGGCTACGGCTACTATTTCCGCTTGGAAAACGCTACAGTAATCCAGCAGCCTGTAGGATCTGTTTATTTCCGGATCAGCACAGTATACCGCGGACCCTACTCCTTCCACTACTTTGGAACCATCTGTGTACGCCGCCATTTGAGCATCCTTGCGCCAAACGTCCACATCTATTGTGGCCTTAAGATCGCCCTCGAAGCGCAGATAGGGAATCATGTAGTATGTTCGTCTTGTGATTGATGACGCTATACTACCATACCATATGGTCGGCGCTCAAGCTGCCCCGAAGCACCGAGCCTGGTTGCAGTTGTGACCGCTATGTTCTTTGCTACCAGGTCTACAGGTGGAATGTGCAGAATGGTATACAATGCAGCTGTCCGGGTTGTTTTCAGGGCTCCCGTAATGCTAAGCATTGGTAGTCTGCATACCCCCTCTAATTTTTTGAGATAGGTTGCTTTTTGTGTGGCTTTCCACCAAACAAGAACTCCATAGAATAGAATAGGGCTTACAATCGCTGTAAAAACCCAATAAGAAAGAGAGGGCGATAAGCCCCACGTATACCCAAGCATTCTTTTACATGTATAAAGTGCTGTTGAAGCCTTCTTCATCCTCTCCTCCACGTTGAGCTTCCACGACAGCTTACTGTCTAGGATGATTCCTAGATACTTTGTGCAAGGTTACTCCTGTAGGGTCACCCCTCCTAACTTAGGCCTGATCCAATATGGGACCTTGTACCTCTTTGTAAACTAGACCATATCCGCCTTATCTGCGCTGACCTTCAACCCGACATTAGATGCCCAGATATGAACATCCAGAAGCGCCCGATCCATCAAAGAGCGACTCGTTGGAAGGCACTTTCCACTTATGACAATTGCATCGTCCCCTGCGTAAGCCGTAAATCTTACGTGTCTCTCATAAAATCGCCTGAGCAGTTGGTTGATGACCAGCGTTCACAGCAGAGGTGATAGCACCCCTCGCTTCGGCGTTCCCCTGTCCACTAATTTCGTGGCCTCGTACAATCCCCATTGTGATGTAATCTTCCTGCAATTCACATGCAGCCGATCCATCTGGTTAAGGATGGATGTACTTTAGTGTAATTAAGACCATCCATAATCGCTCATTTATAAACATTACAGAAAGCCCCAGCAATGTCTAAGAAGACTCCTAGAGCAAATTCCTTACATTCCAGGGATTTGTCTACGCTTATTACCCCCCTATGCAATGCGGTGTCTACCGACTTGCCTTTGGTGTACGCATGTTGTGTTGTGGAGAGCAGCTTTTCATCCACGTTGGACTTTATGTACACATCTATCAGCCTCTCACAGGTTTTGAGCAGAAATGATGTTAAGCTAATGGGTCTATAATCTTTGGGATTCACGTGATCGATCTTCCCCGCCTTTGGTGGGAAAGATACACGAGCAGTTCTCCAAGAGTACGGTAAATTGTTCAGTCTTATGCACCCATCGAATATTTATTTAAACCATTCCACGACCGCCATACTTGAAACTTGTAGCATAGCCGTGAATATACCATCTGGGCTCGGCGATTTAAACTTAGAAAACGTCTTCACTGCCCATTCGATCTTGGTATCGGTCACCAAGCCCGGCACTACCCGCTCCGTGATCGAAGTGTGAGTGCTGTCTGCTGGCTCTTCTCAACCATCTCCCGATGGGAAATGTGTATCGAGAAGCACCTCAAGGGATTCCTCACTATTACGTGACCTTTCCCCGTTTTCTTTCTTTATTCGTCCCTGGACTATATTTCCCCTTACTAGGACTTTTCTCAACCGTGCTGTTTCGCTGGAGCACTCTATGTCCGTACATAAACTTTTCCATAAGATTCTCTTCGCCCTGGAAATGTCACTCTTGTAGATCCTCAGTAGATCCCTGTACTCGTCCCGACACGTCTTCTTAGAAGACCCAGCTCATTGGCGGTTTTGCTTTTCCTCTGAATCTTCTTAGAGGGCAAGCTTTGTTATACCCAGTCATAACCGTCCTTGTTAGGAATTCATTCCTACCTGTTTCTGGAATTTAGTCCAGTTTGTTGACCTAAGGTTTCTAAAGGTTCCTCCTTACTCTACCCTCTTTAGGAGGATGCTGAAGCTGATATACGCATGGTCGGAGAAGGATGGTCTATCAAGAACCATCCAATCATACCTTGATATATCACGTTCGGAGCTCAGAGTAATATCCAAAACATTGCTGGATGTTGGACCCATGTATGTGGGGACATTTCCCCTGTTGGCTATCTGCAAATTGGTTTGCAGGATGTAACAAAATAGAAATTCGCTGGAGGCTTACCTGTAGGACTCGCAGCACCATTGGGCTGTTTGCCCCCTCCAGCACCTTCGTCGTAACGTCGTCGTCCTCACCTTGCCCTTTTGGTTTAGAGTGTTCGAAGCCCCACTCAGCCTCTTGTAACTGCTGGGCCGGGTGTTCCTCTGTGCGACTCACAGCACCATCTGGCTATTGGTCCTCTTCTAACACCTTCGTGGTGATATCGGCTACCTCCACCTGTCTTTTTTCCCTTAGGCTTTTGAGATCCTTTTCGACTTCGCCAACTTACAGCGTATTAGGATTTTTATACTCGGGACTTCTTCTCCTGAGGCGCATATAAATTTTGCCTGTACCAAATGACATTTTTCCAAGCTGCGTGTACAATATATCCTCCGCCTGCTTTTTTATTTGGAAGATGTAGAACTGACCTTCCTCCGTAGGCCGAGATACAGTAAGTACCTTCCAATCGCAGTGTATCCTCCGACTTCATCACGCATGGTAACCTTAACTTTTGGTACCGTTGGGATTTGCGCTTTATCCACCACCTCAAACCGCGCGTTTATGCTTTGCCTTTGGAGGTTTGGAACCACTTCCTCCAGCCACCGCAAACTCGCATGTTATCGCACGCTATCATCTTCACACCATTATACCATCCCTCCCAATCAAAGTTTGGAAGGGGATTACTTGGTTGTTCCCGCATCATCTTAAGCATTAAGCTAATAAGCTCCCTTTCTACAGATCTCCACCTTTCACAAGTCATCTGGACGAAAGGACTGCTACGATCAGCCAGCGCCACAGCCAGTGACTGCTTTTCCATATCACTCATCTTCTCGGGAAAAGCCGGCGTCTTAGTGTTAACTCCCGTTGGCACCTCCGAGAAAGCCGGAGTCATACCGTTATCTCCCTTTGGCTAATCTCCCACTTCCGTAGTTGGAACTTCCCTCTTACTCGCAGCTTTCGGGGTAGTTGCTACCTCGCTATTGGGGCCCATCTGTCTTACAGCTTTGGGCCTACTTGTCTGGCCTATGCGACTCGCGGCTCTGGGACTGGGTCCTTTCTGCCTCTTGAAAGCAGGCTTGTCGCCTTCCGCCGAACGTTGCCTCTTCATTCTGCCATTTGACGCTTCTTCCTCCTCGTACCGATTGCAGAACCGAGGGTTTCTAGCAGCAAACTTTTGAACTGCCTTCGACCTACTTCTGCCTCGCCTGTAAAGTAACACTAAAGCCCCAACCACATAGATTACCTTATAATGTCTTTAGCTAATACTTATATTCCTTTATACCCGCTCCCTTTTAAAATACTCATTAACACCTTTCATTTGATATCCATATCGTACAAACGCATTCTAGAGTCACCCCTGGTCCACCTTTATGGGGATATCTCGAAAAGGCGTCCACCTATAGAACTAAGGCCAACTCCCTTCCAAAATACTCATTAACACCTTTCATTTGATAGCCATATCGTACAAACACATTCTAGAGTCACCATTGGTCCACCTTTATGGCGATATCTCGAAATGGCGTCCACCTATAGACCTATGGCCCACTCCCTTTTAAAATACTCTTTAATACCTTCCATTTGATACCCATGTCATGCAAACACAGTCCAGGGTTACCCTAGGTTCATTCTCCTACATGGTGATTTTCCCTTATTTTGTCTCCAAACTCTCAGCTGAGTATGTAATGTTCGGTTGCACCCGAACTTAGCCTTCCTTACTTGATTTCTTTTATTATTACTATTTTGCCTGGTGTTGTTGCAAATTGAGTTTTGTCCACCATTGGCACATGTTTATTATATTATGTATTATTGCACACAAGTTTTAAACATATTCATGACAATACGCAGCACATTCTCCTGGCAGGATCGCCATATTGTAGGGTTAATATATTTTAATATTTTTATATTTTTTAAATTGCAACTATTCCAATATTTATTTTAAATCTATATTTTGATATTACATATATTAATAATTAGATTACAATACGAATAATTCAAAAATTGTCTTTCTTTGATATAACAATTCAAAAATAACTTAAATCTATATTTTTACAATTTGACAAAGTTGAAATAAGTAAAGTAGAATTATAAACCCTACACAAATAAGTTGAGGCCTTACAAAGTGAGCAGTCACACCCTCCTCTGGAACTATTTCGGGATAGTTTGGGGATCCGGAATCATTTCTGGATGGCTTTGGGACTATTTCGGCATCATTTAAGGACCCTTCCGGTATCATTTTCGGGATCCTCCCGGGTATCCGTCAGGGTCATTTCAGGAGTTTTATGGGACTCTTTGGAATTATTTCGGTATAATTTTGGGACCTTTCCGGTATCATTTCTGGATGATTTTCGGGATCCTCCAAGTACCCATCAGGGATTTTTAGGGACTATTTCGGGATCATTTTGGGACCCTTCCGGGAACACTTTTTTTATGTAATGAAAATTTTTGATAATTACAAAATCAATATCGAAAATTAAAATATTGGTAAAACATATTAAAATTACAAAGTTCAAAGTAACTTAAACACAAAGTTAAATGAAAATAATAAGAACCGTACATTACTCCCCCTTCCAGGGAATTAGCATTAAATAAATTAAATGTGACTTTCTTTTTTGTTCCAATGTTATTGTGATTAGTGTTAGAATTGTTAGGTATCGCTGGTTTTAGCCTGTCAATCGGGATAGTTTTGATTTCATTATCATTTTCAATTTTAAAATACTTCATAATTTTTTCAAGTACCTTGTATGGACCTTCATACGGTGGTTGTAAAGAACGCTTATTAATTAAACGAACAAAAACAAATTTACATGTTTGTAAATCTCTCGGAACATAAAAACCAACATTAGAATTATGATGATTTAAGCTCGAATGAACATTTCTGAATTTTTCACGTAATTTACCCAAAATTTCATTTTACGATGAATTTTCAGATGTTGGAACACTCGTGGTACAGGAACGGCTTTCAAAGTTGATAGTGGATGGCGGCTGCAGGCGGTTGATGTTGGAGATTTATCCTCTTCACAGTTTTTGAGGGTTTATTCACTAGTTGCACAAGGATATTTGTATTCTTTACGTTATAAAATTTTAGGGTCTATTTTATAGTTTCGCTCAATCGACAAGGATATTTGTTTCCTTTTTAAGTTACACAGTTTTTACTAGTTTCACTCAGTGTACAAGGATAATTGTATCCACAGTTTTTATAGATTTATTTATAATTTCACTAAATTTTACGAGGATATTTGTATCCTTTTTTTTAAGTTACTTTTTTGCACTATTTCTACGTTGGGCGCCAGTTACTGCCCGTGCGCCGTCGATAACAAAATTAAACTCAATCGTTATATATATAAACTGAACCAACTGAACAGCTGAACCTCCTTGATTTATTTATTTCAGTCTTTTATATTACAATTTTGCTTACTCGCTAATTTACAATAATTCTTATTGCTATGTTTTGTTTTTGTTGTTATACTTGGAAGTCACGGCGGCTTTTATTCCGTCGAGATCGCTTCCGCTTAATGTTTGCGAAATATTGCCTAATCATCAATTTGTAAATGAGCCGGTATGTAAATTAATTGGAACTCTTCACATTTTGTCGCGATCATTTCCGTTAGCAATACAAAATGTGAAGGTGCTATTGCAGCATTTTTCTGAAAGCTAAAGTTAATATTAGATTGTGTTAACTTATATGTGTTAAAAAAAACATGTAGGAAAAAAATTTTAAATACATACATATATGTACAATGTACTTATTTGCCGCTGCTGCTAAAGCTGCTGCTGCTGGTTTTCGCTGGTGCTGCTGCTGCGCTGCCAATCTTAAATCGCTGCTGGTGTTGTTGCTGTGTACATATTTATATGGCGTGGTTTTCGTGCCGTTATATGTACATATGTATATGGCGTGCTTTTCGTGCCGTTATGTGAGCAAGTGGAGGAATGCCGTTATGAAATCTAATGATAGGTGGTACAGTTTGCCATAACTAGGCGAATTAATTGCGAAATTTAATTATTTTTCGTATAAATTGCTTTTGAAAATTTTCCCGCTTTTTTTAATTTTGTATTATCTCTGTTTGTTTTATTTGGTTTTATTTTTTCGAAGACTTTGTGTTATTTCCGTTTCGATTAAAATTTTTATATTATGGTTTTACTCTTTTGTTAAATTTTGTTACTTTCTTTATTATTAAAAATTTCGTTTATAATTAACATATTTCTGCCGTACATAAATGTTGTACTTTAGTTTTGTTAAATTTCCGATTATCTCCGTAGAATTTAGGTTTTTATATTACAGATTCATTTCTATTCTATTATTTCTATTAAATTTAGTATTCGATATTAGAATTTCAAAATTTTCCATTACATCCGTAGCATTTAGGTTTTATATTAAAATTTAAATTTGGTTTATTTAAAATTTATTTTATTTCACTGCACCACCACTTTTCACGTTTTCACTCCACTCTACTCACCGCGCAATTTAAGACTGACCGAGGCTCCAGCCTCACGTTCGCCATGTTGTGTCATCTTACCCGATCTATGCTGAGTCGTGGGGAACGCCATGTGGCTTCATCTTCTACGCCGCTAATTTCCTTAGAGGGCTCCACCTCCAGATCGTCGCCATGATGAATACTTTCAATTAGATTTGATTATCGTGGCGGTCGTCTTCTCTACACTTTAAATACCATTTAAATTAAATTTGGACTGATTAAGTGTATTTTAAAATATGTTGCTTTATTCACAAATTTACAAACGCGCCCAAAGTCAAAGTTGCCGAAAAATAGAATGACGCTTCGTTTCTTGTTCTCTATCTTATTTTTATTTCTGTGACGTTGGCTGTAGTTGTACTTGACATGCGCGTTGCCACCTGCCCGCGCCTGTCAGGTTAGGTTGGGTTGAACTGGCCGGTCCATGAGGACCTCACATAGACTCAATAAGTCCGTAGTGCTACCAGTAGTTTGTTTTAACGACCAAACTGAAAAACCCTATCAAAAAACTGGACCTATGTTATAAAATAACTCCGTCCTCTTGGCAAATACTAGAAGCTTCCTTGGATTTAAGCCACTTGCTGTTTCTAGATCTGACAGCTGTATCACTCCTAATAGCTGGAGTCTTAGCCTGGCAAGCGCAGGGCAGAACGTGCTCGGTCGTTTCCTCCTCCAACCCGCACTTCCTACATCTGCTATCACTGACCAAGCCTAATTTAAAGGCATGTGACGCCAGAAGGCAGTATCCAGGCAGAATACCCGTCATGAGTTTACAGTCCTCTCTTTTTAATGATAGAAGCAACCTCGTTAGTCTAAGGTTGTAAGACCTGCACATAATCTTCGACACTTTACTGCCCCGCGCTTGAACCCACGCCTTTCCTGCTTGGTCGATCATATGCACTTCTCGCCATCGCTTAATTTCGCCCAGTCTAATTTGCACGTCTATGGAGCAAGCTTCAAGGGATGCGCCATTTTAAGCTAGTTCATCCGCTTTTCCATTCCCACCTATACCCATATGCCCTGGAAACCAATATAGATGTATGCTTCTCCCCCTCCCGATTCTCTCCAGGGACTGCTTACACTCTAACACGCATTTAGATGCTGTGCTATGCGAAATTATTGCCTTAATTGCTGCTTGACTGTCAATATAAAAGTTAACATAATTGCAGCTTGGGCTGTTCCTTCCAGGGTTTCTACTGCTTTGGTTACGGCTACTATTTCCGCTTGGAAAACGCTACAGTAATCCGGTAGCCTGTAGGATCCGTTTATTTCCGGATCAGCACAGTATACCGCAGACCCTACTCCTTCCACTACTTTGGAACCATCTGTGTACGACGCCATTTGAGCACCCTTGCGCCAAACGTCCACATCTATTATGGCCTTAAGATCGCCCTCGAAGCGCAGATAGGGAATCATGTAGTCTGTTCGTCTTGTGATTGATGACGCTATACTACTATGGCCATATGGTCGGCGCTCAAGCTGCCCCGAAGCACCGAGCCTGGTTGCAGTTGTTAACGCTATGTTCTTTGCTACCAGGTCTACAGGTGGAATGTGCAGAATGGTATACAATGCAGCTGTCCGGGTTGTTTTCAGGGCTCCCGTAATGTTAAGCATTGGTAGTCTGCATACCCCCTCTAATTTTTTGAGATAGGTTGCTTTTTGTGTGGCTTTCCACCAAACAAGAACTCCATAGAATAGAATAGGGCTAACAATCGCTGTAAAAACCCAATAAGAAAGAGAGGGCGATAAGCCCCACGTATACCCAAGCATTCTTTTACATGTATAAAGTGCTGTTGAAGCCTTCTTCACCCTCTCCTCCACGTTGAGCTTCCATGACGGCTTACTGTCTAGGATGATTCCTAGATACTTTGTGCAAGGTTACTCCTGTAGGGTCACCCCTCCTAACTTAGGGCTGATACAATATGGGACCTTGTACCTCTTTGTAAACTAGACCATATCCGCCTTATCTGCGCTGACCTTCAACCCGACATTAGATGCCCAGATATGAACATCCAGAAGCGCCCGATCCATCAAAGAGCGAATCGTTGGAAAGCACTTTCCACTTATGACAATTGCATCATCACCTGCGTAAGCCGTAAATCTTACGTGTCTCTCATAAAATCGCCTGAGCAGTTGGTTGATGAAAAGCGTCCACAGCAGAGGTGATAGCACCCCTCCCTGCGGCGTTCCCCTGTCCACTAATTTCGTGGCCTCGTACAATCCCCATTGTGATGTAATCTTCCTGCAATTCAACATGCAGCCGATCCATCTGGTTAAGGCTGGATGTACTTTAGTATAATTAAGGCCATCCATAATCGCTCATTTATAAACATTACAGAAAGCCCCGGCAATGTCTAAGAATACTCCTAGAGCAAATTCCTTATATTCCAGGGATTTGTCTACGCTTATTACCACCCTATGCAATGCGGTGTCTACCGACTTGCCTTTGGTGTACGCATGTTGTGTTGTGGAGAGCAGCTTTTCATCCACGTTGGACTTTATGTACACATCTATCAGCCTCTCACAGGTTTTGAGCAGAAATGATGTTAAGATAATGGGTCTATAATCTTTGGAATTCATGTGATCGATCTTCCCCGCCTTTGGTGGGAAAGCTATACGAGTACTTCTCCAAGAGTACGGTAAATTGTTCAGTCTTATGCACCCATCGAATATTTATTTAAACCATTCCACGACCGCCATACTTGAAACTTGTAGCATAGCCGTGAATATACCATCTGGGCTCGGCGATTTAAACTTAGAAAACGTCTTCACTGCTCATTCGATCTTGGTATCGGTCACCAAGCCCGGCACTACCCGCTCCGTGATCGAAGTGTGAGTGCTGTCTGCTGGCTCTTCTCAACCATCTCCCGATGGGAAATGTGTATCGAGAAGCACCTCAAGGGATTCCTCACTATTACGTGACCTTTCCCCGTTTTCTTTCTTTATTCGTCCGTGGACTATATTTCCCCTTACTAGGACTTTTCTCAACCGTGCTGTTTGGTGGAGTACTCTATGTCCGTACAGAAACTTTTCCATAAGATTCTCTTCACCCTGTAAATGTCACGCTTGTAGATCTTCAGTAGATCCCTGTACTCGTCCCGATACGTTTTCTTAGAAGACTCAGCTCATTGGCGGCTTTGCTTTTCCTCTGAATCTTCTTAGAGGGCAAGCTTTGTTATACGCAGTCATAAGCGTCCTTGTTAGGAATTCATTAGACTCTTCCAGTTCTTCCACATTGGCAACCTCTCTGGGTTGTCTCAGTTTCGTTTCTACCTGTTTCTGGAATTTAGTCCAGTTTGTTGACCTAAGGTTTCTAAAGGTTCCTCCTTACTCCACCCTCTTTAGGAGGATGCTGAAGCTGATATACGCATGGTCGGAGAAGGATGGTCTATCAAGAACTATCCAATCATACCTTGATATATCACGTTCGGAGCTCAGTGTAATATCCAAAACATTGCTGGATGTGGGACCCATGTATGTAGGGACATTTCCCCTGTTGGCTATCTGCAAATTGGTTTGCAGGATGTAATAAAGTAGAAATTCGTTTCTTTCGTTCGTATCTGCTACTCCCCACGCATTGTGGTGCGCATTTGCACCCGCGCCTATGACCAACCGCCCTTTGCGCCCTTCTTCCTGTACTAGCCTCTTGCACTCCATCGGCGGAATCTCCGCAGCATGGGCCATGTAGCAGGATGCCAGGATAGGTGCGTGCTTATTCCTTTGCTCAACGGCCACCACTACGAGGTCCTCAGTAGTGTAATTAGGCAGCATTTATGAATGCAGCTGTTTCCTTACCATTACTACAGCTCGAACCCGTCCTTCCGTTTGCGCATAGTAAACGCCAGATCCGCGCGCGCTAAGTCGAGAAACCTTTCTTTCCGATGAACGAACCGTCCTCAAGGGTTAGGAGGAATTCGCTCGACGCCACTTTACTGTGTTGGAGGTTTACCTGTAGGACTCGCAGCACCATTGGGCTGTTTGTCCCTCTCCAGCACCTTCGTCGTCCCCTTGCCCCTTTGGTTTAGAGTGTTCGAAGCCCCCTTCAGCCTCTTGTAACTGTTGTGCCGGGTGTTCCTCTGTGCGACTCACAGCACCGTCTGGCTATTGGTCCTCTTCTAACACCTTCGTGGTGATATCGGCTACCTCCACCAGTCTTTTTTCCCTTAGGATTTTGAGACCATTTTCGCCTTCACCAACTTACAGCGTATTAGGATTTTTATCCTCGGGACTTCTTCTCCTGAGGCGCATATAAATTTTGCCTGTACCAAAGGACATTTTTCCAAGCTGCGTGTACAATATATCCCCCGCCTGCTTGTTTATTTGGAAGATGCAGAACTGACCTTCCTCCGTAGGCCGAGATACAGTAAGTACCTTCCAATCGCAGTGTATCCTCCGACTTCATCACGCATGGTATCCATACCTTAACTTTTGGTACTGTGGGAATTTGCGCTTTATCCACCACCTCAAACCGCGCGTTCAGGCCTTGCCTTTGGAGGTTTGGAACCACTTCCTCCAGCCACCGCAAGCTCGCGATGTTATCGCACGCTATCATCTTCACACCATTATACCATCCCCCCCAATCAAAGGTTGGAAGGGGATTACTTGGTTGTTCCCGCATCATCTTAAGCATTAAGCTAATAAGCTTTCTACAGATCTCCACCTTTCACAAGTCATCTGTCCGAAAGGACTGCTACGATCAGCCAGCGCCACAGCCAGTGACTGCTTTGCCATATCACTCATCTTCTCGGGAAAAGCCGGCGTCTTAGTGTTAACTCCCGTTGGCATCTCCGAGAAAGCCGGAGTCATAGCGTTATCTCCCTTTGGCTAATCTCCCACTTCCGTAGTTGGAACTTCCCTCTGACTTGCAGCTTTCAGGGTAGTTGCTACCTCGCTATTGGGGCCCATCTGTCTTACAGCTTTGGGCCTACTTGTCTGGTCTATGCGACTGCCCTGCCTCGCGGCTCTGGGACTGGGTCCTTTCTGCCTCTTGAAAGCAGGCTTGTCGCCTTCCGCCGAACGTTGCCTCTTCATTCTGCCATTCGACGCTTCTTCCTCCTCGTACCGATTGCAGAACCGAGGGTTTCTAGCAGCAAACCTTTTGAACTGCCTTCGACCTACTTCTACCTCGCCTGTCAAGTACCACTAAAGTCCCAACCACATAGATTACCTTATAATGTCTTTAGCTAATACTTATATTCCTTTATACCCGCTCCCTTTTAAAATACTCATTAACGCCTTTCATTTGATATCCATATCGTACAAACGCATTCTAGAGTCACCCCTGGTCCACCTTTATGGCGATATCTCGAAAAGGCGTCCACCTGTAGAACTAAGGCCAACTCCCTTCTAAAATACTCATTAGCACTTTTCATTTGATAGCCATATCGTACAAACACATTCTAGAGTCACCCTTGGTCCACCTTTATGGCGATATCTCGAAATGGCGTCCACCTATAGACCTATGGCCCACACCCGAACTTAGCCTTCCTTACTTGATTTCTTTTATTATTACTATTTTGCCTGGTGTTGTTGCAAATTGAGTTTTGTCCACCATTGGAACATGTTTATTATATTATGTATTATTGCACACAAAATTTTAAACATATTCATGACAATACGCAGCACACTCTCCTGGCAGGATCGCCATATTGTAGGGTTAATATATTTTAATATTTTTATATTTTTTAAATTGCAATTATTCCAATATTTATTTTAAATCTATATTTTGATATTACATATATTAATAATTAGATTACAATACGAATAATTCAAAAATGGTGTTTCTGTGATATAACAATTCAAAAATAACTTAAATCTATATTTTTACAATTTAACAAAGTTGAAATAAGTAAATTAGAATTATAAACCCTACACAAATAAGTTGAGGGCTTACAAAGTGAGCAGTGACACCCTCCTCTGGAATTATTTCGGGATAGGTTGGGGATCCGGAATCATTTCTGGATGGCTTTGGGAATATTTCGGCATCATTTAAGGACCCTTCCGGTATCATTTTCGGGATCCTCCCGGGTACTCGTCACGGTCATTTCGGGAGTTTTATGGGACTCTTTGGAATTATTTCGGGATAATTTTGGTACCTTTCCGGTATCATTTCTGGATGATTTTCGGGATCCTCCCAAGTACCCATCAGGGATTTTTAGGGATTATTTCGGGATCATTTTGGGACCCTTCCGGGAACACTTCTGGATGGTATACGGAGGTAATTTCGTGACATTTTCTAGATTATTTCGGGTTTATTTGGGGAGCCTTCCGGCATCAGTTCTGGATGGTTTTCGGGATCCGTCTTGGCTTCCGTCATGGTCATTTCGGGATAATTAGGGGAATTTTTGGAGTTATTTCGGGATAGTTTGGGGATCCTGTAGTTATATGAATAACTTGGTTGATTAATATATTTTTATATTTATTTTAAATCGTTTCTATCGAAGCCAATTTTTTATGTAATGAAAATTTTTGATAATTACAAAATCAATATTGAAAATTAAAATATTGGTAAAACATATTAAAATTACAAAGTTCAAAGTAACTTAAACACAGAGTTAAATGAAAATAATAAGAACCCTACATTACTCCCCCTTCCAGAGAATTAACATTAAATAAATTAAATGTGACTTTCTTTTTTGTTCCAATGTTATTGTGATTAGTGTTATTTTTTCGAGTACCTTGTATGGACCTTCATACGGTGGTTGTAAAGATCGCTTATTAATTAAACGAACAAAAACAAATTTACATGTTTGTAAATCATTCGGAACATAAAAACCAACATTAGAGTTACGATGATTTAAGCTCGAATGAACATTTCTGAATTTTTCACGTAATTTACCCAAAATTTCATTTTACGATGAATTTTCAGATGTTGGAACAATGCGTTCACCGGGCAATCGTAAATTTTGTCCAAGAACCATTTCAGCCGGTGTAGCTGAAATGTCTTCTTTAAATGTTGATCGCAAGCCTAACAGTATGAGAGGTAGCTCACCATACCAATCTCTGGTTCCATTTGTAGCCATTAAAGATGATTTCATTTGCCTATGAAATCGCTCTACAATGCCATTTGCTTGAGGAAGATAAGCTGACGTTGTAATTTGATGGCTGCCTAATAACCATGTTAATTCTTTAAACAATTTTGAAGTAAATTGAGCACCCTGATCAGTAGTTATTTCTAGGGGTATACCAAACCGAGGTATATATTCACGTAAAAATTTATTTGCAATTGATTCTGCAGAAATTTCCCTTAATGCGTATGCTTCTGGCCAACGTGTGAACCTATCGATAATAGTTAACCCTCCGATGAGTGAGAAGGTCTTTTCAAACTGAAATTACTCCTACTTCGGCCACTACTTGTTTTTATCATCATCCCTAATGTCTTTGAGTTCAGGTAGACGTACGAAAGAGTATAAAAGAAGTTGTAGTTTCGTAAACCAAATCAGTCAAAGTTTAGACAGCGAAGAGTAAAATCGTGTGCGATAGAAACAAAAATATAAATATGGCAGATGCAAGTAATTTGGACGTTGCTAAAATGGTTGTACGCCGTAGTAGACGTTACCAGCAAATGACTGCGGATGAAAGGCGTGCAGTTGATAGTAGATTTCCTGATTTTATGGATGAAGAAATTGATATTGCTGCAATTGATAATTATAAGGTTGAGGATGATGAAGATCGCACATACCAACCTGCTGAAGAGTCAGATGCCGAAACTGAAGGACCCGTCGAGCTAAATGAAGATACTGATGACGACGATGATGAAGAGGGAGAAAATGATGGACAGGAAACGAATGAGAGTTACTATATTGGTAAAGATGGCACCTAATGGGGTAAAAAAGCACCACCAACATCACGCACTCGTAATCATAACGTGGTCGATTTCACAAGAAAGAAACCAGGACCAACAGGAAATATACACGACCACTATACAATAATGCGTTCAATCATGACACAGGAAACTTAGTGCTACGTGAAACAAATCGTAAAGGCAGGGAGGTTACAGCTGCATGAAATTTGGCGAATCCCACGAAGAAAAAGGAGTGGAAGCCAGTGACAGTGAAAGAGTTTGACGCCTTTGTAGCTATTCTTTTGTATGCTGGACTCACAAGATCAAACCATGAACCAGCTATGGAATTATGGGGCGCGACGCGTTGCCCAATATACAAAGCTGCGTTGTCGTACGATCGCTTCATCTGTATAAAGCAATTTGTTCGATTCGACAATGGAAATACTCGACAACAGCGAGTCATCAACAGCAAAACTGCGGGCTCTGGGATGTTAGCACCCCATTTCTGGAATTTTATAACAAAACATATGCCAAATAATTGGTCACTAATTGGTCATAATTGGTCAGCGGGTCCCACTAATTGGTCAGCCATAGAAAATTTTTTATGGCCATTTATAGTTTTCCAAGGGAAAAACAATTTTCCTGTTTAAACACCCTGTATACATAAATTTCCCAAAAAAATTATGCCAATTAATTGGTCACTAATTGGTCATAATTGGTCAGTAGGTTTCATTAATTGGTCAGCCATAGGAACTTTTTAATTAAGTTTTCTTCGTTATCGGATGTTATCGTGTTATCGGATGTTAGCACCCCATCGGTGGATTTTCGATTCGAAAGGTATGCCAAATAATTGGTCACTAATTGGTCATAATTGGTCAGTGGGTCACACTAATTGGTCAGCCATAGAAAATTTTTTATGGCCATTTAAAGTTTTCCAAGGGAAAAACAAATTTTCCTGTCTAAACACCCTGTATACATAAATTTTCCAAAAAAAATTATGCCAATTAATTGGTCACTAATTGGTCAGCAGGTTTCGTTAATTGTTCAGCCATAGGAACTTTTTAATTCATTTTTAAAGTTTTCTTTGTTATCGAATGTTACCCTGTTATCGGATGTTAGCACCCCATCGGTGGATTTTGAAATCGAAAATCATGCCAAATAATTGGTCACTAATTGGTCATAATTGGTCAGCGGGTCCCACTAATTGGTCAGCCATAGAAAATTTTTTATGGCCATTTAAAGTTTTCCAAGGGAAAAACAATTTTCCTGTTTATACACCCTGTATACATAAATTTTCCAATAAAAATTATGCCAATAAATTGGTCACTAATTGGTCATAATTGGTCAGCAGGTTTCGTTAATTGGTCAGCCATAGGAACTTTTTAATTAATTTTTAAAGTTTTCTTTGTTATCGGATGTTATCGTGTTATCGGATGTTAGCACCCCATCGGTGGATTTTCGATTCGAAACGTTTGCCAAATAATTGGTCACTAATTGGTCAGCGGGTCCCACTAATTGGTCAGCCATAGAAAATTTTGTATGGCCATTTAAAATTTTCCAAGGGAAAAACAATTTTCCTGTTTATACACCCTGTATACATAAATTTTCCAAAAAAAATTATGCCAATTAATTGGTCACTAATTGGTCATAATTGGTCAGCAGGTTTCGTTAATTGGTCAGCCATAGGAACTTTTTAATTAATTTTTAAAGTTTTCTTTGTTATCGGATGTTACCCTGTTATCGGATATTAGCACCCCATCGGTGGATTTTGAATTCGAAAAGTATGCCAAATAATTGGTCACTAATTGGTCATAATTGATCAGTGGGTCCCACTAATTGGTCAGCCATAGACAATTTTTTATGGCCATTTAAAGTTTTCCAAGGAAAACCAATTTTCCTTACGACACCCTGTATACATAAATTTTTACAAAAAAATTATGCCAATTAATTGGTCACTAATTGGTCATAATTGGTCAGTAGGTTTCGTTAATTGGTCAGCCATAGGAACTTTTTAATTAATTTTTAAAGTTTTCTTTGTTATCTGATGTTATCGGATGTTAGCACCCCATCGGTGGATTTTGAAATCGAAAAGCATGCCAAATAATTGGTCACTAATTGGTCATAATTGGTCAGCGGGTCCCACTAATTAGTCAGTCATAGAAAATTTTTTATGGCCATTTAAAGTTTTCCAAGGGAAAAACAATTTTCCTGTTTAAACACCCTGTATACATAAATTTTCCAAAAAAAAATTATGCCAATTAATTGGTCACTAATTGGTCATAATTGGCCAGTGGGTCCCACTAATTGGTCAGCCATAGAGAATTTTTTATGGCCATTTAAAGTTTTCCAAGGAAAACCAATTTTTCTGTCTAGACACCCTGTATACATAAATTTTCACAAAAAAATTATGCCAATTAATTGGTCACTAATTGGTCATAATTGGTCAGTAGGTTTCGTTAATTGGTCAGCCATAGGAACTTTTTAATTAATTTTTAAAGTTATCTTTGTTATCGGAAGTTATCGTGTTATCGGATGTTAGAACCCCATCGGTGGATTTTGAAATCGAAAAGCTTGCCAAATAATTGGTCACTAATTGGTCATAATTGGTCAGTGGGTCCCACTAATTGGTCAGTCATAGAAAATTTTTTATGGCCATTTAAATTTTTCCAAGGGAAAAACAATTTCCTGTTTAAACACTCTGTATACATAAATTTTCCAAAAAAAATTATGCCAATTAATTGGTCACTAATTGGTCATAATTGGTCAGGGGGTCCCACTAATTGGTCAGCCATAGAGAATTTTTTATGGCCATTTAAACTTTTCCAAGGGAAAAACAATTTTCCTGTTTAAACACCCTGTATACATAAATTTTCCAAAAAAAAATTATGCCAATTAATTGGTCACTAATTGGTCATAATTGGTCAGCAGGTTTCGTTAATTGGTCAGCCATAGGAACTTTTTAATTAATTTTTAAAGTTTTATTTGTTATCGGATGTTATCGTGTTATCGGATGTTAGCACCCCATCGGTGGATTTTGAAATCGAAAAGCATGCCAAATAATTGGTCACTAATTGGTCATAATTGGTCAGCGGGTCCCACTAATTGGTCAGCCATAGAAAAATTTTTATGGCTATTTAAATTTTCCAAGGGAAAAACAATTTTCCTGTTTATACACCCTGTATACATAAATTTTCCAAAAAAAATTATGCCAATTAATTGGTCACTAATTGGTCATAATTGGTCAGCAGGTTTCGTTAATTGGTCAGCCATAGGAACTTTTTAATTAATTTTTAAAATTTTCTTTGTTATCGGATGTTGCGCTGTTATCGGATGTTAGCACCCCATCGGTGGATTTTGAATTCGAAAGGTATGCCAAATAATTGGCCACTAATTGGTCATAATTGGTCAGTGGGTCCCACTAATTGGTCAGCCATAGACAATTTTTTATGGCCATTTAAAGTTTTCCAAGGAAAACCAATTTTCCTGTCTAGACACCCTGTATACATAAATTTTCACAAAAAAATTATGCCAATTAATTGGTCACTAATTGGTCATAATTGGTCAGTAGATTCCGTTAATTGGTCAGCCATAGGAACTTTTTAATTAATTTTTAAAGTTTTCTTTGTTATCGGATGTTACACTGTTATCGGATGTTAGCACCCCATCGGTGGATTTTGAATTCGATAAGCATGCCAAATAATTGGTCACTAATTGGTCATAATTGGTCAGTGGGTCCCACTAATTGGTCAGCCATAGAGAATTTTTTATGGCCATTTAAAATTTTCCAAGGGAAAAACAATTTTCCTGTTTAAACACCCTGTATACATAAATTTTCCAAAAAAAAATTATGCCAATTAATTGGCCACTAATTGGTCAGCACGTTTCGTTAATTGGTCAGCCATAGGAACTTTTAAATTAATTTTTTAAAGTTTTCTTTGTTATCGGATGTTATCGTGTTATCGGATGCTAGCACCCCATCGGTGGATTTTGAAATCGAAAAGCATGCCAAATAATTGGCCACTAATTGGTCGTAATTGGTCAGCGGGTCCCACTAATTGGTCAGTCATAGAAAATTTTTTATGGCCATTTAAAATTTTCCAAGGGAAAAACAATTTTCCTGTTTAAACACCCTGTATACATAAATTTTCCAAAAAAAAAGTATGCCAATTAATTGGTTACTAATTGGTCATAATTGGTCAGTGGGTCCCACTAATTGATCAGCCATAGAGAATTTTTTATGGCCATTTATAGTTTTCCAAGGAAAACCAATTTTCCTGTCTAGACACCGTGTATACATAAATTTTCACAAAAACATTATGCCAATTAATTGGTCACTAATTGTTCATAATTGGTCAGCAGGTTTCGTTAATTGGCCAGCCATAGGAACTTTTTAATTAATTTTTAAAGTTTTCTTTGTTATCGGAAGTTATCGTGTTATCGGATGTTAGCACCAATTAACGAAACCTGCTGACCAATTATGACCAATTAGTGACCAATTAATTGGCATAATTTTTTTTGGAAAATTTATGTATACAGCGCGTCTAAACAGGAAAATTGTTTTTCCCTTGGAAAACTTTAAATGGCCATAAAAAATTTTCTATGGCTGACCAATTAGTGGGACCCGCTGACCAATTATGACCAATTAGTGACCAATTATTTGGCATACCTTTCGAATCGAAAATCCACCGATGGGGTGCTAACATCCGATAACACGATAACATCCGATAACAAAGAAAACTTTAAAAATTAATTAAAAAGTTCCTATGGCTGACCAATTAACGAAACCTGCTGACCAATTATGACCAATTAGTGACCAATTAATTGGCATAATTTTTTTGTGAAAATTTATGTATACAGGGTGTCTAGACAGGAAAATTGGTTTTCCTTGGAAAATTTTAAATGGCCATAAAAAATTCTCTATGGCTGACCAATTAGTGGGACCCACTGACCAATTATGACCAATTAGTGACCAATTAATTGGCATAATTTTTTTGTGAAAATTTATGTATACAGGGTGTCTAGACAGGAAAATCGGTTTTCCTTGGAAAATTTTAAATGGCCATAAAAAATTCTCTATGGCTGACCAATTAGTGGGACCCACTGACCAATTATGACCAATTAGTGACCAATTAATTGGCATAATTTTTTTTGGAAAATTTATGTATACAGGGTGTATAAACAGGAAAATTGTTTTTCTCTTGGAAAACTTTAAATGGCCATAAAAAAATTTCTATGACTGACCAATTAGTGGGACCCGCTGACCAATTATGACCAATTAGTGACCAATTATTTGGCATGCTTTTCGAATTCAAAATCCACCGATGGGGTGCTAACATCCGATAACAGGGTAACATCCGATAACAAAGAAAATTTTAAAATTAATTAAAAAGTTCCTATGGCTGACCAATTAACGAAACCTGCTGACCAATTATGACCAATTAGTGACCAATTAATTGGCATAATTTTTGTTTGGAAAATTTATGTATACAGGGTGTTTAAACAGGAAAATTGTTTTTCCCTTGGAAAATTTTAAATGGCCATACAAAATTTTCTATGACTGACCAATTAGTGGGACCCGCTGACCAATTATGCCCAATTAGTGACCAATTATTTGGCATGCTTTTCGATTTCAAAATCCACCGATGGGGTGCTAACATCCGACAACACGATAACATCCGATAACAAAGAAAACTTTAAAAATTAATTAAAAAGTTCCTATGGCTGACCAATTAACGAAACCTACTGACCAATTATGACCAATTAGTGACCAATTAATTGGCATAATTTTTTTGTGAAAATTTATGTATACAGGGTGTCTAGACAGAAAAATTGGTTTTCCTTGGAAAAATTTAAATGGCCATAAAAAATTCTCTATGGCTGACCAATTAGTGGGACCCACTGACCAATTATGACCAATTAGTGACCAATTAATTGGCATAATTTTTTTTGGAAAATTTATGTATACAGGGTGTTTAAACAGGAAAATTTTTTTCCCTTGGAAAATTTTAAATGGCCATAAAAAATTTTCTATGGCTGACCAATTAGTGGGACCCGCTGACCAATTATGACCAATTAGTGACCAATTATTTGGCATACCTTTCGAATCGAAAATCCACCGATGGGGTGCTAACATCCGATAACACGATAACATCTGATAACAAAGAAAACTTTAAAAATTAATTAAAAAGTTCCTATGGCTGACCAATTAACGAAACCTGCTGACCAATTATGACCAATTAGTGACCAATTAATTGGCATAATTTTTTTTGGAAAATTTATATATACAGGGTGTTTAAACAGGAAAATTTTTTTTCCCTTGGAAAACTTTAAATGGCCATAAAAAATTGTCTATGGCTGACCAATTAGTGGGACCCACTGACCAATTATGACGAATTAGTGACCAATTATTTGGCATACCTTTCGAATTCAAAATCCACCGATGGGGTGCTAACATCCGATAACAGTGTAACATCCGATAACAAAGAAAACTTTAAAAATTAATTAAAAAGTTCCTATGGTTGACCAATTAACGAAATTTGGTGACCAATTATGACCAATTACTGACCAATTAATTGGCATAATTTTTTTTGGAAAATTTATGTATACAGGGTGTCTAGTCAGGAAAATTGGTTTTCCTTGGAAAACTTTAAATGGCCATAAAAAATTGTCTATGGCTGACCAATTAGTGGGACCCACTGACCAATTATGACCAATTAGTGACCAATTATTTGGCGTACCTTTCGAATTCAAAATCCACCGATGGGGTGCTAACATCCGATAACAGAGTAACATCCGATAACAAAGAAAACTTTAAAAATTAATTAAAAAGTTCCTATGGTTGACCAATTAACGAATCCTGGTGACCAATTATGACCAATTAGTGACCAATTAATTGGCATAATTTTTTTTGGAAAATTTATGTATACAGGGTGTTTAAACAGGAAAATTGTTTTTCCCTTGGAAAATTTTAAATGGCCATAAAAAATTTTCTATGGCTGACCAATTAGTGGGACCCGCTGACCAATTATGACCAATTAGTGACCAATTATTTGGCATAGGTTTTGTTATAAAATTTCAGAAATGGGGTGCTAATATCCCACACCCGACCATGAAAATTTTAAAATTTCCATAAAATTTTTTCTAATGCTGACCAATTACTGAAACCTGCTGACCAATTATGACCAATTAGTGACCAATTATTTGGCATATGTTTTGTTATAAAATTCCAGAAATGGGGTGCTAACATCCCAGAGCCAAAACTGCGGCTATTAACGATATTTGGCAAATGTTGCAACATAACTTGGCAGCAGCTTACACTACAGCACTAACAGTTGATGAGCAGTTGTTCCCTTACAGAGGCCTCACCCGCTTCACACAATATATATTCCGTTAAGGCCAGCTAAGTATGGTTTGAAAGTATGGTGCTTATGCGACTCACAGGGTTATTATCCTGTGAAGGGAATGATATATTCTGGAAAACTGCCAAATCAACAACGGGAGATAAACCAAGGGCAGAACGTAGTGCAGGATCTTGTGGAAAAATATTTAGATGCTGGCCGTACTATATACGCGGATAATTTCTTTACCACTCTTGACTTGGCGCGTATTTTGATGAGGAGGAAAACCGCATATGTTGGTACAGTGCGGTACAACAAAACATTCATTCCAGAGGAGTTCAAGAAGAACCCGAAGCGCACAATCAATACAACATTATTTGGGTTCAACGAAGGGGATATAGCGTTATGCTCATACGTGCCGAAAAAAAATAAAGTGGTGAACGTGCTCTCCACAATGCACTACACCTGCCGCGTTGACGAGCATACCGAGAATCGGAAGCCCTATGCCATATTAGATTACAACGCCAACAAATGCGGCGTTGATACCATGGATCAAATGCTAGGCACTTACAGCTGCAAAAGAGCAACACAACGATGGCCGTTGGCCATGTTTTATAATATGCTGGACGTCGCTGCATTGGCTGCTTTTACGATTTACAACGAAATTAAGCCTATAAAAAGGAGTGACAGACGGCGGTCGTTCTTGTTACTGCTAACGAAACAATTGGCCACACCAAATGTCGAAGAGCGTGCCCTGAACAACCATATACCCTCATATCCAAGGATACGAAATGCGATGGCAGCATTCGATGTCAGGGTAAGAAAAACATCTTCAAATTCAAGAATAGAATATATATTTATTTGTTTTTTATTTTTCTTTTCATTTCAGGTATTACCAAGACCGATGGAAGGCAATGCACCGTCGTTTGCGGCTAGGTCAAGTAGACCGTCATGTCGCTTTTGCCGTTCTGAGTACGGGCGGCAGCAGAAAACGCGGGCACATTGCTTCGGCTGCGGCAATGCTGTTTGCGGAGAACATATCACACTTTTACATCGCTGCACAAGGCGGGGGACAAGAATTACACGCTCAACAACAATATTTTTTAAACTTTTTTATAATAGTCTTATGAAAATTCAAGCAAAAAAAAATTTGAAAAATTATTTTTGTATGTAGAATTTAGTTATAAACAATAAAAACAAAAAAAAATTAAAAAAAAAATTTTATATGAAAAAAAACATGATTTACAAAACAAGGTCCGTAGGAACCTTTTCACACGGCCGTGAAGTTCAGAACTGTCACTCATCGGAGGTTTAAAATATAGCGATGTCCCTTTGAAAAAGGTAAAGGCCCTACAATATCTAAATGAATATGTTCGAATCTCTTGTTCGGTATTGAAATTTTAATAACTGGTGACTTCGTATGTCGATAGACTTTAGATTTTTGACAATTAATACATTCTTTTGAACATTTATTAATTTCTTTATTCATGTTTGGCCAATAATATATTTTAATAATAAGACGGCGAGTAGCTTTAGTACCCGGATGCACTATTCCATGTAACTTATCAAATAATGTTTTGTGTAAATTATTTGGAACGAACGGTCTAGGATAATCTCCGGATGATTCACACGATATATTGAAATTTAAAACAGGAATTTTAACTAATTTTAAATTTTGAAATGATTGTTGAGATACGAGATTGTTTAGTTCATCATCTTGTTGCTGTTCCTTTTCTAAAATTTTAAAATTAAGTTCTGAATTTTGAATTGCCTCTATTTCAAATGCCCTAGATCAGCTACCACATTTGCTTGTCCTGTAATATGCTGAATATCACTTGTAAATTGTGCAATAAATTCAATATTTCTGGTTTGTCGTGTACTTCCTTCAGTTTTTGAATTGAGAGCGAAAATTAAGGGCTTATGATCAGTAAACACAGTGAATTCTCGTCCTTCTAATAGATATCGAAAATGTTTAATATTAAGATAAATTGCTAATAGCCCTCTATCAAAAGCACTATATTATATTTCAGCTGATGAAAGTTTCTTCGAATAAAATGCGAGAGGCTCAGATTTATTGTTAAAATTTTGTTGTAGAACACCACCGACTGCCCTATTGGATGCATCCACAGTTAAAGTTAATTTCGCATCTTTGCTAAAATGATTTAACAAGACCTTAGATGCAAATTTATCATTAATGCATTCAAACGCTTTAATAGATTTATCATCCCAAAATAGAATTTTGTCTCGGTTTTTACTTGATTTGTTAATTAAATCATATATAACTCCAGTAAATTCTGCTAATTGTGAAATATATCTATGGTAATAATTAACCATACCAATAAACTTTTGTGTTTGCTTAATGGATTTTGGTAGTTCAAAATCTCGAATAGCTTTTATTCTATCTTCAGATGGACGTATTCCTAACTCAGAAATACTATTCCCTAGAAAATCAATTCCAGTAACACCAAAAATACATTTATTTCGTTTAACATTCAAACCATATTCAGACAAACGTTCAAAAAGTATACGTAGATCTTTAAAATGTTGCTCTTCACTCTCACTTGCAACTAAAAGATCATCAGTGTACGTGAAAACAAAATCTAATTCACCTACAACTTCATTGATGAATCTTTGAAAAGTTTGTGCTGAGTTCCTAAAGCCGAAAGGCATTCGAATGAATTCAAACATACCAAAAGAAGTAGTAATCGCTGTTTTATAAATATCTTCATCTGCCATTGATATTTGGTGATACGCTCTAACAAGATCCAACTTTGAAAATATCTTTTTATTTCTTAGATTCATATTAAAATCCTGAATATGTGGTAAAGTAAAGCGGTCAGGAACAGTAACAGTATTAAGTCTTCTAAAATCACGACAGGGACGCCAATCATTACTCTCTTTTTTTGGTACTAAATGAAGTGGTGATGCTACAGAGGAATTTGGTGGTCTACAAATTCCAGTTTTTACAAGAAAATCAAATTCAGTTTTAGCTACCTTAAATTTGATTGGGTCTAAACGTCTGGGCTTTGAGAAAGGAAGATTACCTTCTGTAACTAGTCTATGAACTGTATGTTTAACTGGTTTTCAATAATTTAGCTCTTCTATAAGAGAAGGAAATTCTTTCAATAGTTTTGTGTATTGATTTTCTACTGAAAAAATGTTTGGAAGAGAGATGTTACAATAGTACGAAATTGTGTTAACTGATAAATTTGGTAATGGATCAATTAAACATTTGTTTTTAATATCAATAAGAAGTGCATATTTACATAAAAAATCTGCACCTATAATCGGTTTCGCTATATCAGCGATCAAAAACACAAAAGGAAATTCCCGCCTTAAACCTAAATTAACATTTAGAAGTTTTTTTCCATATGTAAAAATCGTTGAACCATTAGCTGCTGTTAAGATAATATCTGATGATTTTTTTGTACACGAGAATTTCGAAGCTGGAAGCACTGAAATTTCTGCACCACTATCAATCAAAAACTTTAACTTGTTTTCTTTGTCAAATATAAATAAGCGACGAGTTGCTATTTCTGAAATTCCGTTATTTGTCGCTGCAACAACGGAACATTTTAGTTTGTTGGATTACTGTTTTTTACAAACGCACATCTCCTAGCTTTATTCCCGAATTTGTAATGATATCTACATAACCAGTTGGGATTATCACGAGATTTCGAACGATATCTAACAGGACTTCTAAAACTATTTCTACTTTTTGAACGTGATCTTGAATAATTCTGACTAATTTCTTTCTTAATTTCACTTAATTCCAAAAGTAATTCTTGAAAATTTTCACAAATTAAAGATGTTGTCTTAACCAAATTAGTGATAATAGAATTTTCTCCTTTAGAATTTTGAGAACTATTTATCAAAGCAATTTCATTTTTACTGATAATTTCCCAAATGTTATCAGCTAATTTAGTTTGATCATTTATGTCATTGAAATTCGAACTTGTTAAAATTACATTCAAGTTTTTGGGTAATTTTCGCATCCAAAGTTTCTTTAAAATTTCTTGGCTACAATTAGAACCAGAAAGTAGAACTAAAGATCGGTAAAATTCCGAAGGTTTGCGATCACCCATTTCAGAATCGGACAACACTTTATCTAACTTCGCATTCTCACTTAAGGAATGTCTTTCAATCAAAATTTGTTTTAATGCAGAATATTTATTTATTTCTGGTGGATTTTAAATAAAATCTAAAATGGTCATTATGACCTCCTGAGGTAATGCTGTAATAATATACTCGTATTTAGTTGTTTCTTGAGTAATTTTTTTAGTATTAAACTGCATCTCAGCATGTATTAACCATGCTTCAGGACAATTTGTCCAAAACTGATGAAGTTTTACTGAAGTAGGAAAAATTTCGTTATTGTTTCGATTCGCATATGGATTTATTAGGCCATTTTGCGAAGAAACATCTTCTAAATCAATAAGCGAATCGTTAACCCGATGTGTTGGTGTAAATGAATGTCTGTCGTGTGGTGGTGTATGATACATAATAAATTAAATTAATTGAAATAAATTCTCAAAAGTAGAGGTTATTGGTGATAATTAAAAATAATATTTAAGATCTCTGGAAAAGAGCGTTTACAATTTAAAATTTTTACCAGATAAAAATAAAATAAATCTTTATTATTGACCAAAAGAAAAATTAATAGTAGCAAATTTTTATCTGAGTTACTGAATTACGCAAAAGTGATATTAAACTAGAAAAAGAATGATATTAATACATAAATGATATTATAAAACAATATCAAATCAATTCGCATATCACTGAATGAAATATAATAGGTTTATCAATATATAATTTTTGTAAATAAATAGTTACGTATTGCTCTTATGTTGGCTTTTCTGTTGTTATTTTGATTGTTGTTATAAATATTGATATAAATTTATTGTTCTATCATACATTTTCATACATTTGTTTTTCCTGTTGTTGCCAATTGTAGATACGTTTGTTTCGATTACAAGCTCAAAATGCACAATATATACGTTTCAGTTTCCTTATTTATTTATCTCTATTTTTGTTACTTCTCACTAAATTTTAATTGTCTTGTATCACCAAATTTCGACTTTCGTTCTAAATTTTTATTTTGAATTTTGAATTCCAAGCAATCAATTTTCTTTTCTTTTAAAATAACGTTTCATTTATCAAACTCTTAAATACCTTCAAAACTTATATTTCTTTCATTTATTTTAATGTACGCATATGTTCCAATTTTTATTGTTTCTATTTCTGTCACATTTTCAAATTTCGACTTCTATTTTTTAAACTTCATATAGTATATTTTTTTTCTTTTTTAACTTTCATTTACAATATCATATTCTTGTGCGCACATTCTAATAATTTTTATTTCCTGCCAAATTTGTTTTCTCATAGATGTTATGAATTTGCTTTGTAGCCTGGTCGCAGCATTCACTTTTGGTATTTTGGTATCAATGAAATACTCAATTCTTTTGTTTTTTTAATCTATTTTGTTATACACCAATTTCACGGTAAAGATGATAATGGATGGTATAGATGATGGTCATAGGGAATTCGAATCGCCAATTGTAGTTATATGAATAACTTGGTTGATTAATATATTTTTATATTTATTTTAAATCGTTTCTATCGAAGCCAATTTTTTATGTAATGAAAATGTTTGATAATTGCAAAATCAATATTGAAAATTAAAATATTGGTAAAACATATTAAAATTACAAAGTTCAAAGTAACTTAAACACAAAGTTAAATGAAAATAATAATAACCTTATGAACCTGGGGACCTTTCCGGTATCATTTTTAGATGATTTTCGGGATCCTCCTGGGTACCCGTCAGGGTCATCTCGGTAGTTTTTTGGGACTATTTCGTGATCCTTCCGGGAACACTTCTAGACGGTTTACGGAATCCCGTCGGGGTGATTTCCTGACTTTTTCTGGATTATTTCGGGTTCATTTGGGAGCCTTCCGGCATCATTTATGGATGGTTTGCGGGATCGGTCTGGGATCCCGTCAGGGTAAATTCATTCATTCATTTTTATTGAGCATTTTTCTTATACCTATCTATTTACATATGTAGCAAAGTTACAATAGCAAAATAAAAATAAAAAATCCACAAATAAAATATACCTTTACGGCCTATATGCTCCTCGATTGACTCCCTTGCATACAATTTATGTAAATATTTTTATTCGAGTTTATTTTAAAGATCCTGTATTGAGTATATTTTTAACATAACTAACAAAAAACTTACAAAAAATTTTCGTTCAAACATTTATAATAAAAGCTTATACGATTTATGATACTATCAATTACTAGAGTGAATAGATTACAATACCCCCTTTCAATCTAATAATTGTAGTTCCAATCTTAAGTCTTCAAAACGTACATGTCCAAGAGATTTTGTAAAAATATCAGCAATCTGTTTTTCTGTGCGAATGGGCACAATATCCAGCGAACCCCCAGCTACATAGTCCTTTATGAACTGATGTTTAACATCACTATGTTTTGAACATTTTGATTCAGTGTTTTTGGCCATAAAAATACAACCTTGATTGTCTTCGAAAATGTTTACTGCTTTCCTTTTGTCCATAACACTCATATCATTTAAAATTCCTTTCAGCCATATTGCTTCAGATGCAGCGGCACTAAGTGCGATGTATTCTGCTTCACTCGACTGTAGTTTGTTTCTTATTAGACCATGAAACACAGTTCCCAAAAACTTTAAATATATATCCGCTCACCGACTTCCTATCGTTTATGTCTGATGCCCAATCAACATCACAATAATCAATAAGCACGTCATCGTCTTTACTTCTTTTAAAACACAACTTAAGATTTTTGGTTCCTTTGATATACCGAAGTATCCTCTTTAATGCTCTCCAATGAGATTCGGTTGGACTGCTTTGAAAACGACTCATATAACCAACTTGGTAACATACATCGAGACGAACAGACAACATAAGATTCGTTAAGCTGCCGAGTAACTCCCGATATGGTTGTTTTGCTGTTTCCCTATTGGATTCCAAAATCTGAAGACCTTTTACTCCAGTAGTTCTAGTTGAGTTGCATCCCTCCGTACAAAATTTGTGCAATATTTTATCAATATTAGATTCCTGTGACAACTTCAGATATCCTTTGGAGTAATTGTAGTCGATTTTCATTCCCAAAAAATGTTTGAGCTCACCACAATCTGACATCTCAAATTTACCTGAAAGTTGTTGTTTTAAATTTGAAATAGCTGTTAAATCATTTCCGGCAATTAGTAAGTCATCAACATATAATAATAAATAAATAATGGTTTTCCCTTTAATTTTAATATACAAGCAATAGTTATGCTTGGAGCTCTCGAAATCTATTTCTAATAAAAACTTGTTAATATGTTCATTCCAGCAACGAGAACTTTGTTTAAGACCATATAGCGATATCTGCAACTTGCACACTTCATCGCTATGTACTTTCATCCCTTCTGGAACTTCCATATAAATATCTTCTTTTAACGTTCCATGTATTTTGCTGTCTTCACATCCAATTAATGAAAATGAAAGTCATTTTGAACACCTACTGCTAAAACAGTACGAATAGTTGATAATTTTGCAACTGGGGCAAAAGTCTCTTCATAATCAATGCCATATTTTTGTAAAAAACCTTTTACCACTAAACGTGCTTTGTACCGTGAAGGATTTCCGTTTTCATCTTCCTTGATACGAAAAGCCCATTTAGACTTTAATGGCTTGACAACAGCTGGCCTTTTTACGATCTTCCATACCTTATTTTTAGTCATCGATTATAGTTCTTCTTCAATCGCATCTATCCACTTTTTACAGTCAATTCTTTTATGAATCTCATGAAATGCAGTGGGAACATCATCTATCATTAATTCAGTATTGTAACTAAAATAATTCATAACTTTTTGTGCCAAACGCTCACTATGTCTTGGCTGGAATGATGTATTTCTTAAATTCCTTCTTCTTCATTTTCAACCACGTCATTCACTTCATCTGACAATTTTTCTTCAGGATTGACATGGTCCTTTGCATTAGTTGATATATCTAATATCTGTTCCCCTTCTTGTCCATTAATACATATTGGCAGTAACTGTGGAGATTCTGCTTCAGAAATCTGAAATGGATATATAAATTCATTAAACATAACATCTCTTGCAATAAATATCTTTCGGGTATTTTGATCCCAAAGCCTGTAGCCATTAGGAGCATATTCAATCATTACTGCTTCACAACTTTTCTGATCAAGTTTACTTCTCCTTTTCTCCGGAATCCATGCATATGATTTACATCCAAAAATCCGCAGCTTCTCCAAGTTAGGCTTTTGTCCATACCACAACTCTGCAGGGGTAATTTTGTTATTCAAAGCTTTTGTTGCGCTTCTATTAATTAAGTAAGTATAAGCTAACGCAGCTTCCCCCCATAAAAGCTTTGGGCAATTTGCTTCAATAAGCAGGGTATGGATCTTTTCAACTAAACTTCTGTTAAACCGTTCCGCGACACCATTTTGTTGAGGTGTGTATGCCACTGTATCTTCAATTTGAATACCTGTTTGTTGACAAAATTTTATCTGATCCGATGAATGATATTCCCAACCTTTATCACATCTTAGTATTGAAATTTTAGTGTTAAACTTAGCTGTTACTAGTGCCCCGTATTCCTTAAATTTATAGAATACCTCGAATTTCCTTCGAATTAAATAAATCATGGTAAAATGTGTGTAATCGTCTATAAATGAAACAAAATATATATAACCATCATACGTAGTTTAAGTAATAGGACCACAGACGTCACTATGAATTCTTTCCAGTGGTCCGTGACTCTGTTCCCCCTTTCCATCAAAACTTTCCTACATTGTTTGCCCTTGATGCAAACATCGCATTGCCCAAACGACTTTGCTGTTTGAATACCTATAACAGCGCCATTCCGTGCCATATCTTCAAGAGTTTGCTGATTTATATGGGCAAGTCTTCTATGCCAGGGCTTACTTTCTTCAGATGTACGTAAATTGGCTCTACCATTACTCACATAGATCTTGAATACATGTAGATTTTCGTCTAATTTGGCTGCCGCATTTTGTTTCCCAAATTTTGCAATTGTAGCTGCATCTTGATTAAAATTTATTCCAAGACCGGCATCAGCAAATTTTCTAACCGATATAAGATTATCGCGTAACTCGGGAACATAGAGAATGTCTTTATCTCAACCAATATACCCAAATTTGTATAACCCCGAATGTCACCGTATTCTTCAGCAACTAGAACTTCACCGTTTTTGGAAACGTTAATATGTATTGCAGTTGGGAGTGGCTGTAATACGCTAAAATGTTTCTTTACATTTACTAAATGATCACTCGATCCTGAATCGAGCATAAAAGTTACTTCATTTCCCTTTGCACTGTCATTCTCACATTTCGCTGTAAAACTTTTATGTTCGCTTCCAAATTCTTCAACACTGAGGAAGCTAACAGCTTTGCCACTATCCCACGCACAATTAGCTTCAGATTTAGCTTTCTGTCTGCAATATGCTTTCTTGTAGCCGCGTTTACCACAATTATGACACTTGCCATTAAATTTCCAGCTTTTACCTTGCTTTATTGCAAATGCGGCTGGACTTTTCGCTTTACATTCACTAACTTCTTCTCGATCTAACCTCTTACGCTCTTCTGCAAGTAATCGTTGTTTCACAGTCTGAAGAGTTAGCTCATTTTCTTTCATGCTTTCTAACGCCATTACTAGTAGATCAAAACTATTTGGAAGTGTAATGAAGAGCTGCGATACTAAATCAGTTTCAGCTAGAATGGCTCCAGCTATCTTAATTTGCCTTACCAGATTATCAAACTCCAGAAAATGATCCTTCAACATACCATCTTCTGACAATTTTAATCGAGCTAACTGCTTCCGGATTAATGTTTGGTTTGAAACTGACTTCGAAGCAAAAACATCTTCCAGCGCCTGCCACATATCCCTTGCCGTATGTTTGTCCTTTACTTATTCTAAATAATCATCTGAAATACAGCCAACTAATATTGCTTTCGTTCGTTTACACTTCTCCTGGAATTTTGCCATCTCATCCGCGTTGTCGTTGCTTGGAGCTTCACCTATCACAGCTTCCAATACGTCAATGGAATCCAAATACATTTTGAGGCGGAAGCTCCAGTTTTCGTATCCAATGCCCTTGAATTGAAAAATACCAAACGGCATATCTTTGCGTTGGTCGCCCATAACCTTTTATTGTATCTTTAAATCGAGTTTATTTTAAAGATCTTGTATTGAGTATATTTTTAATATAACTAACAAAAAACTTACAAAAAATTTTCGTTCAGACATTTAACTTAACAAGGGGGCAGACACTTACTTGTAAGAACGTGCTGACACCACACTTCAACAAACACGAGCAAAGCCAACGCAGTTTATTGATCCGATATCATATTGCGTAAGCAGACAAAATGCAAATCATGGGAACTGCAGCGTAAGCGATATGATATGAGGACAAAATGCAAGTCGTGTGATTTGCCACGCAAGCGATAAAATATTATTTTGGCCAATCGTGGGAAGTGCAGTGTCAGCAATTAGGAAATCACTTAGACTAATGTAGAAACTTAGAGTTAGTTTAAGTTAACAATAAAATTCAGTCTGTTTTGGATAATCAACGACAATAAATGGTAAATATTCTTAAGCGGAAAATAAACTATTTTTTATTTGGATCTTTGCAGGTTGTAATGGGGCCGCGGGGCGGCCCCTAACTTTAATTTTTTGGAGCCCTAGTCCTTTTTTTGGAAAAAATTCCCCAAAGGATAATAATTGCCCAAGAGGCGTATGAATGAAATATTGCTAAAACCGCGGTTAATCACCTTCGGGTTGACCCTCCGGTTTATAAAATAAAAACTAGGAACTAAACAAAATTAAAAAAAATTTAAGGCTTGTACAGCCGATAACAAATATTTGTGAAACCGTGACCCTTCGGTTTATAATATGGCTTAATTCTGCGATTCCCTTCGGGACCCTCCAGGGTATAAAAGCTCCACTCCCCACGAGAGGTTAAACCTCATACAATAAATTTAATTATTCTACTATGTCCTATCCTGATAGCTAAATCACTAATAGAGGAATAATACGAAAATTAAGGAAAAACGCGTAAGGTGAAAATTTTTTTTATTATTTTACTATGTCCTATCCTGATAGCCTAAACGCTAATACAGGAATAATACGATAACTAAAATAAACAGAAACCAAAAAAAAAAAACAAAAACCTAAAAACAGTGATTCTTCCTACGACCTGCTATCGCATATCCGAATGTTAAAGCACAATCGCATTGGCGGAGTGAGTCCGTATGCCTATACTCCTAGGACGGAGAGCACCACATCGAATGCCAAATCGTGGTTAAAGAACCCCGTGACCGTGCAATATAAACCAAAACATTTTGCATACTGCGTGCACACTGGAAAGTGGCCACTACAATACTTCCAGTATAGCCATAAGAACATACTGCAGTTTTGTGTTTATCGGTACTTCTGTTGTATACATAAGAACACACTGGAGATTGCGTTAAATCCGGGATTGCGTTGTGGAGCAACTGTGCCCAAGTAGGTTGCCTTCAATCTGATTGAGGGCGATTAAAAAGGTAAAAAACACAGCATCCCCTGACTAAAACTTTACCTATAATGACTAATGTATGGTGAAACGCCCATTGGGTACATGTCGCCGTTTACATAAGAACACGGTAAAAGTTTCACCAGCCTAATCGGAGATCCTTTCTTATTTTCAGGAAATCCTAAAATTGTAAGGACCCGAATTGAAAATAAAATTTGCAAAAAACGAAAAAAGAGTTTTACCACAGAAAAAAAAACAATTACAACAAGTAAGGTAGGCTAAGTTCGGGTGTAACCGAACATTACATACTCAGTTGAGAGCTGTGGAGACAAAGTAAGGGAAAATCACCATGTTGTAAAAAGAACCTAGGGTAACCCTGGAATGTGTTTGTATGACATGTGAATCAAATGGAAGGTATTAAAGAGTATTTTAAGAGGAAGTGGACCATAGTTCTATAGATGGACGCCATTTAGGGATATCGCCAATAAGGTGGACCAGGCCTGACTCTAGAATTTGTTTGTACGATATGGGTATCAAATGAAATGCGTTAATGGTAATTTTAAAAGGGAGTGGGCCTAAGTTCTATAGGTGGACGCCTTTTCGAGATATCGCCATAAAGGTGGACCAGGGGTGACTCTAGAATTTATTTTGTACGATATGGGTATCAAATTAAAGGTATTAATGAGTATTTTAAAAGGGTGTGGGCCTAAGTTCTATAGATGGACGCCGTTTCGAGATATCGCCATAAAGGTGGACCAGGGGTGAATCTAGAATTTGTTTGTACGATATGGGTATCAAATGAAAGGTGTTAATGAGTATTTTAAAAGGGCGTGCGCCTTAGTTCTATAGGTGGACGCCTTTTCGAAATATCGCCATAAAGGTGGACCAGGGGTGACTCTAGAATTTGTTTGTACGATATGGGTATCAAATGAAAGGTGTTAATGAGTATTTTAAGAGGGCGTGGGCCTTAGTTCTATATGTGGACGCCCTTTCGAGATATCGCCATAAAGGTGGACCAGGGGTGACTCAAGAATTTGTTTGTACTATATGGGTATCAAATGAAAGGTGTTAATGAGTATTTTGAAAGGGAGTGGGCCTTAGTTCTATAGGTGGACGCCTTTTCGGAATATCGTTATAAAAGTGGACCAGGGGTGACTCTAGAATTTGTTTGTACTATATGGGTATCAAATGAAAGGTGTTAATGAATATTTTAAAAGGGCGTGGGCCTTAGTTCTATAGGTGGATGCCTTTTCGTGATATCGACATAAACGTGGACCAGGGGTGACTCTAGAATTTGTTTGTACGATATGGGTATCAAATGAAAGGTGTTAATGAGTATTTTAAAAGGGCCTGGGCCTTAGTTCTTAAGGTGGACGCCTTTTCGAAATATCGCCATAAAGGTGGACCAGGGGCGACTCTAGAATTTGTTTGTACGATATGGGTATCAAATGAAAGGCGTTAATGAGTATTTTAAAAAGGAGTGGGCCTTAGTTCTATATGTGGACGCCTTTTCGAGATATCGCCATAAACGTGGACCAGGGTGATCCAGAACATCATCTGTCGGGTACCGCTAATTTATTTATATATGTAATACCACGAACAGTATTCCTTCCAAGATTCCAAGGGCTTTTGATTTCGCCCTGCAAAACTTTTTCATTTTCTTCTACTTAATATGGTAGGTGTCACACCCATTTTACCAAGTTTTTTTCTAAAGTTATATTTTGCGTCAATAGACCAATACAATTACCATGTTTCATCATTTTTTTCGTATTTGGTATATAATTATGGCATTTTTTTCATTTTTCGTAATTTTCGATATCGAAAAAGTGGGCGTGGTCATAGTCGGATTTCGGCCATTTTTTACACCAATACAAAGTGAGTTCAGATAAGTACGTCAACTGAGTTTAGTAAAGATATATCGATTTTTGCTCAAGTTATCGTGTTAACGGCCGAGCGGAAGGACAGACGGTCGACTGGGTATAAAAACTGGGCGCGGCTTCAACCGATTTCGCCCTTTTTCACAGAAAACAGTTATCGTCCTAGAATCTAAGCCTCTACCAAATTTCACAAGGATTGGTAAACTTTTGTTCGACTTATGTCATTAAAAGTATCCTAGACAAATTAAATGAAAAAGGGCGGAGCCACGCCTATTTTGAAATTTTCTTTTATTTTTGTATTTTGTTGCACCATATCATTACTGGAGTTGAATGTTGACTTAATTTACTTATATACTGTAAAGATATTAACTTTTCTTTTAAAACTTGAATTAAAAAAAAAAATTTTAAAAGTGGGTGTGGTCGTTCTCTGATTTTGCTAATTTTTATTAAACAGGCATATAGTAATAAGTGTAACGTTCCTGCCAAATTTTATCATGATATCTTCAACGACTGCCAAATTACAGCTTGCAAAACTTCTAAATTACCTTCTTTTAAAAGTGGGCGGTGCCACGCCCATTGTCCAAAATTTTATTAGTTTTCTATTCTGCGTCATAAGTTCAACTCACCTACCAAGTTTGATCGCTTTATCCTTATTTGGTAAGGAATTATCGCACTTCTTCGATTTTTCGAAATTTTCGATATCGAAAAAGTGGACGTGGTTATTGTCCGATATCGTTCATTTTAAATAGCGATCTGAGATGAGTGCCCAGGAACCTACATACCAAATTTCATCAAGATACCTCAAAATTTACTCAAGTTATCGTGTTAACGGACGGACGGACGGACATGGTTCAATCGAATTTTTTTCGATACTGATGATTTTGATATATGGAAGTCTATATCTATCTCGATTCCTTTATACCTGTACAACCAACCGTTATCCAATCAAAGTTAATATACTATGTGAGCTCTGCTCAACTGAGTATAAAAATTCTAAAGCCAAATCTTGATTCAACCATATCAAATAATATTAATAAAAAACTTAATTCTAATATCCTGCTGTGAAGTATCCCTCCGTTTTATAATTATTCCGTGACGGTCTACATACCCTATTAAATAACGCGAATTACAGAGAGGCCACCTTGTGCAAGGTTAAATTTATTCTAAAGAAAATTTCCGTTTCGATCAAAAACCGTTTAATATTGTAGACATTGAGGCCCTAACCACTAAAGTTAACGAACTCACTGGCGGTATTAATGTTCTGCTCGAGCAGATTAGGCGACTCGAGGGGCGGCTTAGTGGCATAGAAAACAACAGTGTAGCCCTCGACTCAAGGCTCATGATCTTGGAGCATAAACTGGCCAAAGATGACGAACGATTAGGTAGCATAGAGCAAACTAGAGGTAGGCCTCAGTCGCAGGCTGTACCCGTATCAGTGCGAACACCGCTGTAGGAACAGGATTTAAAGGATATCGGCAGACTCCCTGATTGCGTGAAGGAGCTGCAAGTTTTCGAAGGTAGTCCTTCCCAATATAGCACTTGGGTTCATTTCGTCGAGGGTATCCTTTCGGATTACACTGTAGTGAAAGAAAAACCATTATATCGTGCCATCCTGCAGCACATCAGGCAAAAAATTCGTGGCGTGGCCGATTCGGCATTAGTAGCATACAATGTCTTAGGGGGAGATTGGACAGAAATTAAAAGGGTTCATTCGTTACATTACGCAGATAAAAGGGACATAAGGACTCTGGAGCACCAGCTCAATCAGTTAGTCCAAAGAGGTGCAACGTTGGATGAATTCTACGCAACGGTCAACAACCAGTTGTCGCTGATCGTCAACAAAATCATGTCGGATGAGTATAGCCGCGAGACTATGTCAGTCCTTGTTGAAACGTACCGCAATAGGGCACTTGACGTTTTCATTAGGGGCCTTAGCCCGGAAATGTCGCGTATGTTAATAGTTCAGAAGCCAAAAACCCTACCAGAAGCATATTCAGCATGCTCGGACATTCAAAATTTAACGCTCAGGAATACAATAGTGCACAATAACTCGAAAAATAGAATTGTGGTTCCCTCCAATATCCTAACACGACAGTCACAAAAAGCACCACTCCCTCCGAGAGCGCGCGCCAGCTATAACTGGGCCAATAGGAACTCCAGTAAGAGATATGAGAGAAATCCTTTCAATAGAACCCAAATGAAGAGCAGGCAAAATCCTGCCCCCCTCCTAATAGGCCTACGGCTCCAAAACCGGCGGAGAAGATGGAAGTTGATGAGAGTGTACAAACGAAGCAGGTGAGGCCCAATAGCAACCGTAACGTGTTCAAACGCGGTCATGAGTCGTCCTTAGGACCAATTCCAAAACAGCAGCGCGTCTACAACTTGGAGGCACAGGATTTGGAAGTAGAGGAAGCACAATTGTCGACCGAAGCAAATTTTATGACGGCTGGACCGCCGGCGTTGTTCATTTAAAGGAGGAAGCCCAACACTCAAGCATACCGTACTTGACATGCCTGTCCGCAAATAACGTCCCTTTAAATTTCCTGGTGGATACAGGTGCCAAAAAAAACTTTATTAAGCCCACACTAGCCCTAGAAGCTGACCTGGTGAAGTCATCATTTCAAGTCCACACTGTTGCAGGCTCTATCCTTATAAAAAATCAAATTAGAGGAAAGTTTTTTCAGAATGTAGGTAATGACGCCATAGTAACGTTTTACGTGCTACCTTGCTTAGACTCATTCGATGGAATAATAGGAGATGACACCCTTAAAGCCCTAGGCGCCCTCATAGACAGGAGAAATCATGTCCTAACCATAGATCTCAACATAAAAATCCCTTTCAAAAACAAAACCATTGGCCACCTACATTTCTCCGAAACCAAGGATATACCCGGTGAAATTCTCCCGGACTTGAAAGCCATAGTAAAGAAGTACTCCCATTTGTTAATTAAATCATATATAACTCCAGTAAATTCTGCTAATTGTGAAATATATCTATGGTAATAACTAACCATACCAATAAACTTTTGTGTTTGCTTAATGGATTTTGGTAGTTCAAAATCTCGAATAGCTTTTATTCTATCTTCAGATGGACGTATTCCTAACTCAGAAATACTATTCCCTAGAAAATCAATTCCAGTAACACCAAAAATACATTTATTTGGTTTAACATTCAAACCATATTCAGACAAACGTTCAAAAAGTATACGTAGATCTTTAAAATGTTGCTCTTCACTCTCACTTACAACTAAAAGATCATCAATGTACGTGAAAACAAAATCTAATTCACCTACAACTTCATTGATGAATCTTTGAAAAGTTTGTGCTGAGTTCCAAAAGCCGAAAGGCATTCGAACGAAAGAACCAAAAGAAGCAGTAATCGCTGTTTTATAAATATCTTCTTCTGCCATTGGTATTTGGTGATACGCTCTAACAAGATCCAACTTTGAAAATATCTTTTTATTTCTTAGATTCATATTAAAATCCTGAATATGTGGTAAAGGATAGCGGTCAGGAACAGTAACAGTATTAAGTCTTCTAAAATCACCACAGGGACGCCAATCATTACTCTCTTTTTTTGGTACAAAATGAAGTGGTGATGCTATAGAGGAATTTGGTGGTCTACAAATTCCAGTTTTTACAAGAAAATCAAATTCAGTTTTAGCTACCTTAAATTTGATTGGGTCTAAACGCCTGGGCTTTGAGAAAGGAAGATTACCTTCTGTAACTAGTCTATGAACTGTATGTTTAACTGGTTTTCAATAATTTAGCTCTTCTATAAGAGAAGGAAATTCTTTCAATAGTTTTGTGTATTGATTTTCTACTGAAAAAATGTTTGGAAGAGAGATGTTACAATAGTACGAAATTGTGTTAACTGATAAATTTGTTAATGGATCTATTAAACATTTGTTTTTAATATCAATAAGAAGTCCATATTTGCATAAAAAATCTGCACCTATAATCGGTTTCGCTATATCAGCGATCAAAAACACAAAAGGAAATTCCCGCCTTAAACCTAAATTAACATTTACAAGTTTTTTTCCATATGTAAAAATCGTTGAACCATTAGCTGCTGTTAAGATAATATCTGATGATTTTTTTGTACACGAGAATTTCGAAGCTGGAAGCACTGAAATTTCTGCACCACTATCAATCAAAAACTTTAACTTGTTTTCTTTGTCAAATATAAATAAGCGACGAGTTGCTATTTCTGAAATTCCGTTATTTGTCGCTGCAACAACGGAACATTTTAGTTTGTTGGATTACTGTTTTTTACAAACGCACATCTCCTAGCTTTATTCCCGAATTTGTAATGATATCTACATAACCAGTTGGGATTATCACGAGATTTCGAACGATATCTAACAGGACTTCTAAAACTATTTCTACTTTTTGAACGTGATCTTGAATAATTCTGACTAATTTCTTTCTTAATTTCACTTAATTCCAAAGGTAATTTTTGAAAATTTTCACAAATTAAAGATGTTGTCTTAACCAAATTAGTGATAACAGAATTTTCTCCTTTAGAATTTTGAGAACTATTTATCAAAGCAATTTCATTTTTACTGATAATTTCCCAAATGTTATCAGCTAATTTAGTTTGATCATTTATGTCATTGAAATTCGAACTTGTTAAAATTACATTCAAGTTTTTGGGTAATTTTCGCATCCAAAGTTTCTTTAAAATTTCTTGGCTATAATTAGAACCAGAAAGTAGAACTAAAGATCGGTAAAATTCCGAAGGTTTGCGATCACCCATTTCAGAATCGGACAACACTTTATCTGACTTCGCATTCTCACTTAAGGAATGTCTTTCAATCAAAATTTGTTTTAATGCAGAATATTTATTTATTTCTGGTGGATTTTAAATAAAATCTAAAATGGTCATTATGACCTCCTGAGGTAATGCTGTAATAATATACTCGTATTTAGTTGTTTCTTGAGTAATTTTTTTAGTATTAAACTGCATCTCAGCATGTATTAACCATGCTTCAGGACAATTTGTCCAAAACTGATAAAGTTTTACTGAAGTAGGAAAAATTTCGTTATTGTTTCGATTCGCATATGGATTTATTAGGCCATTTTGCGAAGAAACATCTTCTAAATCAATAAGCGAATCGTTAACCCGATGTGTTGGTGTAAATGAATGTCTGTCGTGCGGTGGTGTATGATACATAATAAATTAAATTAATTGAAATAAATTCTCCAAAGTAGAGGTTATTGGTGTTAATTAAAAATAATATTTAAGATCTCTGGAAAAGAGCGTTTACAATTCAAAATTTTTACCAGATAAAAATAAAATAAATCTTTATTATTGACCAAAAGAAAAATTAATAGTAGCAAATTTTTATCTGAGTTACTGAATTACGCAAAAGTGATATTAAACTAGAAAAAGAATGACATTAATACATAAATGATATTATAAAACAACATCAAATCAATTCGCATATCACTGAATGAAATATAATAGGTTTATCAATATATAATTTTTGTAAATAAATAGTTACGTATTGCTCTTATGTTGGCTTTTCTGTTGTTATTTTGATTGTTGTTATAAATATTGATGTAAATTTATTGTTCTATCATACATTTTCATACATTTGTTTTTCCTGTTGTTGCCAATTGTAGATACGTTTGTTTCGATTACAAGCTCAAAATGCACAATATATACGTTTCAGTTTCCTTATTTATTTATCTCTATTTTTGTTACTTCTCACTAACTTTTAATAGTCTTGTATCACCAAATTTCGACTTTCGTTCTAAATTTTTATTTTGAATTTTGAATTCCAAGCAATCAATTTTCTTTTCTTTTAAAATAACGTTTCATTTATCAAACTCTTAAATACCTTCAAAACTTATATTTCTTTCATTTATTTTAATGTACGCATATGTTCCAATTTTTATTGTTTCTATTTCTGTCACATTTTCAAATTTCGACTTCTATTTTTTAAACTTCATATAGTATATTTTTTTTCTTTTTTAACTTTCATTTACAATATCATATTCTTGTTCGCACATTCTAATATTTTTTATTTCCTGCCAAATTTGTTTTGTCATAGATGTTATGAATCCGCTTTGTAGCCTTGTCGCAGCATTCACTTTTGGTATTTTGGTATCAATGAAATTCTCAATTCTTTTGTTTTTATACTCAGTTGAGCAGAGCTCACAGAGTATATTAACTTTGATTGGATAACGGTTGGTTGTACAGGTATAAAGGAATCGAGATAGATATAAACTTCCATATATCAAAATCATCAGTATCGAACAAAAATTCGATTGAGCCATGTCCGTCCGTCCGTCCGTCTGTCCGTTAACACGATAACTTGAGTAAATTTTGAGGTATCTTGATGAAATTTGGTATGTAGGTTCATGGGCACCCATCTCAGATCGCTATTTAAAATGAACGATATCGGACAATAACCACGCCCACTTTTTCGATATAGAAAATTTCGAAAAATCGAAAAAGTGCGATAATTCATTACCAAATACGGATTAAGCGATGAAACTTGGTAAGTTAGTTGAACTTATGACACAGAATAGAAAAATGGTAAAATTTTGGACAATGGGCGTGGCACCGCCCACTTTTAAAAGAAGGTAATTTAGAAGTTTTGCAAGCTGTTATTTGGCAGTCTTTGAAGATATTATGATGAAATTTGGCAGGAACGTTACTCTTATTACTATATGTCTGCTCACTAAAAATTAGCAAAATCGGAGAACGACCACGCCCACTTTAAAAAAAAAAAATTTTTTTAATTCAAATTTTAAAAGAAAAGTTAATATCTTTACAGTATATAAGTAAATTATGCCAACAGTCACCTCCAGTAATGATATGGTGCACCAAAATACAAAAATAAAAGAAAATTTCAAAATGGGCGTGGCTCCGCCCTTTTTTCATTTAATTTGTCTAGGATACTTTTCATGCCATAAGTCGAAAAAAAATTTACCAATCCTTGTGAAATTTGTAGAGGCTTAGATTCTAGGACGATAACTGTTTTCTGTGAAAACGGGCGAAATCGGTTGAAGCCGCGCCCAGTTTTTATACACAGTCGACCGTCTGTCCTTCCGCTCGGCCTTTAACACGATAACTTGAGCAAAACTCGATATATCTTTACTAAACTCAGTTCACGTACTTATCTGAACTCACTTTGTACTGGTGTAAAAAATGGCTGAAATCCGACTATGACAACGCCCACTTTTTCGATATCGAAAATTACGAAAAATGAAAAAAATGCCATAATTATATACCAAATACGAAAAAAGGGATGAAACATGGTAATTTTATTGGCCTATTGAGGCAAAATATAACTTTAGAAAAAAACTTGGTAAAATGGGTGTGACACCTACCATATTAATTAGAAGAAAATGAAAAAGTTTTGCAGGGCGAAATCAAAAGCCCTTGGAATCTTGGAAGGAATACTGTTCGTGGTATTACATATATAAATAAATTAGCGGTACCCGACAGATGAAGTTCTGGATCACCCTGGTCCACATTTTGGTCGATATCTCGAAAACGTCTTCACATATACATCTAAGGGCCACTCCCTTTTAAAACCCTCATTAATACCTTTAATTTGATACATATATCGTACAAACACATTCTAGAGTCACCCCTGGTTCACGTTTATGGCGATATCTCGAAAAGGCGTCCACATATAGAACTAAGGCCCACTCCTTTTTAAAATATTCATTAACGCCTTTCATTTGATACCCATATCGTACAAAAAAATTCTAGAGTCACCCCTGGCCCACCTTTATGGCGATATCCCGAAAAGGCATCCACCTATGGAACTAAGGCCCACTCCCTTTTAAAATACTCATTAACACCTTTCATTTGAACCCCATATCGTACAAACGAATTCTAGAGTCACCCCTGGTCCACCTTTATGGCGATATCTCGAAAAGGCGTCCACCTATAGAACTAAGGCCCACGCCCTTTTAAAATACTCATTAACCCCTTTCATTTGATACCCATAGTGTACATACGCATTCTAGAGTCACCCCTGGTCCACGTTTATGGCGATATCCGGAAAAGGCGTCCACCCATAGAACTAAGGCCCACTCCCTTTTAAAACACTTATTAACGTCTTTCGTTTGATACCCATATTGTACAAACGCATTCTAGAGTCAACCCTGGTCCACTTTAATAACGATATTCCGAAAAGGCGTCCACCTATAGAACTAAGGCCCACTCCCTTTTAAAATACTCATTAACACCTTTCATTTGATACCCATATAGTACAAACGAATTCTAGAGTCACCCCTTGTCCACCTTTATGGCGATATCTCGAAAAGGCGTCCACCTATAGAACTAAGGCCAACGCCCTTTTAAAATACTCATTAACACCTTTCATTTGATACCCATATTGTACAAACGCATTCTAGAGTCACCCCTGGTCCACGTTTATGGCGATATCCCGAAAAGGCGTCCACCCATAGAACTAAGGCCCACCCCCTTTTAAAACACTTATTAACACCTTTCGTTTGATACCCATATTGTACAAACAAATTCTAGAGTCACCCCTGGTCTGCCTTTATGGCGATATCTCGAAAAGGAATCCACTTATAGAACTAAGACCCGCTCCCTTTTAAAATACTCATTAACACCTTTCATTTGATACCCATATAGTACAAACAAATTCTAGAGTCACCCCTGGTCCACCTTTATGGCGATATCCCGAAAAGGCGTCCACCTATAGAACTAAGGCCCACTCCCTTTTAAAACACTTATTAACACCTTTCATTTGATACCCATATAGTACAAACAAATTCTAGAGTCACCCCTGGTCCACCTTTATGGCGATATCTCGAAAAGGCCTCCACCTATAGAACTAAGGCCCACTCCCTATTAAAATACTTATTAACACCTTTCATTTGATACCCATATAGTACAAACAAATTCTAGAGTCACCCCTGGTCCACCTTTATGGCGATATCCCGAAAAGGCGTCCACCTATAGAACTAAGGCCCACGTCCTTTTAAAATACTCATTAACACCTTTCATTTGATACTCATATTGTACAAACGCATTCTAGTCACCCCTGGTCCCCTTTATGGCGATATCACGAAACGGCGTCCACCTATGGAAATAAGGATCACTCCCGTTTAAAATACTCATTAACACCTTTCATTTGATACCCATATCGTACAAACAAATTCTAGAGGCAACCCTGATCCACCTTTATGGCGATATCCCTAAATGGCGTCCACCTATAGAACTATGGCCCACTCCCTCTTAAAATATTCTTTACTACCTTCCATTTGATGCACATGTAATACAAACGCATTCCAGAGTTACCCTAGGTTCATTTTCCTACATGGTTATTTTCCCTTATGTTGCCACCATAGCTCTCAACTGAGTATGTAATGTTCGGTTACACCCGAACTTAACCTTCCTTACTGGTTTTTATCTATTTTGTTATACACCAATTTCACGGTAAAGATGATAATGGATGGTATAGATGACGGTCGTAGGGAATTCGAATCAGCGTTGTAATTATTAGGCAAGATCGCCAATTGTAGTTATATGAATAACTTGGTTGATTAATATATTTTTATATTTATTTTAAATCGTTTCTAACGAAGCAAATTTTTTATGTAATGAAAATGTTCGATAATTACAAAATCAATATTGAAAATTAAAATATTGGTAAAACATATTAAAATCACAAAGTTCAAAGTAACTTAAACACAAAGTTAAATGAAAATAATAAGAACCCTACAGATCCTTACGTGATAATTTTTTGGATGGTTTTCGGGATAGCGTGGGGGTAATTTCGGGACTATTTCGGCATCATTTGGGGACCTTTCTGGTATCATTTCTAGATGATTTTCGGGATCCTACCGCGTACCCGTCAGGGTCATTTCGATAGTTTTTTGGGACTATTTCGTAATCCTTCCGGGAACACTTCTGGACGGTTTACGGAATCCCGTCGGGGTGATTCCTGACTTTTTCTGGATTATTTCGGGTTCATTTGGGAGCCTTCCGGCATCATTTCTGGATGGTTTTCGGGATCCGTCTGGACTCCCGTATGGGGTAAATTCATTCATTCATTTTTATTGAGCGTTTTTCTTATACCTATCTATTTACATATGTAGCAAAGTTACAATAGCAAAATAAAAATAAAAAATCCACAAAGAAAATATACCTTTACGGCCTATATGCTCCCCGATTGACTCCCTTGCGTACAATTTATGTAAATATTTTTATTCGAGTTTATTTTAAAGATCCTGTATTGAGTATATTTTTAACATAATAAACATAACAAATTTAGAACAAAAAACTTAAAAAAAATTTTTGTTCAAACATTTATAATAAAAGCTTATACGATTTATGATACTATCAATTACTAGAGTACTTGTAACATGAATAGATTACAAAACCCCCTTTTAATCTAATAATTGTAGTTGCAATCTTAAGTCTTCGAAACCTACATGTCCAAGAGATTTTGTAAAAATATCAGCAATCTGTTTTTCTGTGCGTATGGGCACGATATCCAGCGACATACATAGTCCTTTATGAAATGATGTTTAACATCACTATGTTTTGAACGTTTTGATTCAGTGTTTTTGGTCATAAAAATACAACCTTGATTGTCTTCGAAAATGTTTATTGCTTTCCTTTTGTCCATAACACTCATATCATTTAAAATTCCTTTCAGCCATATTGCTTCAGATGCAGCGGCACTAAGTGCGATATATTCTGCTTCACTCGACTGTAGTTTGTTTCTTATTAGACCATGAAACACAGTTCCCAAAAACTTTAAATATATATCCGCTCACCGACTTCCTATCGTTTATGTCTGATGCCCAATCAGCATCACAATAATCAATAAGCACGTTATCATCTTTACTTCTTTTAAAACACAACTTAAGATTTTTGGTTCCTTTGATGTACCGAAGTATCCTCTTTAATGCTTTCCAATGAGATTCGGTTGGACTGCTTTGAAAACGACTCATATAACCAACTTGGTAACATACAACGAGACGAACAGACAACATAAGATTCGTTAAGCTGCCGAGTAACTCCCGATATGGTTGTTTTGCTGTTTCCCTATTGGATTCCAAAATCTGAAGACATTTTTCCCCAGGAGTTCTAGTTGAGTTGCATTCCTCCGTACAAAATTTGTGCAATATTTTATCAATATTAGATTCCTGTGACAACTTCACATCCAATTAATGAAAATGAAAGTAATTTTGAACACCTACTGCTAAAATAGTACGAATAGTTGATAATTTTGCAACTGGGGCAAAAGTCTCTTCATAATCAATGCCATATTTTTGTAAAAAAATTTTACCACTAAACGTGCTTTGTACCGTGAAGGATTTCCGTTTTCATCTTCCTTTATACGAAAAGTCCATTTAGACTTTAATGGCTTGACAACAGCTGGCCTTTTTACGATCTTCCATACCTTATTTTTAGTCATCGATTGGAGTTCTTCTTCAATCGCATCTATCCACTTTTTACAGTCAATTCTTTTATGAATCTCATGAAATGCAGTGGGAACATCATCTATCATTAATACAGTATTGTAACTAAAATAATTCATAACTTTTTGTGCCAAACGCTCACTATGTCTTGGCTGGAATGATGTATTTCTTAAATTCCTTCTTCTTCATTTTCAACCACGTCATTCACTTCATCTGACAATTTTTCTTCAGGATTGACATGGTCCTTTGCATTAGTTGATATATCTAATATCTGTTCCCCTTCTTGTCCATTAATACATATTGGCAGTACTGTGGAGATTCTGCTTCAGAAATCTGAAATGGATATATAAATTCATTAAACTTAACATCTCTTGCAATAAATATCTTTCGGGTATTTTGATCCCAAAGCCTGTAGCCATTAGGAGCATATTCAATCATTACTGCTTCACAACTTTTCTGATCAAGTTGACTTCTCCTTTTCTCCGGAATCCATGCATATGATTTACATCCAAAAATCCGCAGTTTCTCCAAGTTAGGCTTTTGTCCATACCACAACTCTGCAGGGGTAATTTTGTTATTCAAAGCTTTTGTTGCGCTTCGATTAATTAAGTAAGTATAAGCTAAAGCAGCTTCCCCCCATAAAAGCTTTGGGTAATTTGCTTCAATAAGCAGGGTACGGATCTTTTCAACTAAACTTCTGTTAAACCGTTCCGCGACACCATTTTGTTGAGGTGTGTATGCCACTGTATCGTCAATTTGAATACCTGTTTGTTGACAAAATTTTATCTGATCCGATGAATGATATTCCCAACCTTTATCTCATCTTAGTATTGAAATTTTAGTGTTAAACTTAGCTGTTACTAGTGCCCCGTATTCCTTAAATTTATAGAATACCTCGAATTTCCTTCGAATTAAATAAATCATGGTAAAATGTGTGTAATCGTCTATAAATGAAACAAAATATATATAACCATCATACGTAGTTTAAGTAATAGGACCACAGACGTCACTATGAATTCTTTCCAGTGGTCCGTGACTCTGTTCCCCCTTTCCATCAAAACTTTCCTACATTGTTTGCCCTTGATGCAAACATCGCATTGCCCAAACGACTTTGCTGTTTGAATACCTATAACAGCGCCATTCCGTGCCATATCTTCAAGAGTTTGCTGATTTATATGGGCAAGTCTTCTATGCCAGAGCTTACTTTCTTCAGATGTACGTAAATTGGCTCTACCATTACTCACATAGATCTTGAATTTGGCTGCCGCATTTTGTTTCCCAAATTTTGCAATTGTAGCTGCATCTTGATTAAAATTTATTCCAAGACCGGCATCAGCAAATTTTCTAACCGAAATAAGATTATCAAGTAACTCGGGAACATAGAGAATGTCTTTATCTCAACCAATATACCCAAATTTGTATAACCCCGAATGTCACCGTATTCTTCAGCAACTAGAACTTCACCGTTTTTGGAAACGTTAATATGTATTGCAGTTGGGAGTGGCTGTAATACGCTATAATGTTTCTTTACATTTACTAAATGATCACTGGATCCTGAATCGAGCATAAAAGTTACTTCATTTCCCTTTGCACTGTCATTCTCACATTTCGCTGTAAAACTTTTATGTTCGCTTCCAAATTCTTCAACACTGAGGAAGCTAACAGCTTTGCCACTATCCCACGCACAATTAGCTTCAGATTTAGCTTTCTGTCTGCAATATGCTTTCTTGTGGCCGCGTTTACCACAATTATGACACTTGCCATTAAATATCCAGCTTTTACCTTGCTTTATTGCAAATGCGGCTGGACTTTTCGCTTTACATTCACTAACTTCTTCTCGATCTAACCTCTTACGCTCTTCTGCAAGTAATCGTTGTTTCACAGTCTGAAGAGTTAGCTCATTTTCTTTCATGCTTTCTAACGCCATTACTAGTAGATCAAAACTATTTGGAAGTGTAATGAAGAGCTGCGATACTAAATCAGTTTCAGCTAGAATGGCTCCAGCTATCTTAATTTGCCTTACCAGATTATCAAACTCCAGAAAATGATCCTTCAACATACCATCTTCTGACAATTTTAATCGAGCTAACTGCTTCCGGATTAATGTTTGGTTTGAAACTGACTTCGAAGCAAAAACATCTTCCAGCGCCTGCCACATATCCCTTGCCGTATGTTTGTCCTTTACTTATTCTAAATAATCATCTCAAATACAGCCAACTAATATTGCTTTCGTTCGTTTACACTTCTCCTGGAATTCAGCCATCTCATCCGCGTTGTCGTTGCTTGGAGCTTCACCTATCACAGCTTCCAATACGTCAATGGAATCCAAATACCAGGGGTGACTCTAGAATGCGTTTGTACAATATGGGTATCAAATGAAAGGTGTTAATGAGTATTTTAAATGGCGTGGGCCTTAGTTCTATAGGTGGACGCCTTTTCGAAATATCGCCATAAAGGTGGACCAGAGGTGACTCTAGAATTTGTTTGCACGATATGGGTATCAAATAAAAGGTGTTAATGAGTATTTTAAAAAGGAGTGGGCCTTAGTTCTATGTGTGGACGCCTTTTCGAGATATCGCCATAAACTTGGACCGATATGGGTATCAAATTAAAGGTGTTAATGAGTATTTTAAAAGGGCGTGGACCTTAGTTCTATAGGTGGACGCCTTTTCGAAATATCGCCATAAAGGTGGACCAGGGGCTACTCTAGAATTTGTTTGTACGATATGGGTATCAAATAAAAGGTGTTAATGAGTATTTTAAAAAGGAGTGGGCCTTAGTTCTATGTGTGGACGCCTTTTCGAAATATCGCCATAAAGGTGGACCAGGGGCGACTCTAGAATTTGTTTGTACGATATGGGTATCAAATGAAAGGTGTTAATGAGTATTTTAAAAAGGAGTGGGCCTTAGTTTTATAGGTGGATGCCTTTTCGAGATATCGCCATAAACGTGGACCAGGGGTGACTCTAGAATTTGTTTGTACGATATGGGTATCAAATGAAAGGTGTTAATGAGTATTTTAAAAGGGCGTGGGCCTTAGCTTTGTAGGTGGATGCCTTTTCGAGATATCGCCATAAACGTGGACCAGGGGTGACTCTAGAATTTGTTTGTACGATATGGGTATCAAATGAAAGGTGTTAATGAGTATTTTAAAAGGGCGTGGGCCTTAGTTCTATAGGTGGACGCCTTTTCGAAATATCGCCATAAAGATGGACCAGGGGCGACTCTAGAATTTGTTTGCACGATATGGGTATCAAATAAAAGGTGTTAATGAGTATTTTAAAAAGGAGTGGGCCTTAGTTCTATGTGTGGACGCCTTTTCGAGATATCGCCATAAACTTGGACCGATATGGGTATCAAATTAAAGGTGTTAATGAGTATTTTAAAAGGGCGTGGACCTTAGTTCTATAGGTGGACGCCTTTTCGAAATATCGCCATAAAGGTGGACCAGGGGCTACTCTAGAATTTGTTTGTACGATATGGGTATCAAATAAAAGGTGTTAATGAGTATTTTAAAAAGGAGTGGGCCTTAGTTCTATGTGTGGACGCCTTTTCGAAATATCGCCATAAAGGTGGACCAGGGGCGACTCTAGAATTTGTTTGTACGATATGGGTATCAAATGAAAGGTGTTAATGAGTATTTTAAAAAGGAGTGGGCCTTAGTTTTATAGGTGGATGCCTTTTCGAGATATCGCCATAAACGTGGACCAGGGGTGACTCTAGAATTTGTTTGTACGATATGGGTATCAAATGAAAGGTGTTAATGAGTATTTTAAAAGGGCGTGGGCCTTAGTTCTATAGGTGGATGCCTTTTCGAAATATCGCCATAAAGGTGGACCAGGGGCGACTCTAGAATTTGTTTGTACGATATGGGTATCAAATAAAAGGTGTTAATGAGTATTTTAAAAAGGAGTAGGCCTTAGTTCTATGTGTGGACGCCTTTTCGAGATATCGCCATAAACGTGGACCAGGGGTGATTCTAGAATTTGTTTGTACTATATGGGTATCAAATGAAAGGTGTAATTGAGTATTTTAAAAGGGAGTGGGCCTTAGTTCTATAGGTGGATGCCTTTTAGATATATCGCTATTAACGTGGACCAGGGGTGACTCTAGAATTTGTTTGTACGATATGGGTATCAAATAAAAGATGTTAATGAGTATTTTAAAAAGGAGTGGGCCTTAGTTATATGTGTGGACGCCTTTTCGAGATATCGCCATAAACGTGGACCGATATGGGTATCAAATAAAAGGTGTTAATGAGTATTTTAAAAGAGCGTGGGCCTTAGTTCTATAAGTGGCCGCCTTTTCGAAATATCGCCATAAAGGTGGACCAGGGGCGACTCTAGAATTTGTTTGTACGATATGGGTATCAAATGAAAGGTGTTAATGAGTATTTTAAAAGGGCGTGGGCCTTAGTTCTATAGGTGGACGCCTTTTCGAGATATCGCCATAAAGGTGGACCAGGGGTGACTCTAGAATTTTTTTGTACAATATGGGTATCAAACGAAAGGTGTTAATAAGTGTTTTAAAAGGGAGTGGGCCTTAGTTCTATGGGTGGACGCCTTTTCACAATAGTGTTATAAAAGTGGACCAGGATTGACTCTAGAATGCGTTTGTACAATATGGGTATCAAACGAAAGGTGTTAATAAGTTTTTTAAAAGGGAGTGGGCCTTAGTTCTATAGGTGGACGCTTTTTCGGAGTATCGTTATAAAAGTGGACCAGGGGTGACTCTAGAATGCGTTTGTACAATATGGGTATCAAATGAAAGATGTTAATGAGTATTTTAAAAGGGCGTGGGCCTTAGTTCTATATGTGGACGCCTTTTCAGAATATAGTTATAAAAGTGGACCAGGATTGACTCTAGAATGCGTTTGTACAATATGGGTATCAAACGAAAGGTGTTAATAAGTGTTTTAAAAGGGAGTGGGCCTTAGTTCTATTGGTGGACGTTTTTTCGGAATATCGTTATAAAAGTGGGCCAGGGGTGACTCTGGAATTTTTGGAACGTTTTTTTATTTCGTAATTAGCATAAAGGGCAATATAAAAAATGTAATGTTATATTTTTGTAACTTTTTCTTTTTTGTTCAGTATAAGACGTACTTTATCTAAAATGAGGATTAAATCTGCAAATGCAACAACATTTCCGAGCAAATTTGCCATTAATTGTTATAAATAAATTAGTTTCAACAAAAGTTAACTCATTATTTGTGAGTTTATGTTTTTTTGAAAACAACTAAAATATAAAACAAAGAATCTGTTAAATAAAGACTTATGTATTTACGTGTAGGTAAAATTTGCTACAAAAATTGAGCCGGTCAAAAATTAATTCTATTTAAGATTTTTGGTACGCTATAAATTATTTTGGAACAATTTTTTAGGATTTTGGTAGAGGCTATTATAGGTAAGCGGCAACAATGGGAAACCATATTTGTATGCAGGTGATACATTTGTGCCTTCGAATTTAGCGGGGATACATAAAATTTGAAATTCACATTAAACGCTTAGATAATTGTTCCCAAAGGCGGCGCGCTTGTGCATATAGGTTTAGGTCTTTGAAATTCGCAGTAGCAAACTTAGACAATTGTTCCCAAAGATGGCGCGTTTGTGCACGATAATGAATTACGATATTTGTATGAATTGTTCGAATTTACAAAAAACTTTTTCTATCAATTATAATCAAATAGAATAATATTTGTTAACAAAAATAGGCCTATGAACTGCGGCTGATCAATACGAATCGATTCATATAACTTTTATCTGATTTTACGTATGCTAAGTATGCGAAACAGCCTGTCATTTGATTGTAAGGAAATTTTGTTAGCGTATTAATATATAGATAGTGGGTAATATACTGCCTATGCAAGACGGCCGCTATGATGCCAGTTGCCGCTCTGTCCTAAAATCAAAAAAGTTTTTGGGACGTTTTTTTGTTTCGTAATTAGCATAAAAGGCAATATAAAAAATGTAATGTTATATTTTTGTAACTTTTTCTTTTTTGTTCAGTATAAGACGTACTTTATCTAAAATGAGGATTAAATCTGCAAATGCAACAACATGTTCGAGCAAATTTGCCATTAATTGTTATAAATAAATTAGTTAGTTTCAACAAAAGTTAACTCATTATTTGTGATTTCATGTTTTTTTGAAAACAACTAAAATAAAAAACAAAGAATCTGTTACATAAAGACTTATGTATTTACGTGTAGGTAAAATTTGCCACAAAAAATGGGCCGGTCAAAAATTAATTCTATTTAAGATTTTTGGTACGATATAAATTATTTTGGAACAATTTTTTAGGATTTTGGTAGAGGCTATTATAGGTAAGCGGCAACAATAGGAAACCATATTTGTATGCAGGTGAAACATTTGTGCCTTCGAATTTAGCGGGGATACATAAAATATGAAATTCACATTAAATACTTAGATAATTGTTCCCAAAGACGGCGCGCTTGTGCTTAAAGGTTTAGGTCTTTGAAATTCGCATTAGCAAACATAGATAATTGTTCCCAAAGATGGCGCGCTTGTGCATGATAATGAATTACGATATTTGGGCTCTGGGATGTTAGCACCCCATTTCTGGAATTTTATAACAAAACATATGCCAAATAATTGGTCACTAATTGGTCATAATTGGTCAGCAGGTTTCAGTAATTGGTCAGCATTAGAAAAAATTTTATGGAAATTTTAAAATTTTCATGGTCGGGTGTGGGATGTTAGCACCCCATTTCTGGAATTTTATAATAAAACCTTTGCCAAATAATTGGTCACTAATTGGTCATAATTGGTCAGCGGGTCCCACTAATTGGTTAGCCATAGAAAATTTTTTATGGCCATTTAAAGTTTTCCAAGGGAAAAACAATTTTCCTGTTTAAACACCCTGTATACATAAATTTTCCAAAAAAATTATGCCAATTAATTGGTCACTAATTGGTCATAATTGGTCAGCAGGTTTCGTTAATTGGTCAGCCATAGGAACTTTTTAATTAATTTTTAAAGTTTTCTTTGTTATCGGATGTTAACCTGTTATCGGATGTTAGCACCCCATCGGTGGATTTTGAATTCGAAAAGCATGCCAAATAATTGGTCACTAATTGGTCAGTGGGTCCCACTAATTGTTCAGCCATAGACAATTTTTTATGGCCATTTAAAGTTTTCCAAGGAAAACAAATTTTCCTGTCTAGACACCCTGTATACATAAATTTTCACAAAAAAATTATGCCAATTAATTGGTCACTAATTGGTCATAATTGGTCAGCAGGTTTCGTTAATTGGTCAGCCATAGGAACTTTTTAATTAATTTTTAAAGTTTTCTTTGTTATCGGATGTTACCCTGTTATCGGATGTTAGCACCCCATTGGTGGATTTTGAAATCGAAAAGCATGCCAAATAATTGGTCACTAATTGCTCATAATTTGTCAGTGGGTCCCACTAATTGGTCAGCCATAGACAATTTTTTATGACCATTTAAAATTTTCCAAGGGAAATCAATTTTCCTGTTTAAACACCCTGTATACATAAATTTTCCAAAAAAATTATGCCAATTAATTGGTCACTAATTGTTCATAATTGATCAGCAGGTTTCGTTAATTGGTCAGCCATAGGAACTTTTTAATTAATTTTTAAAGTTTTCTTTGTTATCGGATGTCATCGTGTTATCGGATGTCAGCACCCCATCGGTGGATTTTCAAATCGAAAAGTATGCCAAATAATTGGTCAGTAATTCGTCATAATTGGTCAGCGGGTCCCACTAATTGGTCAGCCATAGAAAATTTTTATGGCCATTTAAAATTTTCCAAGGGAAAACAATTTTCCTGTCTAATCACCCTGTATACACAAATTTTCCAAAAAAAATTATGCCAATTAATTGGTCACTAATTGGTCATAATTGGTCAGCAGGTTTCGTTAATTGGTCAGCCATAGGAACTTTTTAATTAATTTTTAAAGTTTTCTTTGTTATCGGATGTTACCCTGTTATCGGATGTTAGCACCCCATCGGTGGATTTTGAAATCGAAAAGCATGCCAAATAATTGGTCAATAATTGGTCATAATTGGTCAGCGGGTCCCACTAATTGATCAGCCATAGAAAATTTTTAATGGCCATTAAAAGTTTTCCAAGGGAAAAACAATTTTCCTGTTTAAACACCCTGTATACATAAATTTTCCAAAAAAATTATGCCAATTAATTGGTCACTAATTGGTCAGCAGGTTTCGTTAATTGGTCAGCCATAGGAACTTTTTAATTAATTTTTAAAGTTTTCTTTGTTATCGGATGTTATCGTGTTATCGGATGTCAGCACCCCATCGGTGGATTTTCAAATCGAAAAGTATGCCAAATAATTGGTCACTAATTGGTCATAATTGGTCAGCGGGTCCCACTAATTGGTCAGCCATAGAAAATTTTTTATGGCCATTTAAAATTTTCCAAGGGAAAACAATTTTCCTGTCTAATCACCCTGTATACATAAATTTTCCAAAAAAAAATATGCCAATTAATTGGTCACTAATTGGTCATAATTGGTCAGCAGGTGTCGTTAATTGGTCAGCAATAGGAACTTTTTAATTAATTTTTAAAGTTTTCTTTGTTATCGGATGTTACCCTGTTATCGGATGTTAGCACCCCATCGGTGGATTTTGAAATCGAAAAGCATGCCAAATAATTGGTCACTAATTGGTCATAATTGGTCAGCGGGTCAAACTAATTGGTCAGCCATAGAACATTTTTATGGCCATTTAAAGTTTTCCAAGGGAAAAACAATTTTCCTGTTTAAACACCCTGTATACATAAATTTTCCAAAAAAATTATGCCAATTAATTGGTCATTAATTGGTCATAATTGGTCAGCAGGTTTCGTTAATTGGTCAGCCATAGGAACTTTTTAATTAATTTTTAAAGTTTTCTTTGTTATCGGATGTTATCGTGTTATCGGATGTCAGCACCCCATCGGTGGATTTTCAAATCGAAAAGTATGCCAAATAATTGGTCACTAATTGGTCATAATTGGTCAGCGGGTCCCACTAATTGGTCAGCCATAGAAAATTTTTTATGGCCATTTAAATTTTCCAAGGGAAAACAATTTTCCTGTCTAATCACCCTGTATACATAAATTTTCCAAAAAAAATTATGCCAATTAATTGGTCACTAATTGGTCATAATTGGTCAGCAGGTTTCGTTAATTGGTCAGCCATAGGAACTTTTTAATTAATTTTAAAGTTTTCTTTGTTATCGGATGTTACCCTGTTATCGGATGTTAGCACCCCATCGGTGGATTTTGAATCGAAAAGCATGCCAAATAATTGGTCACTAATTGGTCATAATTGGTCAGCGGGTCCCACTAATTGGTCAGCCATAGAAAATTTTTTATGGCCATTTAAAGTTTTCCAAGGGAAAAACAATTTTCCTGTTTAAACACCATGTATACATAAATTTTCCAAAAAAAATTATGCCAATTAATTGGTAACTAATGGTCATAATTGGTCACCAGGTTTCGTTAATTGGTCAGCCATAAATTATGCTAATTAATTTGTCACTGATTGGATATAATTGTCAGTAGGTCCCACTAATTGGTTAGCCATAGACAATTTTTTATGGCGATTTAGAAATTTTCAGTTAAATAAAATTTTCCTGTCTAGACACCCTGTACACATGGAATTTCCAAAAAAAATTATGCCAGTTAAATGTTCACTTATTCTTTATAATTTCTCAGTAGTAGGTCAATTATTTATCCCCTAACCATAAAGAAAATGCGGTTAGCGTTTTCAACAACTTTTCCCGGTTGCACTAAAAACTTGGTTATTCCATAATGCTTTCTTAATAATTATTTTTATCTTACGTGGCATCACAGTCGAAAAATGCGCACAGAAGGCGTAAAGCTTAAACACAACATTGCTTATATTTGTAGAAAAGAAGCAATAGCAGAGATAATACGACTTGCGCCTAAATGGATTAGTTCGCAGGTTCGAATCTGTCTATTTTATTTTTTTTTTTCATTTAATTCTTTTAACATATTTTTTTAATTAATAATTTTATTATTTAAGTATTTTTTTATTTAAAATATATTATTTTCCTTCCAAATTAAATATAACAATCATATGTTATAGACGTATACAACACAAACCTGCTTACAGCACCAAATTAAATACCTTTAGCTTAATCTCAAAAATAAACAATCATATGTAGACATAAAGCAAGTACAAGTATTGTTAAAAGTGTTACAAAATCACTTAACAATAAAAAAAGCAGGTAAACAAAGAATACAATATGAAATGTTGTTCAATTTGCTTAGAGAATTGACGTTTCACAAATTGATCATCCATAGAAGATTTTTTATTAAGGTTTAAACTTGATCGAGGTACCAAGTTACTTGTCCAGACATTCTGTATAGTTACATGTTTTGAAAAAATATATATGCCAAATAGTAAGTCACCATTGGTTATGACTTTTCAGTAGGTTTTATAAATTAGAAACTCTTCCATAAATTTTTTATATTTTTCGTTATCGGCTACATTTATACAAAAACATAAAACCCGTTTTGAATATGACAAATTAGTATAACAATTCATTATTTACAGACCAATAAAACCAACATAACATTATATTTTATATTTGGTAAAAGTTTGGTGAGACATGGAGTAGCTTTAATTATGTTTTAATAGCTGTCAGCTTTAACCCATATGTTTTTGCGGAGTATTTTCTTACTGGGAATTTGAGCTTATACGAATGTTGGCATGTAACTAGATGCAACCCAGTGTTGCCGTTCTCAAATTACCCAAAAAAAACAATTTTCAATTCCCCAAAATATAAAATTTCGTCAAATAAATTGTTTTGTTGCTTAGTGATAGGCAAAATAAGTTAACTTCGAACTTGTGACGACTGTAAATTACTTTGAAGCTGTAAAATAAATTGAAGCTAATTTCATTTTGACTATAGCAAGCTATGTTAGCCATTGTATCGTAAGCGCGAAATTATGGATTTCTATTTTTTTAAGTGAATACCTCGCAAGTGATAGTGTAAAATTTCGGGAAATAATAAAAAGTTTATTTTATTTTTTGGTTTGTTTGTGATTTCATGTCATCACAATTATATCGTATTTATGAATTTCAAAATGTTCCTACTCATAAAATTTTGGATACATGTCTTTACTTTCCAATGAACATTGGGTGGGTATCATACTAAATATAATTGAACAATATTTCACACCCATTTTCTGCTCTTTGTTTCCTTTCTGAGAGTGTAAGACAAAGGAAGACTTTCCGGTTACCCATATTTTGTATTTTGACATGTATTATTTTTGTTTACTTTAAACATTTTTGTATAAGCCATAAAAGCGACTAAGGCTTATAGCATATAAGAACATTGTAAAATAAGACATATAGGTTTCATAATTTGGTAATAGTCTATTTGAGGGGACGACTGCTAAGACGCGTCCCAAAATATCGAGAGAGGTGTTAAAATACGCGTATTGACCTCAACAGTAATAATCCGATGTGGGAAAATAAAAACTTTAACTCGTTCAAAAGATATTAACGAAAAACCGAAAAATTACCCACGGGTTCCTCCGAAACGGGGGTGGTATCCATAGTATTTTTGTCCAGAACACGTTTCTGCGTTTAAAAAATTACCCTAGGTGGGTCCAACACCGGTTTAGAGACCAAAACTATATCCGCGCAAAACGCTTATGTTCACAATTTTTTTGTGGGTACTAAAACACTACAACAACCACTTGATAATCGCCAACTTCAACTGCAAATATCTCCGGACAGATATACATTTTTCTTTTTCGCCTTCGGATTATTTTTGTCGAGGTCAATACGGGTCTCTTGACACCTCTCTCGATATTATTGTAGTGTATCAGCAGTCGACTCAACTAGACTTTTACCCATAATTTAACGCAATCACGCCAATACTGGCCACGACTTCATGGCGTCGGAATAAAAAAATTATTTTCAGCCGTGAGCTTTAACAAATGCTGCAAACTACTGCAACTGTAGCCAACGAAATACGACGCAACCGAAATAGTGAAGTAAAAAATTTATTTAAGACCTTTCATGGAACTCCATGCCTTCATAGGTAATAAAGAAGAGCGTACTCGAAAATTACACACGCGCTTTCGAAACTCCCCAAATTTAGCGAATTACCCAGAAAACGGCAACGCTGGCAACAATATAAAATCTAACTGTTTGCAATTAAACCAATATAACCCAGTTAGCATTAATAGATTAATATGATTAGAAAGTACAAAGTTTTATGAAAAATCTGATTCCCTTTATTATGTATATTTATACATATTTTATATATTAAAATGTTAACAAATGTTGATTAGGTAATAATTATTTATTCATATTCAGAGATGAATTAATTCTGTCATCGCTTAAAGAAAAGGTTGATTTTTATGTAAATGGTTATTTAACTATATCAACCCCGATTACAGAGAATAAACTAATAAACTGAGTAATAATAGGCTTGTTTTTTACACGGATATACGTCTATGTTTGCGGTTAAAAAAACGCTCATCCTCACTCAGGTAATGGTTGGAGAACCCATCTAGCGGCAACTAGCTACAGAACATGTTGTACCGAAAAGCGGAGACACACACCTCTGTTGGCAATAGTGTATAACCTATAGCTGAATCGGTTGCGGTGAACAGTGGACACACACCATTTGTAGAGTTAATACATAGAGGTGAAACATAGACACATATTTCAGTTACAACTGAGTATAATGCGTATTGAAATTTAGGAGTACTAATTTTCTGCGCAGCAATTTCAGAAGAATAGATAAAGTTTAACGCTTAGCAGTCCATATAAGATTTAAGCGTATATGTATATAGATGTAAAAAAAATGCAGCTAATAACTAGGGTTAGCAATGAGTTAACTTTGTTTTGGCGAAAAAACTTCCATGCTTAAATCCATTTTTTAATTACTGTAATGGAATGGAACAATATTGCGAATGTCCATTATTAAATAATTATTTTATAGAAATTACCTTTTTCTTCTTTAACATGGTTTATCTATTCTGGGTGATTGGTACCTAATTTTATAAACGATATAAAAAATCACTGCCCCGTTTCCTTTACTGGTTTATCTCTAATCTGAAATGCAGCTACATACATATTTTTTAGTAAGTGTATTCGCAGTTTGTTGCTAAACGAAAACTAACATCATAACCAAAGAAAGAAAATTGATCTTCGTCTATTAACTGAATTCACTAAGTACCATCATATTATGATGTTCTTTGTTATACTTATTTGCGTAAAGTGGGCGTATTGTTTAGTTCTTTATGACGTAATTAAACTTTCATTTAGCGTGCATTCGGCGAAAATATGGGCGTAAAGGGGCTAAACTAGTATGGGTATTTTCATAACATGCAAATTGTTGGTGAAGGGACTTATGTACATATGTATATGTGTATTAACCTAGCGTAATATTTAGCATGTAATCTCTTGCACATACATAATTCACCTAAGGCTAGCATGCTCAGACTACCTGCCGCTTCATTGTTCAAAACCGAATCTTAGGTTCAGATTTAGTTCAAAATATGTATATGTTTCTCGTAAAAGAACAAATAAGATATTTATTATAGATACAAGATTCTAGCTTTACGGCAAAAAGGTTTCATATATACACAGCTTGGTAAATGAAATATAAACACAAAATATAATAAGGAATATGTTTAAAATCGGTTATTATTAGTAATTATTTTCCTTATAGATGTATAGATATGTACGAGTACTAACGTTGTTGCTGCAGTAGTAATACTAGGAAATAACATAACAAAAACATAACCTACTCATTTGAAGCAAAGAAAACTTGTAAATGTCCTTACCGCACTAATTCACAATTTTCCCAAAACAAAATTACGGTTTTATTATTTTAATTTTAAAATAACCAAAATATTCAAAACTTCTCTACCACGTAGTGCTGTTATATTTTCATCTTATAGATCAGATTTATTTCAGGCACAAATTCAATTTCAGCTAGTGTGCAATCATAACAAAATTTAAACAACAGGTATATTCATCAAGCGTGATTTATATTAGTTTGCCTGATTAAGTAATTGAATAGTGCACAAGATGGGATGTCCTTATTATACGGTTTCACAATGTGCGGCATGCCCAGCCGTAGGAGTATTATTCGTAAGCTACCCATGTACACAGGTTACATTAGTCTCTTAGTTTTTCTGCTACAAGCACAATAACGGAATTTAAACAATCGATCTCGCGACACAAAGATAAAACATTATATTTGTAGTAATTTGCGTAAGTTTGATGCTAATTATAGCGTTCATTATTATGTGCGAAAAACAGCCTTTCATTGAGGATTGTCAATCTTGCGAAATAATTGTATGTATCCATGTATATGTGTGGGTATAATCTTCGTCGAAAGAATTGAATAGAAAAGGATCTAAATTGGATGTATGTTTTTAGCTAACATTTAATGAGCTCTCACTAGTGGTGCTAAAGTTTTATTATTTTGAAAAATAAAAGATTTTCATGTTTGGAAAATTGCTATGGGACCAAACAAAATTGTAATCTGTACAATAAAAGCCAACTAGAATTTGGAATAACTTTGCGTGAATTTTCGCTTTTGCACTATGGTTTTGTTGTACATACATATGTAATAATTTCAAAATGTTTATAAAGATTCCGAAAAAAACTTAAATAGCTCTGTTTAGAAATAGAGTTTACTTAGCGAGTAATTTCTCTCTCATTAATTAAATTATATGTAATGAATTTATTTGATACATACTCAATCTTGTTGTATCTAAAAACTTTGCTTCCTACAAATATTACTAAGTCATGAATGCCACTATAACGGTAAAAATAAACTTAGCGTTTTTAAATCTCGTAATTTGCCAAATTAAATACTTTAGTATTGTATTACAAATACTCACACAGAACACATTAATTCAAGAAGGAACTTTCAAATGTGGTTAGTTTTAGGTAGTCGATGATAACAAATCTTTACCAAATGCCATGTAATAGGTTGACGGTAAATATTAAAAAATGCTCAATATTCTGAAATAGCCCTTTTCCTAGGTAGAAAATATTCGCTATTTTTTAAAAACAAAGAAAAGGATTTTTGTATAAATAGTAAAGAAACTGAAGTACTTTCAGTCAGTCTTTTCTGAACTTGTTGAATGATTAACGCGTAATCAAGCTGTTTTTTACGATACAGAATATTAAGATATACATTCCAAATATTCGCTAAAGTGTTCGCGGAAAAAGTCATTGCTATTTGATTGCGAAGCTTGTGTTGTGAGATAACGAGTTGTTTAATGGATTGCTACTCCAAGAAAAAGCCTGGCCGAGCTTCCAGAGTGCCGCTAGATGACTACCTGGCTGTACTTAGAGAGTTTTTGGATCATCTACCTGAAGATAGAACACTGCTTCCGGGACCATCGCATCCTATTTGGTCGAAAATAAGCGAGAGGTTCAACGGAAAATGGAAAGAGCGAGACGTCTACAGAGAATGCCGCGAAAATCGGCGTGATATATGGACAAAGTTGTATCCTACAACCGACTCAAACCCTATGGTGGATAATACTTTCAATTCAACGCAGTCTTTTGGGAACGAAATTGATACTACATTTAACGACAATTACAGCGAGGAAGATTGGGAGGCCCCCGATCTGGAAGAGTTCGAAATTAAAGTATCTGAGAACTTCTACAAAAAACTTCGTGAGGATAATAGTGTTAACTATGATGACCGAAATTACCCCGTTTTGCAGAGATATGCTTGGACTGATTACATAACGGAAGAATTCCTGAAAGTAAGCGAGTCCAAATGCGCCTTTGTATTTAAAAATGCCAAGATCTACGAGAGGGAGGGCCCAGCTTATCACGTAACGATCCGGGGAAGTGCAAAAGACAAGCTTGCAACAATCCATTTTATGTATTTATTGACTCCGTTCCAGAGACGTTTCCTGTAGTGTTACGTGTCAGATGTAGAGACACGGATTTTGATCTACAACATGAGAATGTCCGTAGACCTACACGAAAAGTGAAGCGTGCTCGGATTGGTGAAGAAGCTGCCGCTGTTGGAGCTAAAAATTGGCTCAAAAGCCAAGTTTGTGGACTACAAACCCAACGCATATCTCCTACTATTCCGACAGCAGCAGTCGTTCAAGTGTGTCAATGAATATCGCGGTGGCAAGTTGGGAATTGGGAAGGAAAAAATTGGTGTCATAAAAGCCATTGATAATATGAGATATAGCTCCGAGTTTAATAACTTCATCAGAGACATAAAAAAGATAAATTTTATGTGTTCTACGGATCAAACGTCCAGCTGCATGCATACAAGCGTTACCACAATTTGATGAAAACTAAAAAGCAGAATTCGTCAATAGCCATAGATGGAACAGGGACCATCTGCAAAAAAATTGTATATGACAACGGGAAACAAAGTGGCCATATATTTTTATATGTTATCGTAATTAATTTTAGCCAATCCACAATATCCGTGCACCAGATTTTGACAGATGATCAAAGCACAATTTTAATAGACTTATGGCTGAAAAAGTGGATACGAATGGGTGCTCCTAAGCCAGATGAGGTGGCGTGTGATTGCTCGAGAGCGTTGATTAATGCTCTATCTCTAGCGTTCAATGAACAAAATATAAAAACATATATTGAGACATTATTTTTGGTGGCCTCCGATGATCCATTGAGTAGGAACCGCATCAATAGAAGTGCATCAAAGCAATAGAGAACAGCGAGATAAGAAAGCTTTACCTACTTTGCATTGCATTGTTGATTGACGCTCAAACTTTGGCCGAATTCGAGTCAATCCTGAAAAGTCTCTGTATCGTCTGTTTAAATCAATATAATGACTCCACTTTATCTCATGGTAAGACAGTAAATGATACAAGAAGGGATTTGGAAAAGGCAATCGGTGATCGCACTTTCAACCTAAGTGAAGATAGATTTACTCCCACAGATGAAATTGGACAAAATGTGGACGATAACTCAAACGATTGCAGCCCCACTGTGAAAACATGGATTAGTAGAATTCGGCAATCAGCAGAGGAAGTTGCTGAAATAGGAAGAGAAAGCAACGGATTCTATAACAAACGTTTTATCAATGACTTTTTTAAAACAAGTGCTTTGGAATTTCCTCTTTGGTCAGCAGCTTGTCTACCTGGACAACAGGGCCATGCCAGTACAAGGAAACGGGGCAGTAATTTTTTACATCGTTTATAAAATTAGGTACCAATCACCCAGAATAAATAAACAATGTTAAAGAAGAAAAACGTCCTTTCTATAAAATAATTATTTAATAATGGACATTCGCAGTATTGTTCCATTCCATCTCAGTAATTAAAAAATGGATTTAAGCATGGAAGTTTTCTCGCCAAAACAAAGTTAACTCATTGCTAACCCTAGTTATTAGCTGCATTTTTTTTACATCTATATACATATACGCTTAAATCTTATATGGACTGCTAAGCTTTAAACTTTATCTATTCTTCTGAAATTGCTGCGCAGAAAATTAGTATTCCTAAATTTCAATACGCATTATACTCAGTTGTAACTGAAATATGTGTCTATGTTTCGCCTCTATGTATTAACTCTACAAATGGTGTGTGTCCACTGTTCACCGCAACCGATTCGCCTATAGGTTATACACTATTGCCAACAGAGGTGTATGTCTCCGCTTTTCGGTACAACATGTTCTGTAGCTAGTTGCCGCTATATGGGTTCTCCAACCATTACCTGAGTGAGGATGAGCGTTTTTTTAACCGCAAACATAGACGTATATCCGTGTAAAAAACAAGCCTATTATTACTCAGTTTATTAGTTTATTCTCTGTAATCGGGGTTGATATAGTTAAATAACCATTTACATAAAAATCAACCCTTTCTTTAAGCGATGACAGAATTAAGAGAGATGAATATGAATAAATAGTTATTACCTAATCAACATTTGTTAACATTGTAATATATAAAATATGTATAAATATACATAATAAAGGGAATCAGTTTTTTCATAAAACTTTGAACTTTCTAATCATATTAATGTATTAATGCTAACTGGGTTATATTGGTTTAATTGCAAACAGTTAGATTTTATATTGTTGCCAGCGTTGCCGTTTTCTGGGTAATTCGCTAAATTTGGGGAGTTTCGAAAGCGCGTGGGTAATTTTCGAGTACGCTCTTCTTTATTACCTATGAAGGCACGGAGTTCCATGAAAGGTCTTAAATAAATTTTTTACTTCACTATTTCGGTTGCGTCGTGTTTCGTTGGCTACAGTTGCAGTAGTTTGCAGCATTTATTAGAGCTCACGGTAGAAAATAATTTTTTTATTCCGACCCCATGAAGTCATGGCCAGTATTGGCGTGATTGCGTTAAATTATGGGTAAAAGTCTAGTTGAGTCGACTGCTAATACGCTACAAAAATATCGATAGAGGTGTCAAAAGACCCGTATTGACCTCGACAACAATAATTCGAAGGCAAAAAAGAAAAATTGTATATCTATCCGGAGATATTTGCAGTTGAAGTTGGCGATTATCAAGTGGTTGTTGTAATGTTGTAGTACCCACAAAAAAATTGTGAACATAAGCGTTTTGCGCGGATATAATTTTGGTCTCTAAACCGGTGTTGAACCCACCGAGGGTAATTTTTTAAACGCAGAAACGTGTTCTGGACAAAAATACTATGGATACCACCCCCGATTTCGGAGGAACCCGCGGGTCATTTTTCGGTTTTTCGTTCATATCTTTTGAACGAGTTAAAGTTTTTATTTTCCCACTTCGGATTATTACTGTTGAGGTCAATACGCGTATTTTAACACCTCTCTCGATATTTTGGGACGCGTCTTAGCAGTCGTCCCCTCAAATAGACTATTACCAAATTATGAAACCTGTATGTCTTATTTTACAATGTTCTTATATGCTATAAGCCTTAGTCGCTTTTATGGCTTATACAAAAATGTTTAAAGTAAACAAAAATAATACATGTCAAAATACAAAATATGGGTAACCGGAAAGTCTTCCTGTGTCTTACAATCTCAGAAAATAAACAGAGAGCAGAAAATGGGTGTGAAATATTATTCAATTATATTTAGTATGATACCCACCCAATGTTCATTGGAAAGTAAAGACATGTGTCCAAAGTTTTATGAGTAGGAACATTTTGAAATTCATAAATACGATATAATTGTGATGACATGAAATCACAAACAAACCAAAAAATAAAATAAACTTATTATTTCCCGAAATTTTACACTATCACTTGCGAGGTATTCACTTAAAAAAATAGAAATCCATAATTTCGCGCTTACGATACAATGGCTAACATAGCTTGCTATAGTCAAAATGAAATTAGCTTCAATTTATTTTACAGCTTCAAAGTAATTTACAGTCGTCACAAGTTCGAAGTTAACTTATTTTGGCTATCACTAAGCAACAAAACAATTTATTTGACGAAATTTTGTTATTTTGGGGAATTGAAAATTGTTTTTTTGGGTAATTTGAGAACGGCAACCCAGTGTGCATCTAGTTACATGCCAACATTCGTATAAGCTCAAATTCCCAGTAAGAAAATACTCCGCAAAAACGTATGGGTTAAAGCTGACAGCTATTAAAACTTAATTAAAGTTACTCCATGTCTCACCAAACTTTTACCAAATATAAAATATAATGTTATGTTGGTTTTATTGGTCTGTAAATAATGAATTGTAATACTAATTTGTCATATTCAAAACGGGTTTTATGTTTTCGCATAAATGTAGCCGATAACGAAAAATATAAAAAATTTATGGAAGAGTTTCTAATTAATAAAACCTACTGAAAAGTCATAACCAATGGTGACTTACTATTTGGCATATATATTTTTTCAAACATGTAAATATACAGAATGTCTGGACAAGTAACTTGGTACCTCGATCAAGTTTAAACCTTAATAAAAAATCTTCTATGGATGATCAAATTGTGAAACGTCAATTCTCTAAGCAAATTGAACAACATTTCATATTGTATTCTCTGTTTAGCTGCTTTTTTTATTGTTAAGTGATTTTGTAACACTTTTAACAATACTTGTACTTGCTTTATGTCTACATATGATTGTTTATTTTTGAGATTAAGCTAAAGGTATTTAAGGTATAAAGGTATTTAAATTTTTTTTTTTTTTTATTTAATTTGGTGCTGTAAGCAGGTTTGTGTTGTATACGTCTATAACATATGATTGTTATATTTAATTTGGAAGGAAAATAATATATTTTAAATAAAAAAATACTTAAATAATAAAATTATTAATTAAAAAAATATGTTAAAAGAATTAAATTAAAAAAAAAATAAAATAGACAGATTCGAACCTGCGAACTAATCCATTTAGGCGCAAGTCGTATTATTTCTGCTATTGCTTCTTTTCTACAAATATAAGCAATGTTGTATTTAAGCTTTACGCCTTCTGTGCGCATTTTTCGACTGTGATGCCACGTAAGATAAAAATAATTATTAAGAAAGCATTATGGAATAACCAAGTTTTTAGTGCAACCGGGAAAAGTTGTTGAAAACGCTAACCGCATTTTCTTTATGGTTAGGGGATAAATAATTGACCTACTACTGAGAAATTATAAAGAATAAGTGAACATTTAACTGGCATAATTTTTTTTGGAAATTCCATGTGTACAGGGTGTCTAGACAGGAAAATTTTATTTAACTTGAAAATTTCTAAATCGCCATAAAAAATTGTCTATGGCTAACCAATTAGTGGGACCTACTGACCAATTATATCCAATCAGTGACAAATTAATTAGCATAATTTATGGCTGACCAACTAACGAAACCTGCTGACCAATTATGACCAATTAGTGATCAATTAATTGGCATAACGTGTATTAGAAGGTTTATGTATACAGGGTATCTAGGCAGGAAAAATATTTTTCCCTTGGAAAATTTTAAATGGCCATAAAAATTTCCTATTGCTTACCAATTAGTGGGGCCCACTGATCAATTACGACCAATTAGTGAACAATTATTTGGCATACTTTTCGATATGGAAATCCGCCGATGGGTGCTAACATCCGATAACAGAGTAACATCCCATAACCCGATAACAAAGAAAATTTTAAAAATAAATTAAAAAGTTCCTATGGCTGACCGTTTAACGCACCCTGCTGACCAATTATGGCCAATTAGTGACCAATTAATTGGCATAATTTTTTTTTGGAAAATTTATGTATACAGGGTGTTTAGACAGGAAAATTGTTTTTCCCTTGGAAAATTTTAAAGGGCCATAAAAAATTTCCTATGGCGGACCAATTAGTGGACCTACTGACCAATTATGAACAATTAGTGAACAATTATTTGGCATACTTTTCGATATGGAAATCCACCGGTGGGGTGCTACCATCCGATAACAGGGTAACACCCGATAACAAAGAAAGCTTTAAAAATTAATTAAAAAGTTCCTATGGCTGACCAATTAACGAAACCTACTGACCAATTAGTGACCAATTAATTGGCATAATTTTGTTTGGAAAATTTATGTATACAGGGTGTCTAGACAGGAAAATTGATTTTCCTTGGAAAATTTTAAATGGTCATAAAAAATTGTCTATGGCTGACAAATTAGTGAGACCAATTAGTGACCAATTATTTGGCATGCTTTTCGAATTCAAAATCCACCGATGGGGTGCTAACATCCGATAACACGATAACATCCGATAACAAAGAAAACTTTAAAAACTAATTAAAAAGTTCCTATGGCTGACCAATTAACGAAACCTGCTGAACAATTATGACCAATTAGTGACCAATTAATTGGCATATTTTTTTTTGGAAAATTTATGTATACAGGGTGTCTAGACAGGAAAATTGATTTTCCTTGGAAAATTTTAAATGGTCATAAAAAATTGTCTATGGCTGACCAATTAGTGAGACCAACTGACCAATTATGACCAATTAGTGACCAATTATTTGGCATGCTTTTCGAATTCAAAATCCACCGATGGGGTGCTAACATCCGATAATAGGGTAACATCCGATAACAAAGAAAACTTTAAAAATTAATTAAAAAGTTCCTATGGCTGACCAATTAACAAAACCTGCTGACCAATTATGACCAATTAATTGGCATAATTTTTTTTGGAAAATTTATGTATACAGGGTGTCTAGACAGGAAAATTGATTTTCCTTGGAAAATTTTAAATGGTCATAAAAAATTGTCTATGGCTGACCAATTAGTGAGACCCACTGACCAATTATGAGCAATTAGTGACCAATTAATTTTGTGAAAATTTATGTATACAGGGTGTCTAGACAGGAAAATTGATTTTCCTTGGAAAACTTTAAATGGTCATAAAAAATTGTCTATGGTTGACCAATTAGTGGGACCCACTGACCAATTATGACCAATTAGTGACCAATTATTTGGCATGCTTTTCGAATTTAAAATACACCAATGGGGTGCTAACATCCGATAATAGGGTAACATCCGATAACAAAGAAAACTTTAAAAATTAATTAAAAAGTTCCTATGGCTAACCAATTAACGAAACCTGGTGACCAATTATGACCAATTAATTGGCATAATTTTTTTTGGAAAATTTATGTATACAGGGTGTATAAACAGGAAAATTGTTTTTCCCTTGGAAAACTTTAAATGGCCATAAAAAATTTTCTATGGCTGACCAAGTAGTGGGACCCGCTGACCAATTATGACCAATTAGTGACCAATTATTTGGCATACCTTTCGAATCGAAAATCCACCGATGGGGTGCTAACATCCGATAACACGATAACATCCGATAACAAAGAAAATTTTAAAATTAATTAAAAAGTTCCTATGGCTGACCAATTAACATAACCTACTGACCAATTATGACCAATTAGTGACCAATTAATTGGCATAATTTTTTTGTGAAAATTTATGTATACAGGGTGTCTAGACAGGAAAATTGGTTTTCCTTGGAAAATTTTAAATGGCCATAAAGAATTGTCTATGGCTGCCCAATTAGTGGGACCCACTGACCAATTAGTGACCAATTATTTGGCATGCTTTTCGAATTCAAAATCCACTAATGGGGTGCTAACATCCGATAATAGGTTAACATCCGATAACAAAGAAAACTTTAAAAATTAATTAAAAAGTTCCTGTGGCTGACCAATTAACGAAACCTGGTGACCAATTATGACCAATTAGTGACCAATTAATTGGCATAATTTTTTTTGGAAAATTTATGTATACATGGTGTTTAAACAGGAAAATTGTTTTTCCCTTGGAAAACTTTAAATGGCCATAAAAAATTTTCTATGGCTGACCAATTAGTGGGACCCGCTGACCACCGATAACAGGGTAACATCCGATAACAAAGAAATTTTTAAAAATTAATTAAAAAGTTCCTATGGCTGGCCAATTAAAGAAACCTGCTGACCAATTAGTGACCAATTAATTGGCATAATTTTTTTTTGGAAAATTTATTTATACAGGGTGTATAAACAGGAAAATTGTTTTTCCCTTTGAAAACTTTAAATGGCCATAAAAAAATTTCTATGGCTGACCAATTAGTGGGACCCGCTGACCAATTATGACCAATTAGTGACCAATTATTTGGCATACCTTTCGAATCGAAAATCCACCGATGGGGTGCTAACATCCGATAACACGATAACATCCGATAACAAAGAAAACTTTAAAAATTAATTAAAAAGTTCCTATGGCTGACCAATTAACGAAACCTACTGACCAATTATGACCAATTAGTGACCAATTAATTGGCATAATTTTTTTGTGAAAATTTATGTATACAGGGTGTCTAGACATGAAAATTGGTTTTCCTTGGAAAATTTTAAATGGCCATAAAGAATTGTCTATGGCTGACCAATTAGTGGGACCCACTGACCAATTATGACCAATTAATGACCAATTATTTGGCATGCTTTTCGAATTCAAAATCCACCAATGGGGTGCTAACATCCGATAACAGGGTAACATCCGATAACAAAGAAAACTTTAAAAATTAATTAAAAAGTTCCTATGGCTGACCAATTAACGACACCTGCCGACCAATTAGTGACCAATTAATTGGCATAATTTTTTTTGGAAAATTTATGTATACAGGGTGTTTAAACAGGAAAATTGTTTTTCCCTTGGAAAACTTTAAATGGCCATAAAAAATTTTCTATGGCTGACCAATTAGTGGGACCCGCTGACCAATTATGACCAATTAGTGAACAATTATTTGGCATGCTTTTCGATTTCAAAATCCACCGATGGGGTGCTAACATCCGATAACACGATAACATCCGATAACAAAGAAAACTTTAAAAATTAATTAAAAAGTTCCTATGGCTGACCAATTAACGAAACCTGGTGACCAATTAGTGACCAATTAATTGGCATAATTTTTTTTGGAAAATTTATGTATACAGGGTGTTTAAACAGGAAAATTGTTTTTCCCTTGGAAAATTTTAAATGGCCATAAAAAATTTTCTATGGCTGACCAATTAGTGGGACCCGCTGACCAATTATGACCAATTAGTGACCAATTATTTGGCATACCTTTCGAATCGAAAATCCACCGATGGGGTGCTAACATCCGATAACACGAAAACATCCGATAACAAACTTTTAAAAATTAATTAAAAAGTTCCTATGGCTGACCAATTAACGAAGCCTACTGACCAATTATGACCAATTAGTGACCAATTAATTGGCATAATTTTTTTGTGAAAATTTATGTATACAGGGTGTCTAGACAGGAAAATTGGTTTTCCTTGGAAAATTTTAAATGGCCATAAAGAATTGTCTATGGCTGACCAATTAGTGGGACCCACTGACCAATTATGACCAATTATTTGGCATGCTTTTCGAATTCAAAATCCACCAATGGGGTGCTAACATCCGATAACAGGGTAACATCCGATAACAAAGAAAACTTTAAAATTAATTAAAACGTTCCTATGGCTGACCAATTAACGACACCTGCCGACCAATTAGTGACCAATTAATTGGCATAATTTTTTTTGGAAAATTTATGTATACAGGGTGTTTAAACAGGAAAATTGTTTTTCCCTTGGAAAACTTTAAATGACCATAAAAAATTTTCTATGGCTGACCAATTAGTGGGACCCGCTGACCAATTATGACCAATTAGTGACCAATTATTTGGCATGCTTTTCGATTTCAAAATCCACCGATGGGGTGCTAACATCCGATAACACGATAACATCCGATAACAAAGAAAACTTTAAAAATTAATTAAAAAGTTCCTATGGCTGACCAATTAACGAAACCTGGTGACCAATTATGACCAATTAGTGACCAATTAATTGGCATAATTTTTTTTGGAAAATTTATGTATACAGGGTGTTTAAACAGGAAAATTGTTTTTCCCTTGGAAAATTTTAAATGGCCATAAAAATTGTCTATGGCTGACCAATTAGTGGGACCCGCTGACCAATTATGACCAATTAGTGACCAATTATTTGGCATACCTTTCGAATCGAAAATCCACCGATGGGGTGCTAACATCCGATAACACGAAAACATCCGATAACAAACTTTTAAAAATTAATTAAAAAGTTCCTATGGCTGACCAATTAACGAAGCCTACTGACCAATTATGACCAATTAGTGACCAATTAATTGGCATAATTTTTTTGTGAAAATTTATGTATACAGGGTGTCTAGACAGGAAAATTGGTTTTCCTTGGAAAACTTTAAATGGCCATAAAAAATTGTCTATGGCTGACCAATTAGTGGGACCCACTGACCAATTATGACCAATTAGTGACCAATTATTTGGCATGCTTTTCGAATTCAAAATCCACCGATGGGGTGCTAACATCCGATAACAGGGTAACATCCGATAACAAAGAAAACTTTAAAAATTAATTAAAAAGTTCCTATGGCTGGCCAATTAACGAAACCTGGTGACCAATTATGACCAATTAGTGACCAATTAATTGGCATAATTTTTTTTGGAAAATTTATGTATACAGGGTGTTTAAACAGGAAAATTGTTTTTCCCTTGGAAAACTTTAAATGGCCATAAAAAATTTTCTATGGCTGACCAATTAGTGGGACCCGCTGACCAATTATGACCAATTAGTGACCAATTATTTGGCATATGTTTTGTTATAAAATTCCAGAAATGGGGTGCTAACATCCCAGAGCCCGATATTTGTATGAATTGTTCGAATTTACAAAAAACTTTTTCTATTAATTATATACAAATACAGTAATATTTGTTAACAAGAAGAGGCCTATGCACTGCGGCTGATCAATACGAATCGATTCATATAACTTTTATATGATTTTACGTATGCTAAGTATGCGAAACAGCCTGTCAATTGATTGTATGGAAATTTTGTTAGCGTAGTAATATATAGATAGTCGGTAATATACTGCCTATGCAAGACGGCCGCTATGATGCCGGATGCCGCTCTGACCTAAAGTCAAAAAAGTTTTTGGGACGTTTTTTTGTTTCGTAATTAGCATAAAAGGTAATATAAAAATGTAATGTTATATTTTTGTAACTTTTTCTTTTTTGTTCAGTATAAGACGTACTTTATCTAAAATGAGGATTAAATCTGCAAACGCAACAACATTTTCGAGCAAATTTTCCATTAATTGTTATAAATAAATTAGTTTCAACAATAGTTAACTCATTATTTGTAATTTCATGTTTTTTTGAAAACAACTAAAATAAAAAAAAAGAATCTGTTAAATAAAGGCTTATGTATTTACGTGTAGGTAAAATTTGCCACAAAATATGGGCCGGTCAAAACTTAATTCTATTTAAGATTTTTGGTACACTATAAATTATTTTCGAACAATTTTTTAGGATTTTGGTAGAGGCTATTATAGGTAAGCGGCAACAATGGGAAACCATATTTGTATGTAGGTGAAACATTTGTGCCTTCGAATTTAGCGGGGATACATAAAATTTGAAATTCACATTAAACACTTACATAATTGTTCCCAAAGATGGCGCGCTTGTGCATAAAGGTTTAGGTCTTTGAAATTCGCATTAGAAAACTTACATACTTGTTCCCAAAAATGGCGCGCTTGTGCACGATAATGAATTACGATATTTGTATGAATTGTTCGAATTTACAAAAAGCTTTTTCTATTAATTATAAACAAATAGAGTAGTATTTGTTAACAAAAATAGGCCTATGCACTGCGGCTGATCAATACGAGTCGATTCATATAACTTTTATATGATTTTACGTATGCTAAGTATGCGAAACAGCCTGTCAATTGATTGTATGGAAATTTTGTTAGCGTGTTAATACATAGATAGTGGGTAATATACTGCCTATGCAAGACGGCCGCTATGATGCCGGATGCCGCTCTGACCTAAAATCAAAAAAGTTTTTGGGATGTTTTTTGTTTCGTAATTAGCATAAAAGGCAATATAAAAAATGTAATGTTATATTTTTGTAACTTTTTCTTTTTTGTTCAGTATAAGACGTACTTTATCTAAAATGAGGATTAAATCTGCAAATGCAACAACAATTTCGAGCAAATTTGCCATTAATGGTTATAAATAAATTAGTTTCAACAAAAGTTAACTCATTATTTGTGATTTCATGTTTTTTTGAAAACAACTAAAATAAAAAAACAAAAAATCTGTTATATAAAGACTTATGTATTTACGTGTAGGTAAAATTTGCCACAAAAATGGGCCGGTCAAAAATTAAATCTATTTAATATTTTTGGTACGCTACAAATTATTTTGGAACAATTTTTTAGGATTTTGGTAGAGGCTATTATAAGTAAGCGGCAACAATGGGAAACCATATTTGTATGTAGGTGAAACATTTGTGCCTTCGAATTTAGCGGGGATACATAAAGTTTGAAATTCACATTAAACACTTACATAATTGTGATATCGCCATAAAGGTGGACCAGGGGTGACCCTAGAATTTGTTTGTACGATATGGGTATCAAATAAAGGTGTTAATGAGTATTTTAAATGGGTGTGGACTTTAGTTCTATAAGTGGACGCCTTTTCAAGATATCGCCATAAAAGTGGACCAGGGGTGACTCTAGAATTTGTTTGTACGATATGGGTATCAAATGAAAGGTGTTAATGAGTATTTTAAAAGGGAGTGGGCCTTAGTTCTATAGGTGGATGCCTTTTCGAGATATCGCCATAAAGGTGGCCAGGGGGGACTCTAGAACTTTTTTGTACGATATGGGTATCAAATTAAAGGTATTAATGAGGGTTTTAAAAGGGAGTGGCCCTTAGTTGTATATGTGAAGGCGTTTTCGAGATATCGACCAAATGGTGGACCAGGGTGATCCAGAACATCATCTGTCGGGTACCGCTAATTTATTTATATATGTAATACCACGAACAGTATTCCTTCCAAGATTCCAAGGGCTTTTGATTTCGCCCTGCAAAACTTTTTCATTTTATTCTACTTAATATGGTAGGTGTCACACCCATTTTACCAAGTTTTTTTCTAGAGTTATATTTTGCATCAATAGACCAATACAATTACCATGTTTCATCCCTTTTTTCGTATTTGGTATATAATTATGGAATTTTTTGTTTTTTCGTAATTTTCGATATCGAAAAAGTGGGCGTGGTCATAGTCGGATTTCGGCCATTTTTTACACCAATACAAAGTGAGTTCAGATAAGTACGCTCAAGTTATCGTGTTAACGGCCGAGCGGAAGGACAGACGGCTGACTGTGTATAAAAACTGGTCGTGGCTTCAACCGATTTTGCCCTTTTTCACAGAAAACAGTTATCGTCCTAGAGTCTAAGCCTCTACCAAATTTTACAAGGATTGGTAAATTTTTGTTCGACTTATGGCATTAAAAGTATCCTAGACAAATTAAATATTTTGTTGCAACATATCGTTACTGGAGTTGAATGTTGACATAATTTACTTATATACGGTAAATATATTAACTTTTCTTTTAAAATTTGAATTTAAAAAAAAATTTTTTAAAAAGGTGCGTGGTCGTTCTCCGATTTTGCTAATTTTTATTAAGCATACATATAGTAATAAGAGTAACGTTCCTGCCAGATTTCATCATGACATCTTCAACGACTGCCAATTTACAGCTTGCAAAACTTATAAATTACCTTCTTTTAAAAGTGGGCGGTGCCACGCCCATTGTCTAAAATTTTACTAGTTTTCTATTCTGCATCGTAAGCTCAACTCACCTACCAAGTTTCATTGCTTAATCCGTATTTGGTAATGAATTATCGCACTTTTCGATTTTTCGAAATTTTCGATATCGAAAAAGTGGGCGTGGTTATTGTCCGATATCGTTCATTTTAAATAGCGATCTGAGATGAGTGCCCAGGAACCCACATAAAAAATGTCATCAAGATACCTTAAAATTTACTCAAGTTATCGTGTTAACGGACGGACGGACGGACGGACAGACATGGCTCAATCGAATTTTTTTTCGATACTGATGATTCTGATATATGGAAGTCTATATCTATCTCGATTCCTTTATGCCTGTACAACCAACCGTTATCCAATCAAAGGTAATATACTCTGTGAGCTCTGCTCAACTGAGTATAAAAATGTAATGTTATATTTCTGTAACTTTTTCTTTTTTGTTCAGTATAAGACGTACTTTATCTAAAATCAGGATTAAATCTGCAAATGCAACAACATTTTCGAGCAAATTTGCCATTAATTGTTATAAATAAATTAGTTAGTTTCAACAAAAGTTAACTCATTATTTGTGATTTCATGTTTTTTTGAAAACAACTAAAATAAAAAAAACAAAGAATCTGTTAAATAAAGACTTATGTATTTACGTGTAGGCAAAATTTGCCACAAAAAATGGGCCGGTCAAAAATTAATTCTATTTAAGATTTTTGGTACGCTATAAATTATTTTGAAACAATTTTTTAGGATTTTGGTAGAGGCTATTATAGGTAAGTGGCAACAATGGGAAACCATATTTGTATGTAGGTGAAACATTTGTGCCTTCGAATTTAGTGGGGATACATAAAATTTAAAATTCACATTAAACACTTAGATAATAGTTCCCAAAGACGGCGCGCTTGTGCATAAAGGTTTAGGTCTTTGAAATTCGCATTAGAAAACTTAGATAATTGTTCCCAAAGATGGCGCGCTTGTGCACGATAATGAATTACGATATTTGTATGAATTGTTCGAATTTACAAAAAACTTTTTCTATTAATTATAAACAAATAGAGTAATATTTGTTAACTAAAATAGGCCTATGCACTGCGGCTGATCAATACGAATCGACTCATATAACTTTTATATGATTTTACGTATGCTAAGTATGCGAAACAGCATGTCAATTGAGTGTATGGAAATTTTGTTAGCGTATTAATATATAGATAGTGGGTAATATACTGCCTATGCAAGACGGCCGCTATGATGCCGGTTGCCGCTCTGACCAAAATCAAAAAAGTTTTTGGGACGTTTTTTTGTTTCGTAATTAGCATAAAAGGCAATATAAAAAATGTAATGTTATATTTTTGGAACTTTTTCTTTTTTGTTCAGTATAAGACGTACTTTTTCTAAAATGAGGATTAAATCTGCAAATGCAACAACATTTTCGAGCAAATTTGCCATTAATTGTTATAAATAAATTAGTTAGTTTCAACAAAAGTTAACTCATTATTTGTGATTTAATGTTTTTTTGAAAACAACTAAAATAAAAAACAAAAAATCTGTTAAATAAAGACTTATGTATTTACGTGTAGGTAAAATTTGCCACAAAAAATGGGCCGGTCAAAAATTAATTCTATTTAAGATTTTTGGTACGCTATAAACTATTTTGAAACAATTTTTTTAGGATTTTGGTTGAGGCTAATATAGGTAAGTGGCAACAATGGGAAACCATATTTGTATGTAGGTAAAATTTTAGCGGGGATACATAAAATTTGAAATTCACATTAAACACTTACATAATTGTTCCCAAAGACGGCGCGCTTGTGCACGATAATGAATTACGATATTTGTATGAATTGTTCGAATTTACAAAAAACTTTTTCTATTAATTATAAACAAATAGAGTAATATTTTTTAACAAAAATAGGCCTATGCACTGCGGCTGATCAATACGAATCGATTCATATAAGTTTTATATGATTTTACGTATGCTAAGTATGCGAAACAGCCTGTCAATTGACTGTATGGAAATTTTGTTAGCGTATTAATATATAGATAGTGGGTAATATACTGCCTATGTAAGACGGCCGCTATGATGCCGGTTGCCGCTCTGACCTAAAATCAAAAAAGTTTTTGGGACGTTTTTTTGTTTCGTAATTAGCATAAAAGGCAATATAAACAAGTAAGGAAGGCTAAGTTCGGGTGTAACCGAACATTACATACTCAGTTGAGAGCTGTGGAGACAAAGTAAGGGAAAATCACCATGTTGTAAAAAGAACCTAGGGTAACCCTGGAATGTGTTTGTATGACATGTGTATCAAATGGAAGGTATTAAAGAGTATTTTAAGAGGAAGTGGGCCATAGTTCTATAGATGGACGCCATTTAGGGATATCGCCATAAAGGTGGACCAGGCCTGACTCTAGAATTTATTTGTACGATATGGGTATCAAATGAAATGTGTTAATGAGTATTTTAAAAGGGAGTGGGCCTTAGTTCTATAGGTGGAAGCCTTTTCGGAATATCGTTATAAAAGTGGACCAGGGTTGACTATAGAATACGTTTGTACAATATGGGTATCAAACGAAAGGTGTTAGTAAGTGTTTTAAAGAGAGTGGGCCTTAGTTCTATGGGTGGACGCCTTTTCGGGATATCGCCATAAACGTGGACCAGGGGCGACTCTAGAATGCGTTTGTACAACATGGGTATCAAATGAAAGGTTTTAATGAGTATTTTAAAATGGCGTCGGCCTTAGTTCTATAGGTGGACGCCTTTTCGAGATATCGCCATAAAGGTGGACCAGGGGTGACCCTAGAATTTGTTTGTATGATATGGGTATCAAATGAAAGGTGTTAATGAGTATTTTAAAAGGGTGTGGACCTTAGTTCTATAAGTGGACGCCTTTTCAAGATATCGCCATAAAGGTGGACCAGGGTTGACTCTAGAATTTGTTTGTACACGATGGGTATCAAATGAAAGGTGTTAATGAGTATTTTAAAAGGGAGTGGGCCTTAGTTCTATAGGTGGATGCCTTTTCGAGATATCGCCATAAAGGTGGGCCAGGAGTGACTCTAGAATTTTTTTGTACGATATGGGTATCAAAATAAAGGTATTAATGAGAGTTTTAAAAGGGAGTGGCCCTTAGTTGTATATGTGAAGGCGTTTTCGAGATATCGACCAAATTGTGGACCAGGGTGATCCAGAACTTCATCTGTCGGGTACCGCTAATTTATTTATATATGTAATACCACGAACAGTATTCCTTCCAAGATTCCAAGGGCTTTTGATTTCGCCCTGCAAAACTTTTTCATTTTCTTCATTATTAAAGCAAACGTCAAGCTGTGTAGTTGATTTTTTTACCTGTGCTCTTGTGTTTTCAATAAATATAGTTTTTAATATTACTAAATATAGTTTTATTGTTCACATAGTTGGTGAAGTGCTATAATTTGTGTATGCTGAATCAAGAAATTAAATTTAAATTCAATTGCTTTTACTTAAAGTTTTAATATTGAAAATTAAAATTTTCATAAATTTTGCATATACATACATATATACATATTTATTTGCAGTTGAATTGCTGAGTATTTTTGCATTGTGTTGTTGCTGTTGATAGGCTTCAGTTTTTAATAGTGTAATTTTGTTTTTATTTTTGATTTTTTGCGTGCACATTCTTTCCTCAGTGTCACAGCTGTTTGCGCGGTTTGTTCAGTGTTATTACAGTGCATCTCAAACTGCTCATACAGCATATCTCTTTCCAGGGATGCACCTTAACGTTAAGCGAATCGTTTATTAAAAAATTTCCACCGTTTCTGTTGAAACACTTCGAAACATTATCGATAAAGAAATTATCAAGATAAATTGTATTTCGTTTTTAACCGAAACGAAAAGCTTTCGTTAACGTTAAAAACGTTAACAAAAACGTGATACTTTATGTTTGGATTGTGCTGGCAATGCTATAGCCATGGTGAAGCCGTAAGGTGGTAACAGCGAGCGGACATACACACGCAAACTCCATGTAATTTGTTTGTGTAATTGGTTGGTGGTAATGTCAAAAATACTCTGAGAAATGTTCGTACTGTCAAAATTCATGAGAAAAGTTGCAAACAGCTTGGCTAATGCTTTCACCTTTAATGACTCCGCCATCAATCAGCTTTGCCAGCATAGTTTGAAATTAATAATCAACATAAACGATTTGATTTCGTTTTGATATGGCAGAAAACGAAACAAAATCACTTCGTTAATTTGGCGTTCTTAACGTTAATAAACGAAACGAAATGACTTTGTTTCGTTTATTAACGTTAATTATCGTAACGAAAAGATATTGGTTCATTGGTTAAGCATGCCTGTCTCTTTCTAAAAGCTACTTTCAAACTGTTGTATTTTTTCTTATAACCCGTTGTGCTATCGTTCAATTAATATTCATACTTTTCCTATTTTATTAATTCTCGGTTTTTCCGTAGCATTTATATATATATATTTATTTCCTCATCCTCTTTAAATTTATTAAGAATGTCGTGTTTATATCCTAACTGCTTAGTAAAAAGTGAATCACATCCCTTCGTGGCATGCTGGCTTTGCGATCGGCTTGCTCATATGAAGTGCGACGGTTTATCAGCACGAGTGGTTTACGCACTTAACGATAACGATAAGGGAGTACGTTGGGCTTGTTTGAAATGTAGGCCTACCCAAATTGACCTTTTCAAGGTCTTCAAACAGGCCCGAGATGGATTTTCTGAAATAGGCAAAGAGATTTCCGCTTTATCCGAGAAGTTTAAGCATTATGAGTTGCACTACCACAGAAACCGACTCTAGTTTTAGATTCGAATTCGCGAAGGCTAATTTTAATAAACTCAACCAAATTTTATCTACAATAGTTTGGCCCAAATACGGTGCAGATATTGACAAAAACGTTTCTGACTTCAACGCCGTCATTCACGCTATTCTGGACAGACATGTACCTAAGTGTAAACGTGTTTTCACTCAACTAGTCCAAATATGGTACACCAAAGAACTGAAATCTTTAAAAAACAAAAAAAACGCGTTCCTTCAAGCTGTACAAGAAGACGGGGTCACACTCCGACTACTTGAAGTACTCTATATTGCGTCATAAATATTTTGAATTAAATAAAAAGTGTTACAATACCTATCTCTGTGCCATGAAAAAGAAAATAACTTGCAATCCGAGAGCTTTCTATAATTTCGTGAACTCTAAACGTGGGGTTTAAGGCTTTCTTCTGGTATGAAATACCGTGATGATTTCTCTAGCGACGATCAAGTTATTGCTAATTTATTTGCACAATTTTTCAAATCTAATTATTCCGCTGAATTAATTTCTTTGTCTAGTGAATACCCGTATGAACTTGACTCACTTAACGCAATTAATATTCCATCAATATCTCCAGAAGAGGTTCTTACATATTTAACTTCTTTGAAGGAATCTTATAAATACGGTCCTGATCTAATTCCCACATGTTTTCTCAAAAGATGTGCAGAACACATTTATCTGCCCCTAACTGATTTATTCAACATGTCCCTAAAACATGGAGTTTTTCCTTTTGCTTGGAAGGAATCTTTTCTAATACCCCTCCACAAAAACGGCAGTAGGTCATGTGTAGAAAATTATCGAGGAATTGCAAAATTGTCTGCCATCCCAAAGGTGTTTGAAGCCATTTTTACTAATCAGCTAACATTTTCCATTTCTGCATTGATTGCAAACTCTCAACATGTATTCTGTAGAGGCAAATCTACCATTACCAACCTACTTGAATTCACAACGCATGTTTCTAATGGATTTAGAGAAAATCTTCACACCGATGTTATTTACACTGATTTCAGTAAAGCATTTGACAAAGTTTCCCATTCATTGCTTATCCACAAGCTGGATCGACTTGGTTTCCAACCAGGTCTCACTCAGTGGATATCTTCTTATCTCTGCGGTAGAAAGCAACAAGTAATTTTTAAAAATACTCTTTCAGAGGTCATTAATGTTCCCTCTGGCGTCCCACAGGGCAGTCATCTCGGTCCAATTCTGTTCTTGCTATTTATTAATGATATTTGTACCATAATAAAATATTCCAAAAGTTTAATGTATGCTGATGATGTAAAACTTTTTAGGTCTTATGAGTCTATTGAAGAACGTCCATTGCTTCAAGCGGATTTAAACTGCTTAGTTGCTTGGTGCAACGCGAATTCAATGCCGCTGAACATCAATAAATGTAAGTTCATGTGCTTCTCTCGGAGATCTTTGCCAGCAGCCTCTTACGTAATTGATAATTTTTGTCTTGCATCAGTAAATTATTTTGTTGACTTGAGAGTTACGATGGATGCTAAACTTAGTTTCAACCTTCATATTATGACTACTGCCAATAAGGCTAGAGGTGTTCTATCATTCGTGAAGAGATGGTCTAAAGAATTTAGTAACCCTTATGTAACCAAAGCCCTTTTTACCACATTGGTTAGGCCGATACTAGAATACGGATCAGTAGTCTGGAATCCGCGATATCAAGTTCATGCAGATAGGCTTGAGTCAATACAGAAGCAATTTTTACTTTTTTCTTTAAGGAATTTTCATTGGGACTCTGCATATAATCTTCCACCTTATACTAGTCGGATAAGGCTTATCAATCTTCCAACTCTCGCTAGCCGTAGAGAAATGCTAGGAGTATTATTTATGGCTAAACTACTGAATGGACTAATTTCTAGCCCCTTTCTTTTGAACGAAGTAAACTTCAATATCCCATCACGAGCGTCAAGACATTACAAACCTCTTCTTTTGAGGCAGTGTAGAACTAACTTCGAATTAAATGAACCTTTCCGGTGTTTGTGCTATGATTTTAACTCTCACTCGAATTCATTTTATATAACGGATTCACTTTTTACTATAAGGAAAACTGTCCTATCCTATCTTAACTCGTAACAAAATAAAAGTAAAAATAAAAAATAAAAATCTTTATATGCTAAATCCTTAACTTATTTAACAATTTACTATATGTATAATTTTCTACTGTTATGCATATAATACTCAGCTGATGATTTTTATTCTGTAGCTGAGCAGTTTTAGATCTCGACGCTTAACAAACCTCCGCCTATCAACAACTCGGCAAAAACAAAAACAAATCCGTGCGTCATGCGGATGCGCCCCTCGTGTCGGTTGGGCGGGCTTTGGAGGGTATTAACCCGTTGGGTTTATTATTATTATTAATATGGTAGGTGTCACACCCATTTTACCAAGTTTTTTTCTAAAGTTATATTTTGCATCAATAGACCAATACAATTACCATGTTTCATCCCTTTTTTCGTATTTGGTATATAATTATGGAATTTTTTGTTTTTTCGTAATTTTCGATATCGAAAAAGTGGGCGTGGTCATAGTCAGATTTCGGCCATTTTTTACACCAATACAAAGTGAGTTCAGATAAGTACGTGAACTGAGGTTAGTAAAGATATATCGATTTTTGCTCAAGTTATCGTGTTAACGGCCGAGCGGAAGGACAGACGGCTGACTGTGAATAAAAACTGGGCGTGGCTTCAACCGATTATTTGTTAACAAAAATAGGCCTATGCACTGCGGCTGATCAATACGAATCGATTCATATAACTTTTATATGATTTTACGTATGCTAAGTATGCGAAACAGCCTGTCAATTGATTGTATGGAAATTTTGTTAGCGTATTAATATATAGATAGTGGGTAATATACTGCCTATGCAAGACGGCCGCTATGATGCCGGATGCCGCTCTGACCTATAATCAAAAAAGTTTTTGGGACGTTTTTTTGTTTCGTAATTAGCATAAAAGGCAATATAAAAAATGTAATGTTACATTTTTGTAACTTTTTCTTTTTTGTTCAGTAAAAGACGTACTTTATCTAAAATGAGGATTAAATCTGCAAATGCAACAACATTTTCGAGAAAATTTGCCATTAATGGTTATAAATAAATTAGTTTCAACAAAAGTTGACTCATTATTTGTGATTTCATGTTTTTTTGAAAACAACTAAAATAAAAAACAAAAAATCTGTTAAATAAAAACTTATGTATTTACGTGTAGGTAAAATTTGCCACAAAAAATGGGCCGGTCAAAAATTAATTCTATTTAAGATTTTTGGTACGCTACAAATTATTTTGGAACAATTTTTTAGGAATTTGGTAGAGGCTATTATAAGTATGCGGCAACAATGGGAAACCATATTTGTATGTAGGTGAAACATTTGTGCCTTCGAATTTAGCGGGGATACATAAAGTTTGAAATTCACATTAAACACTTACATAATTGTGATATCGCCATAAAGGTGGACCAGGGGTGACCCTAGAATTTGTTTGTACGATATGGGTATCAAATAAAGGTGTTAATGAGTATTTTAAATGGGTGTGGACCTTAGTTCTATAAGTGGACGCCTTTTCAAGATATCGCCATAAAAGTGGACCAGGGGTGACTCTAGAATTTGTTTGTACGATATGGGTATCAAATGAAAGGTGTTAATGAGTATTTTAAAAGGGAGTGGGCCTTAGTTCTATAGGTGGATGCCTTTTCGAGATATCGCCATAAAGGTGGCCAGGGGTGACTCTAGAACTTTTTTGTACGATATGGGTATCAAATTAAAGGTTTTAAAGAGGGTTTTAAAAGGGAGTGGCCCTTAGTTTTATATGTGAAGGCGTTTTCGAGATATCGACCAAATGGTGGACCAGGGTGATCCAGAACATCATCTGTCGGGTACCGCTAATTTATTTATATATGTAATACCACGAATAGTATTCCTTCCAAGATTCCAAGGGCTTTTGATTTCGCCCTGCAAAACTTTTTCATTTTATTCTACTTAATATGGTAGGTGTCACACCCATTTTACCAGGTTTTTTTCTAGAGTTATATTTTGCATCAATAGACCAATACAATTACCATGTTTCATCCCTTTTTTCGTATTTGGTATATAATTATGGAATTTTTTGTTTTTTCGTAATTTTCGATATCGAAAAAGTGGGCGTGGTCATAGTCGGATTTCGGCCATTTTTTACACCAATACAAAGTGAGTTCAGATAAGTACGCTCAAGTTATCGTGTTAACGGCCGAGCGGAAGGACAGACGGCTGACTGTGTATATAAACTGGTCGTGGCTTCAACCGATTTTGCCCTTTTTCACAGAAAACAGTTATCGTCCTAGAGTCTAAGCCTCTACCAAATTTTACAAGGATTGGTAAATTTTTGTTCGACTTATGGCATTAAAAGTATCCTAGACAAATTAAATATTTTGTTGCAACATATCGTTACTGGAGTTGAATGTTGACATAATTTACTTATATACGGTAAATATATTAACTTTTCTTTTAAAATTTGAATTTAAAAAAAAATTTTTTGAAAAGGTGCGTGGTCGTTCTCCGATTTTGCTAATTTTTATTAAGCAGACATATAGTAATAAGAGTAACGTTCCTGCCAGATTTCATCATGACATCTTCAACGACTGCCAATTTACAGCTTGCAAAACTTATAAATTACCTTCTTTTAAAAGTGGGCGGTGCCACGCCCATTGTCTAAAATTTTACTAGTTTTCTATTCTGCATCGTAAGCTCAACTCACCTACCAAGTTTCATTGCTTAATCCGTATTTGGTAATGAATTATCGCACTTTTCGATTTTTCGAAATTTTCGATATCGAAAAACTGGGCGTGGTTATTGTCCGATATCGTTCATTTTAAATAGCGATCTGAGATGAGTGCCCAGGAACCCACATAAAAAATGTCATCAAGATACCTTAAAATTTACTCAAGATATCGTGTTAACGGACGGACGGACGGACGGACAGACATGGCTCAATCGAATTTTTTTTCGATACTGATGATTCTGATATATGGAAGTCTATATCTATCTCGATTCCTTTATACCTGTACAACCAACCGTTATCCAATCAAAGGTAATATACTCTGTGAGCTCTGCTCAACTGAGTATAAAAATGTAATGTTATATTTCTGTAACTTTTTCTTTTTTGTTCAGTATAAGACGTACTTTATCTAAAATCAGGATTAAATCTGCAAATGCAACAACATTTTCGAGCAAATTTGCCATTAATTGTTATAAATAAATTAGTTAGTTTCAACAAAAGTTAACTCATTATTTGTGATTTCATGTTTTTTTGAAAACAACTAAAATAAAAAAACAAAGAATCTGTTAAATAAAGACTTATGTATTTACGTGTAGGTAAAATTTGCCACAAAAAATGGGACGGTCAAAAATTAATTCTATTTAAGATTTTTGGTACGCTATAAATTATTTTGAAACAATTTTTTAGGATTTTGGTAGAGGCTATTATAGGTAAGTGGCAACAATGGGAAACCATATTTGTATGTAGGTGAAACATTTGTGCCTTCGAATTTAGTGGGGATACATAAAATTTAAAATTCACATTAAACACTTAGATAATAGTTCCCAAAGACGGCGCGCTTGTGCATAAAGGTTTAGGTCTTTGAAATTCGCATTAGAAAACTTAGATAATTGTTCCCAAAGATGGCGCGCTTGTGCACGATAATGAATTACGATATTTGCATGAATTGTTCGAATTTACAAAAAACTTTTGCTATTAATTATAAACAAATAGAGTAATATTTGTTAACTAAAATAGGCCTATGCACTGCGGCTGATCAATACGAATCGATTCATATAACTTTTATATGATTTTACGTATGCTAAGTATGCGAAACAGCATGTCAATTGAGTGTATGGAAATTTTGTTAGCGTATTAATATATAGATAGTGGGTAATATACTGCCTATGCAAGACGGCCGCTATGATGCCGGTTGCCGCTCTGACCTAAAATCAAAAAAGTTTTTGGGACGTTTTTTGCTTCGTAATTAGCATAAAAGGCAATATAAAAAATGTAATGTTATATTTTTGGAATTTTTTCTTTTTTGTTCAGTATAAGACGTACTTTTTCTAAAATGAGGATTAAATCTGCAAATGCAACAACATTTTCGAGCAAATTTGCCATTAATTGTTATAAATAAATTAGTTAGTTTCAACAAAAGTTAACTCATTATTTGTGATTTAATGTTTTTTTGAAAACAACTAAAATAAAAAACAAAAAATCTGTTAAATAAAGACTTATGTATTTACGTGTAGGTAAAATTTGCCACAAAAAATGGGCCGGTCAAAAATTAATTCTATTTAAGATTTTTGGTACGCTATAAACTATTTTGAAACAATTTTTTTAGGATTTTGGTTGAGGCTAATATAGGTAAGTGGCAACAATGGGAAACCATATTTGTATGTAGGTAAAATTTTAGCGGGGATACATAAAATTTGAAATTCACATCAAACACTTACATAATTGTTCCCAAAGACGGCGCGCTTGTGCACGATAATGAATTACGATATTTGTATGAATTGTTCGAATTTACAAAAAACTTTTTCTATTAATTATAAACAAATAGAGTAATATTTGTTAACAAAAATAGGCATATGCACTGCGGCTGATCAATACGAATCGATTCATATAACTTGTATATGATTTTACGTATGCTAAGTATGCGAAACAGCCTGTCAATTGATTGTAAGGAAATTTTGTTAGCGTATTAATATATAGATAGTGGGTAATATACTGCCTATGCAAGACGGCCGCTATGATGCCGGTTGCCGCTCTGACCTAAAATCAAAAAAGTTTTTGGGACGTTTTTTGCTTCGTAATTAGCATAAAAGGCAATATAAAAAATGTAATGTTATATTATTGTAACTTTTTCTTTTTTGTTCAGTATAAGACGTACTTTATCTAAAATGAGGATTAAATCTGCCAATGCAACAACATTTCCGAGCAAATTTGCCATTAATTGTTATAAATAAATTAGTTTCAACAAAAGTTAACTCATTATTTGTGATTTCATGTTTTTTTGAAAACAACTAAAATAAAAAACAAAGAATCTGTTAAATTAAGTCTTATGTATTTACGTGTAGGTAAAATTTGCCACAAAAATGGGCCGGTCAAAAATTAATTCTATTTAAGATTTTTGGTACGCTATAAATTGTTTTGGAACAATTTTTTAGGATTTTGGTAGAGGCTATTATAGGTAAGCGGCAACAATGGGAAACCATATTTGTATGCAGGTGAAACATTTGTGCCTTCGAATTTAGCGGGGATGCATAAAATTTGAAATTCACATTAAACACTTAGATAATTGTTCCCAAAGACGGCGCGCTTGTGCATAAAGGTTTAGGTCTTTGAAATTCGCATTAAAAAACTTAGATAATTATTCCCAAAGATGGCGCGCTTGTGCACGATAATGAATTACGATATTTGTATGAATTGTTCGAATTTACAAAAAACTTTTGCTATTAATTATAAACAAATAGAGTAATATTTGTTAACAAAAATAGGCCTATGCACTGCGGCTGATCAATACGAATCGATTCATATAACTTTTATATGATTTTACGTATGCTAAGTATGCGAAACAGCCTGTCAATTGATTGTATGGAAATTTTGTTAGCGTATTAATATATAGATAGTGGGTAATATACTGCCTATGCAAGACGGCCGCTATGATGCCGGTTGCCCCTCTGACCTAAAATCAAAAAAGTTTTTGGGACGTTTGTTTGTTTCGTAATTAGCATAAAAGGCAATATAAACAAGTAAGGAAGGCTAAGTTCGGGTGTAACCGCACATTACATACTCAGTTGAGAGCTGTGGAGACAAAGTAAGGGAAAATCACCATGTTGTAAAAAGAACCTAGGGTAACCCTGGAATGTGTTTGTATGACATGTGTGTCAAATGGAAGGTATTAAAGAGTATTTTAAGAGGAAGTGGGCCATAGTTCTATAGGTAGACGCCATTTAGGGATATCGCCATAAAGGTGGACCTGGCCTGTCTCTAGAATTTGTTTGTACGATATGGGTATCAAATGAAAGGTATTAATGAGTATTTTAAAAGGGCGTGGGCCTTAGTTCTATAGGTGGACGCCTTTTCGAAATATCGCCTCTAGAATTTGTTTGTACGATATGGGTATCAAATGAAAGGTGTTAATGAGTATTTTAAAAAGGAGTTGGCCTTAGTTCTATGTGTGGACGCCTTTTCGAGATATCGCCATAAACGTGGACCGATATGGGTATCAAATGAAAGGTGTTAAAGAGTATTTTAAAAGGGCGTGGGCCTTAGTTCTATAGGTGGACGCCTTTTCGAAATATCGCCATAAAGGTGGACCAGGGGCGACTCTAGAATTTGTTTGTACTATATGGGTATCAAATGAAAGGTGTTAATGAGTATTTTAAAAGGGAGTGGGCCTTAGTTCTATAGGTGGACGCCTTTTCGGAATATAGTTATAAAAGTGGACCAGGGTTGACTCTAGAATGCGTTTGTACAATATGGGTATCAAACGAAAGGTGTTAATAAGTGTTTTAAAAGGGAGTGGGCCTTAGTTCTATTGGTGGACGTTTTTTCGGAATATCGTTATAAAAGTGGGCCAGGGGTGACTCAATAATGCGTTTGTACAATATGGGTATCAAATGAAAGTTGTTAATGAGTATTTTAAAAGGGCGTGGGCCTTAGTTCTATAAGTGGACGCCTTTTCGAAATATCGCCATAAAGGTGGACCAGGGGCGTCTCTAGAATTTGTTTGTACGATATGGGTATCAAAAAAAACGTGTTAATGAGTATTTTAAAAAGGAGTGGGCCTTAGTTTTTTGTGTGGACGCCTTTTCGAGATATCGCCATAAACTTGGACCGATATGGGTATCAAATGAAAGGTGTTAATGAGTATTTTAAAAGGGCGTGGGCCTTAGTTCTATAGGTGGACGCCTTTTCGAAATATCGCCATAAAGGTGGACCAGGGGCGACTCCAGAATTTGTTTGTACGATATGGGTATCAAATAAAAGGTGTTAATGAGTATTTTAAAAAGAAGTGGGCCTTAGTTCTATGTGTGGACGCCTTTTCGAAATATCGCCATAAAGGTGGACCAGGGGCGAATCTAGAATTTGTTTGTACGATATGGGTATCAAATGAAAGGTGTTAATGAGTATTTTAAAAAGGAGTGGGCCTTAGTTTTATAGGTGGATGCCTTTTCGAGATATCGCCATAAACGTGGACCAGGGGTGACTCTAGAATTTGTTTGTACGATATGGGTATCAAATGAACGGTGTTAATGAGTATTTTAAATGGGCGTGGGCCTTAGTTCTATAGGTGGACGCCTTTTCGAAATATCGCCATAAAGGTGGACCAGGGGCGACTCTAGAATTTGTTTGTACGATATGGGTATCAAATAAAAGGTGTTAATGAGTATTTTAAAAGGGAGTGGGCCTTAGTTCTATGTGTGGACGCCTTTTCGAGATATCGCCATAAACGTGGACAAGGGGTGATTCTAGAATTTGTTTGTACTATATGGGTATCAAATGAAAGGTGTTAATGAGTATTTTAAAAGGGAGTGGGCCTTAGTTCTATAGGTGGATGCCTTTTCGATATATCGCTATTAATGTGGGCCAGGGGTGACTCTAGAATTTGTTTGTACGATATGAGTATCAAATAAAAGGTGTTAATGAGTATTTTAAAAAGGAGTGGGCCTTAGTTCTATGTGTGGACGCCTTTTCGAGATATCGCCATAAACGTGGACCGATATGGGTATCAAATGACTTAGTTCTTTTCGAAATATCACCATAAAGGTGGACCAGGGGCGACTCTAGAATCTGTTTGTACGATATGGGTATCAAATGAAAGGTGTTAATGAGTATTTTAAAACGGAGTGGGCCTTAGTTCTATGTGTGGACGCCTTTTCGAGATATCGCCATAAACGTGGACCAGGGGTGATTCTAGAATTTGTTTGTACTATATGGGTATCAAATGAAAGGTGTTAATGAGTATTTTAAAAGGGAGTGGGCCTTAGTTCTATAGGTGGATGCCTTTTCGATATATCGCTATTAACGTGGACCAGGGGTGACTCTAGAATTTGTTTGTACGATAACAGTATCAAATAAAAGGTGTTAATGAGTATTTTAAAAAGGAGTGGGCCTTAGTTCTATGTGTGGATGCCTTTTCGAGATATCGCCATAAACGTGGACAAGGGGCGATTCTAGAATTTGTTTGTACTATATGGGTATCAAAAGAAAGGTGTTAATTAGTATTTTAAAAGGGAGTGGGCCTTAGTTCTATAGGTGGATGCCTTTTCGATATATCGCTATTAACGTGGGCCAGGGGTGACTCTAGAATTTGTTTGTACGATATGAGTATCAAATAAAAGGTGTTAATGAGTATTTTAAAAAGGAGTGGGCCTTAGTTCTATGTGTGGACGCCTTTTCGAGATATCGCCATAAACGTGGACCGATATGGGTATCAAATGACTTAGTTCTTTTCGAAATATCGCCATAAAGGTGGACCAGGGGTGACCGTAGAATTTGTTTGTACGATATGGGTATCAAATAAAGGTGTTAATGAGTATTTTAAATGGGTGTGGACCTTAGTTCTATAAGTGGACGCCTTTTCAAGATATCGCCATAAAAGTGGACCAGGGGTGACTCTAGAATTTGTTTGTACGATATGGGTATCAAATGAAAGGTGTTAATGAGTATTTTAAAAGGGAGTGGGCCTTAGTTCTATAGGTGGATGCCTTTTCGAGATATCGCCATAAAGGTGGCCAGGGGTGACTCTAGAACTTTTTTGTACGATATGGGTATCAAATTAAAGGTATTAATGAGGGTTTTAAAAGGGAGTGGCCCTTAGTTGTATATGTGAAGGCGTTTTCGAGATATCGACCAAATGGTGGACCAGGGTGATCCAGAACATCATCTGTCGGTTACCGCTAATTTATTTATATATGTAATACCACGAATAGTATTCCTTCCAAGATTCCAAGGGCTTTTGATTTCGCCCTGCAAAACTTTTTCATTTTTTCTACTTAATATGGTAGGTGTCACACCCATTTTACCAAGTTTTTTTCTAGAGTTATATTTTGCATCAATAGACCAATACAATTACCATGTTTCATCCCTTTTTTCGTATTTGGTATATAATTATGGAATTTTTTGTTTTTTCGTAATTTTCGATATCGAAAAAGTGGGCGTGGTCATAGTCGGATTTCGGCCATTTTTTACACTAATACAAAGTGAGTTCAGATAAGTACGTGAACTGAGTTTAGTAAAGATATATCGATTTTTGCTCAAGTTATCGTGTTAACGGCCGAGCGGAAGGACAGACGGTCGACTGTGTATAAAAAATGGGCGTGGCTTCAACCGATTTCGCCCTTTTTCACAGAAAACAGTTATCGTCCTAGAATCTAAGCCTCTACGAAATTTCACAAGGATTGGTAAATTTTTGTTCGACTTATGGCATTAAATGTATTCTAGAAGAATTAAATGAAAAAGGGCGGAGCCACGCCCATTTTGAAATTTTCTTTTATTTTTGTATTTTGTTGCACCATATCATTACTGGAGTTGAATGTAGACATAATTTACTTATATACTGTAAAGATATTAACTTTTCTTTTAAAATTTGAATTAAAAAAAAAAAAAAATTTAAGAAGTGGGCGTGGTCGTTCTCCGATTTTGCTAATTTTTATTAAGCAGACATATAGTAATAAGAGTAACGTTCCTGCCAAATTTCATTAAGATATCTTCATCGACTGCCAAATTACAGCTTGCAAAACTTCTAAATTACCTTCTTTTAAAAGTGGGCGGTGAAACGCCCATTGTCAAAAATTTTACTAGTTTTCTATTCTGCGTCATAGGTTCAACTGACCTACCAAGTTTCATTGATTAATCCATATTTGGTAATGAGTTATCGCACTTTTTCTATTTTTCGAAATTTTCGATATCGAAAAAGTGGGCGTGGTTATTGTCCGATATCGTTCATTTTAAATAGCGATCTGAGATGAGTGTCCAGGAACCTACATACCAAATTTCATCAAGATACCTCAAAATTTACTCAAGTTATCGTGTTAACGGACGGACGGAGGGACGGGCATGGCTCAATCGAATTTTTTTTGGATACTGATGATTTTGATATATGGAAGTCTATATCTATCTCGATTCCTTTATACCTGTACAACCAACCGTTATCCAATCAAAGTTAATATACTCTGTGAGCTCTGCTCAACTGAGTATAAAAATGTAATGTTATATTTTTGTAACTTTTTCTTTTTTGTTCAGTATAAGACGTACTTTATCTAAAATGAGGATTAAATCTGCAAATGCAACAACATTTCCGAGCAAATTTGCCATTAATTGTTATAAATAAATTAGTTTCAACAAAAGTTAACTCATTATTTGTGATTTTATGTTTTTTTGAAAACAACTAAAATAAAAAACAAAGAATCTGTTAAATAAAGACTTATGTATTTACGTGTAGTTAAAATTTGCCACAAAAAATGGGCCGGTCAAAAATTAATTCTATTTAAGATTTTTGGTACGCTATAAATTATTTTGGAACAATTTTTTGAGATTTTGGTAGATGCTATTATAGGTAAGCGGCAACAATGGGAAACCATATTTGTATGTAGGTGAAACATTTGTGCCTTCGAATTTAGCGGGGATACATAAAATTTTAAATTCACATTAAACACTTACATAATTGTTCCCAAAGACGGCGCGCTTGTGCATAAAGGTTTAGGTCTTTGAAATTCGCATTAGAAAACTTAGATAATTGTTCCCAAAAATGGCGCGCTTGTGCACGATAATGAATTATGATATTTGTATGAATTGTTCGAATTTACAAAAAACTTTTTCTATTAATTATAAACAAATTGAGTAATATTAGTTAACAAAAATAGGCCTATGCACTGCGGCTGATCAATGCGAATCGATTCATATAACTTTTATATGATTTTACGTATGCTAAGTATGCGAAACAGCCTGTCAATTGATTGTGTGGAAATTTTGTTAGCGTATTAATATATAGATAGTGGGTAATATACTGCCTATGCAAGACGGCCGCTATGATACCGGTTGCCGCTCTAATCTAAAATCAAAAAAGTTTTTGGGACGTTTTTTTGTTTCGTAATTAGCATAAAAGGCAATATAAACAAGTAAGGAAGGCTAAGTTCGGGTGTAACCGAACATTACATACTCAGTTGAGAGCTATGGAGACAAAGTAAGGGAAAATCACCATGTTGTAAAAAGAACCTAGGGTAACCCTGGAATGTGTTTGTATGACATGTGTGTCAAATGGAAGGTATTAAAGAGTATTTTAAGAGGAAGTGGGCCATAGTTCTATAGATGGACGCCATTTAGGGATATCGCCATAAAGGTGGACCAGGCCTGACTCTAGAATTTGTTTGTACGATATGGGTATCAAATGAAAGGTGTTAATGAGTATTTTAAAAGGGAGTGGACCTTAATTCTATAGGTGGACGCCTTTTCGGAATATAGTTATAAACGTGGACCAGGGTTGACTCTAGAATACGTTTGTACAATATGGGTATCAAACGAAAGGTGTTAATAAGTGTTTTAAAAGGGAGTGGGCCTTAGTTCTATAGGTGGACGCCTTTTCGGAATATCGTTATAAACGTGGACCAGGGGTGACTCAAGAATTTGTTTGTACTATATGGGTATCAAATGAAAGGTGTTAATGGGTATTTTAAAAGGGAGTGGGCCTTAGTTCTATAGGTGGATGCCTTTTCAGAATATAGTTATAAAAGTAGACCAGGGTTGACTCTAGAATGCGTTTGTACAATATGGGTATCAAACGAAAGGTGTTAATGAGTATTTTAAAAGGGCGTGGACCTTAGTTCTATAGGTGGACGCCTTTTCGAGATATCGCCATAAAGGTGGACCAGGGGTGACTCTAGAATGGGTTTGTACAATATGGGTATCACATGAAAGGTGTTAATGAGTATTTTAAAAGGGCGTGGGCCTTAGTTCTATAGGTGGACGCCTTTTCGAAATATCGCCATAAAGGTGGACCAGAGGTGACTCTAGAATTTGTTTGTACGATATGGGTATCAAATGAAAGGTGTTAATGAGTATTTTAAAAAGGAGTGGGCCTTAGTTCTATATGTGGACGCCTTTTCGAGATATCGTTATAAACGTGGACCAGGGGTGACTCTAGAATGCGTTTGTACAATATGGGTATCAAATGAAAGGTGTTAATGAGTATTTTAAAAGGGCGTGGGCCTTAGTTCTATAGGTGGACGCCTTTTCGAAATATCGCCATAAAGGTGGACCAGAGGTGACTCTAGAATTTGTTTGTACGATATGGGTATCAAATGAAAGGTGTTAATGAGTATTTTAAAAAGGAGTGGGCCTTAGTTCTATATGTGGACGCCTTTTCGAGATATCGTCATAAACGTGGACCAGGGGTGACTCTAGAATTTGTTTGTACTATATGGGTGTCAAATGAAAGGTGTTAATGAGTATTTTAAAAGGGCGCGTGTCTTAGTTTTGTAGGTGGATGTCTTTTCGAGATATCGGCATAAACGTGGACCAGGGGTGACTCTAGAATTTGTTTGTACGATATGGGTATCAAATGAAAGGTGTTAATGAGTATTTTAAAAGGGCGTGGGCCTTAGTTCTATAGGTGGACGCCTTTTCGAAATATCGCCATAAAGGTCGACCAGGGGCGACTCTAGAATTTGTTTTTACGATATGGGTATCAAATAAAAGGTGTTAATGAGTATTTTAAAAAGGAGTGGGCCTTAGTTTTATGTGTGGACTTCTTTTCGAGATATCGCCATAAACTTGGACCGATATGGGTATCAAATGAAAGGTGTTAATGAGTATTTTAAAAGGGCGTGGGCCTTAGTTCTATAGGTGGACGCCTTTTCGAAATATCGCCATAAAGGTGGACCAGGGGCGACTCTAGAATTTGTTTGTACGATATGGGTATCAAATGAAAGAGGTTAATGAGTATTTTAAAAAGGAGTGGGCCTTAGTACTATATGTGGACGCCTTTTCGAGATATCGTCATAAACGTGGACCAGGGGTGACTCTAGAATGCGTTTGTACAATATGGGTATCAAATGAAAGGTGTTAATGAGTATTTTAAAAGGGCGTGGGCCTTAGTTCTATAGGTGGACGCCTTTTCGAAATATCGCCATAAAGGTGGACCAGAGGTGACTCTAGAATTTGTTTGTACGATATGGGTATCAAATAAAAGGTGTTAATGAGTATTTTATAAAGGAGTGAGCCTTAGTTCTATGTGTGGACGCCTTTTCGAAATATCGCCATTAAGGTGGACCAGGGGCGACTCTAGAATTTGTTTGTACGATATGGGTATCAAATGAAAGGTATTAATGAGTATTTTAAAAAGGAGTGGGCCTTAGTTTTATAGGTGGATGCCTTTTCGAGATATCGCCATAAACGTGGACCAGGAGTGGGCCTTAGTTCTATAGGTGGACGCCTTTTCAGAATATAGTTATAAAAGTAGACCAGGGTTGACTCTAGAATGCGTTTGTACAATATGGGTATCAAACGGAAGGTGTTAATAAGTGTTTTAAAAGGGAGTGGGCCTTAGTTCTATAGGTGGACGCCTTTTGGGAATATCGTTATAAAAGTGGACCAGGGGTGACTCTAGACTGCATTTGTACAATATGGGTATCAAATGAAAGGTGTTAATGAGTATTTTAAAAGGGCGTGGACCTTAGCTCTATAGGTGAACGCCTTTTCGAGATATCGCCATAAAGGTGGACCAGGGGCGACTCTAGAATGCGTTTGTACAATATGGGTATCAAATGAAAGGTGTTAATGAGTATTTTAAAAGGGCGTGGGCCTTAGTTCTATAGGTGGACGCCTTTTCGAAATATCGCCATAAAGGTGGACCAGAGGAGACTCTAGAATTTGTTTGTACGATATGGGTATCAAATGAAAGGTGTTAATGAGTATTTTAAAAAGGAGAGGGCCTTAGTTCTATATGTGGACGCCTTTTCGAGATATCGTCATAAACGTGGACCAGGGGTGACTCTAGAATTTGTTTGTACTATATGGGTATCAAATGAAAGGTGTTAATGAGTATTTTAAAAGGGCGTGTGCCTTAGTTTTGTAGGTGGATGTCTATTCGAGATATCGGCATAAACGTGGACCAGGGGTGACTCTAGAATTTGTTTGTACGATATGGGTATCAAATGAAAGGTGTTAATGAGTATTTTAAAAGGGCGTGGGCCTTAGTTCTATAGGTGGACGCCTTTTCGAAATATCGCCATAAAGGTGGACCAGGGGCGACTCTAGAATTTGTTTGTACGATATGGGTATCAAATAAAAGGTGTTAATGCGCATTTTAAAAAGGAGTGGGCCTTAGTTTTATGTGTGGACTTCTTTTCGAGATATCGCCATAAACTTGGACCGATATGGGTATCAAATGAAAGATGTTAATAGTATTTTAAAAGGGCGTGGGCCTTAGTTCTATAGGTGGACGCCTTTTCGAAATATCGCCATAAAGGTGGAACAGGGGCGACTCTAGAATTTGTTTGTACGATATGGGTATCAAATAAAAGGTGTTAATGAGTATTTTATAAAGGAGTGGGCCTTAGTTCTATGTGTGGACGCCTTTTCGAAATATCGCCATTAAGGTGGACCAGGGGCGACTCTAGAATTTGTTTGTACGATATGGGTATCAAATGAAAGGTGTTAATGAGTATTTTAAAAAGCAGTGGGCCTTAGTTTTATAGGTGGATGCCTTTTCGAGATATCGCCATAAACGTGGACCAGGGGTGACTCTAGAATTTGTTTGTACGATATGGGTATCAAATGAAAGGTGTTAATGAGTATTTAAAAAGGGCGTGGGCCTTAGTTCTATAGGTGGACGCCTTTTCGAAATATCGCCATAAAGGTGGAACAGGGGCGACTCTAGAATTTGTTTGTACGATATGGGTATCAAATAAAAGGTGTTAATGAGTATTTTAAAAAGGAGTGGGCCTTAGTTTTATGTGTGGACTTCTTTTCGAGATATCGCCATAAACTTGGACCGATATGGGTATCAAATGAAAGGTGTTAATGAGTATTTAAAAAGGGCGTGGGCCTTAGTTCTATAGGTGGACGCCTTTTCGAAATATCGCCATAAAGGTGGACCAGGGGCGACTCTAGAATTTGTTTGTACGATATGGGTATCAAATGAAAGAGGTTAATGAGTATTTTAAAAAGGAGTGGGCCTTAGTTCTATATGTGGACGCCTTTTCGAAATATCGTCATAAACGTGGACCAGGGGTGACTCTAGAATGCGTTTGTACAATATGGGTATCAAATGAAAGGTGTTAATGAGTATTTTAAAAGGGCGTGGGCCTTAGTTCTATAGGTGGACGCCTTTTCGAAATATCGCCATAAAGGTGGACCAGAGGTGACTCTAGAATTTGTTTGTACGATATGGGTATCAAATAAAAGGTGTTAATGAGTATTTTATAAAGGAGTGAGCCTTAGTTCTATGTGTGGATGCCTTTTCGAAATATCGCCATTAAGGTGGACCAGGGGCGACTCTAGAATTTGTTTGTACGATATGGGTATCAAATGCAAGGTGTTAATGAGTATTTTAAAAGGAGTGGGCCTTAGTTTTATAGGTGGATGCCTTTTCGAGATATCGCCATAAACGTGGACCAGGAGTGGGCCTTAGTTCTATAGGTGGACGCCTTTTCAGAATATAGTTATAAAAGTAGACCAGGGTTGACTCTAGAATGCGTTTGTACAATATGGGTATCAAACGAAAGGTGTAAATAAGTGTTTTAAAAGGGAGTGGGCCTTAGTTCTATAGGTGGACGCCTTTTGGGAATATCGTTATAAAAGTGGACCAGGGGTGACTCTAGACTGCGTTTGTACAATATGGGTATCAAATGAAAGGTGTTAATGAGTATTTTAAAAGGGCGTGGACCTTAGCTCTATAGGTGAACGCCTTTTCGAGATATCGCCATAAAGGTGGACCAGGGGTGACTCTAGAATGCGTTTGTACAATATGGGTATCAAATGAAAGGTGTTAATGAGTATTTTAAAAGGGCGTGGGCCTTAGTTCTATAGGTGGACGCCTTTTCGAAATATCGCCATAAAGGTGGACCAGAGGTGACTCTAGAATTTGTTTGTACGATATGGGTATCAAATGAAAGGTGTTAATGAGTATTTTAAAAAGGAGTGGGCCTTAGTTCTATATGTGGACGCCTTTTCGAGATATCGTCATAAACGTGGACCAGAGGTGACTCTAGAATTTGTTTGTACGATATGGGTATCAAATGAAAGGTGTTAATGAGTATTTTAAAAAGGAGTGGGCCTTAGTTCTATATGTGGACGCCTTTTCGAGATATCGTCATAAACGTGGACCAGGGGTGACTCTAGAATTTGTTTGTACGATATGGGTATCAAATGAAAGGTGTTAATGAGTATTTTAAAAGGGCGTGGGCCTTAGTTCTATAGGTGGACGCCTTTTCGAAATATCGCCATAAAGGTGGACCAGGGGCGACTCTAGAATTTGTTTGTACGATATGGGTATCAAATAAAAGGTGTTAATGAGCATTTTAAAAAGGAGTGGGCCTTAGTTTTATGTGTGGACTTCTTTTCGAGATATCGCCATAAACTTGGACCGATATGGGTATCAAATGAAAGATGTTAATGAGTATTTTAAAAGGGCGTGGGCCTTAGTTCTATAGGTGGACGCCTTTTCGAAATATCGCCATAAAGGTGGAACAGGGGCGACTCTAGAATTTGTTTGTACGATATGGGTATCAAATAAAAGGTGTTAATGAGTATTTTATAAAGGAGTGGGCCTTAGTTCTATGTGTGGAAGCCTTTTCGAAATATCGCCATTAAGGTGGACCAGGGGCGACTCTAGAATTTGTTTGTACGATATGGGTATCAAATGAAAGGTGTTAATGAGTATTTTAAAAAGCAGTGGGCCTTAGTTTTATAGGTGGATGCCTTTTCGAGATATCGCCATAAACGTGGACCAGGGGTGACTCTAGAATTTGTTTGTACGATATGGGTATCAAATGAAAGGTGTTAATGAGTATTTTAAAAGGGCGTGGGTCTTAGTTCTATAGGTGGACGCCTTTTCGAAATATCGCCATAAAGGTGGAACAGGGGCGACTCTAGAATTTGTTTGTACGATATGGGTATCAAATAAAAGGTGTTAATGAGTATTTTAAAAAGGAGTGGGCCTTAGTTTTATGTGTGGACTTCTTTTCGAGATATCGCCATAAACTTGGACCGATATGGGTATCAAATGAAAGGTGTTAATGAGTATTTTAAAAGGGCGTGGGCCTTAGTTCTATAGGTGGACGCCTTTTCGAAATATCGCCATAAAGGTGGACCAGGGGCGACTCTAGAATTTGTTTGTACGATATGGGTATCAAATAAAAGGTGTTAATGAGTATTTTATAAAGGAGTGGGCCTTAGTTCTATGTGTGGACGCCTTTTCGAAATATCGCCATTAAGGTGGACCAGGGGCGACTCTAGAATTTGTTTGTACGATATGGGTATCAAATGAAAGGTGAGTATTTTAAAAAGCAGTGGGCCTTAGTTTTATAGGTGGATGCCTTTTCGAGGTATCGCCATAAACGTGGACCAGGGGTGACTCTAGAATTTGTTTGTACGATATGGGTATCAAATGAAAGGTGTTAATGAGTATTTTAAAAGGGCGTGGGCCTTAGTTCTATAGGTGGACGCCTTTTCGAAATATCGCCATAAAGGTGGAACAGGGGCGACTCTAGAATTTGTTTGTACGATATGGGTATCAAATAAATGGTGTTAATGAGTATTTTAAAAAGGAGTGGGCCTTAGTTTTATGTGTGGACTTCTTTTCGAGATATCGCCATAAACTTGGACCGATATGGGTATCAAATGAAAGGTGTTAATGAGTATTTTAAAAGGGCGTGGGCCTTAGTTCTATAGGTGGACGCCTTTTCGAAATATCGCCATAAAGGTGGACCAGGGGCGACTCTAGAATTTGTTTGTACGATATGGGTATCAAATAAAAGGTGTTAATGAGTATTTTATAAAGGAGTGAGCCTTAGTTCTATGTGTGGACGCCTTTTCGAAATATCGCCATTAAGGTGGACCAGGGGTGACTCTAGAATTTGTTTGTACGATATGGGTATCAAATGAAAGGTGTTAATGAGTATTTTAAAAAGGAGTGGGCCTTAGTTTTATAGGTGGATGCCTTTTCGAGATATCGCCATAAACGTGGACAAGGAGTGGGCCTTAGTTCTATAGATGGACGCCTTTTCGGAATATAGTTATAAAAGTGGACCAGGGTTGACTTTAGAATGCGTTTTTACAATATGGGTATCAAGTGAAAGGTGTTAATGAGTATTTTAAAAGGGCGTGGGCCTTAAAATAAAAAACAAAAAATCTGTTAAATAAAGACTTATGTATTTACGTGTAGGTAAAATTTGCCACAAAAAATGGGCCGGTCAAAAATTAATTCTATTTAAGATTTTTGGTACGCTATAAATTATTTTGAAACAATTTTTTTAGGATTTTGGTAGAGGCTATTATAGGTAAGTGGCAAAATGGGAAACCATATTTGTATGTATGTGAAACATTTGTGCCTTCGAATTTAGCGCGGATACATAAAATTTGAAATTCACATTAAACACTTAGATAATTGTTCCCAAAGACGGCGCGCTTGTGCATAAAGGTTTATTTCTTTGAAATTCGCACTAGAAAACTTAGATAATTGTTCCCAAAGATGGCGCGCTTGTGCATGATAATGAATACGATATTTGTATGAATTGTTCGAATTTACAAAACACTTTTTCTATTAATTATAAACAAATAGAGTAATATTTGTTAACAAAAATAGGCCTATGCACTGCGGCTGATCAATGCGAATCGATTCTTATAACTGTTATATGATTTTACGTATGCTAAGTATGCGAAACAGCCTGTCAATTGATTGTATGGAAATTTTTTTAGCGTATTAATATATAGATAGTGGGTAATATACTGCCTATGCAAGACGGCCGCTATGATGCCGGGTGCCGCTCTAATCTAAAATCAGAAAAGTTTTTGGGACATTTTTTTGTTTCGTAATTAGCATAAAAGGCAATATAAACAAGTAAGGAAGGTTAAGTTCGGGTGTAACCGAACATAACATACTCAGTTGAGAGCTATGGAGACAAAATAAGGAAAATCAATCTGGGGTAACCCTGGAATGTGGTTGTATAACATGTGTATCAAATGAAAGGTATTAAAGAGTATTTTAAGAGAGAATAGGCCATAGTTCTATGGATGAACGCCATTTAGGGATATCGCCATAAAGGTAGACCAGGGCTGACTCTAGAATTTGTTTGTACGATATGGGTATCAAATGAAAGGTGTTACTGAGCATTTTAAGAGGGAGTGGGCCTTAGGTCTATCGGTGGACGCCTTTTCGAGATGTCCCCATTAAGGTGGACCAGGGGTGATTATATAATGTGTTTGTACGATATGGGTATCAAATGAAAGCTGTTAATGAGTATTTTGAAAAGGAGTGATCCTTAGTTCCATAGGTGGACGCCGTTTCGAGATATCGCCATAAAGGTGGACCAGGGGTGTCTCTAGAATGTGTTTGTACGATATGGGAATCAAATGAAAGGTGTTACTGAGCATTTTAAGAGGGAGTGGGCATTAGGTTTATAGGTGGACGCCTTTTCGAGATATCGCCATTAGGGTGGGCCAGGGGTGACTCTAGAATGTTTGTACGGTATGGGTATCAAACGAAAGGTGTTACTGAGCATTTTAAGAGGGAGTGGGCATGAGGTCTATAGGTGGACGCCTTTTCGAGATATCGTCATTAGGGTGGGCCAGGGGTGACTCTAGAATGTGTTTGTACGATATGTGCATCAAACGAAAGGTGTTACTGAGCATTTTAAGAAGGAGTGGGCATTAGGTCTATAGGTGGACGCCCTTTCGAGATATCGCCATTAGGGTGGGCCAGGGGTGACTCTAGAATGTTTGTACGATATGGGTATCAAACGAAAGGTGTTACTGAGCATTTTAAGAGGGAGTGGGCATTAGGTCTATAGGTGGACGCCTTTTCGAGATATCGCCATTAGGGTGGGCCAGGGGTGACTCTAGAATGTGTTTGTACGATATGGGTATCAAATGAAAGGTGGTAAGGAGTATTTTAAAAGGGAGTAATCCTTAGTTCTATAGGTGGACGCCTTTTCGAGATATCGCCATAAAGGTGGACCAAGGGTGACTCTAGAATGTTTGTACGATATGGGTATCAAACGAAAGGTGTTACTGAGCATTTTAAGAGGGAGTGGGCATTAGGTCTATAGGTGGACGCCTTTTCGAGATATCGCCATTAGGGTGGGCCAGGGTGACTCTAGAATGTGTTTGTACGATATGGGTATCAAATGAAAGGTGGTAATGAGTATTTTAAAAGGGAGTAATCCTTAGTTCTATAGGTGGACGCCTTTTCGAGATATCGCCATAAAGCTGGACCAAGGGTGACTCTAGAATGTTTGTACGGTATGGGTATCAAACGAAAGGTGTTACTGAGCATTTTAAGAGGGAGTGGGCATTAGGTCTATAGGTGGACGCCTTTTCGAGATATCGCCATTAGGGTGGGCCAGGGTGACTCTAGAATGTGTTTGTACGATATGGGTATCAAATGAAAGGTGGTAATGAGTATTTTAAAAGGGAGTAATCCTTAGTTCTATAGGTGGACGCCTTTTCGAGATATCGCCATTAGGGTGGGCCAGGTGTGACTCTAGAATGTTTGTACGATATGGGTATCAAACGAAAGGTGTTACTGAGCATTTTATGAGGGAGTGGGCATTAGGTCTATAGGTGGACGCCTTTTCGAGATATCGCCATTAGGGTGGGACAGGGGTGACTCTAGAATGTTTGTATGATATGGGTATCAAACGAAAGGTGTTACTGAGCATTTTAAGAGGGAGTGTACATTAGGTCTATAGGTGGACGCCTTTTCGAGATATCGCCATTAGGGTGGGCCAGGGGTGACTCTAGAATGTTTGTACGATATGGGTATCAAACGAAAGGTGTTACTGAGCATTTTAAGAGGGAGTGGACATTAGGTCTATAGGTGGACGCCTTTTCGAGATATCGCCATTAGGGTGGGCCAGGGTGACTCTAGAATGTGTTTGTACGATATGGGTATCAAATGAAAGGTGGTAATGAGTATTTTAAAAGGGAGTAATCCTTAGTTCTATAAGTGGACGCCTTTTCGAAATATCGCCATTAGGGTGGGCCAGGTGTGACTCTAGAATGTTTGTACGATATGGGTATCAAACGAAAGCTGTTACTGAGCATTTTAAGAGGGAGTGGGCATTAGGTCTATAGGTGGACGCCTTTTCGAGATATTGCCATTAGGGTGGGCCAGGGGTGACTCTAGAATGTTTGTACGATATGGGTATCAAACGAAAGGTGTTACTGAGCATTTTAAGAGGGAGTGGACACTAGGTCTATAGGTGGACGCCTTCTCGAGATATCGCCATTAGGGTGGGCCAGGGGTTACTCTAGAATGTTTGTACGATATGGGTATCAAACGAAAGGTGTTACTGAGCATTTTAAGAGAGAGGGGGCATTAGTTCTATAGGTGGACGCCTTTTCGAGATATCGCCATTAGGGTGGGACAGGGGTGACTCTGGTATGTTTTTGTACGATATGGATATCAAATTAAAGGTATTAATGAGGGTTTTAAAAGCGAGTGGCCCTTAGATGTATATGTGAAGGCGTTCTCGTGATATCCACCAAAATGTGGACCAGGTGATCCAGAAAATCATCTGTCGGGTACTGCTAATTTATTTATATATGCAATACCACTAACAGTATTCCTGCCAAGATTCCAAGGGCTGTTGATTTCGCCTTGTAGAACTTTTTCATTTTCTTCTACTTAATATGGTAGGTGTCACACCCATTTTACAAAGATTTTTCCAAAGTTATATTTTGCGTCAACAAACCAATCCAGTTACCATGTTTCATCCCTTTTTTCGTATTTGGTATAGAATTATGGCATTTTTTTCATTTTTCGTAATTTTCGATATCGATAAAGTGGGCGTGGTTATGGTCAGATTTCGCCCATTTTTTATACCAAGAAAAAGTGAGCTCAGGTAAGTACGTGGGCTAAGTTTAGTAAAGATATATCGGATTTTGCTCAAGTTATTGTGTTAATGGCCGAGCGGAAGGACAGACGGTGGACTGTGTATAAAAACTGGGCGTGGCTTCCACCGATTTCGCCCATTTTCACAGAGAACAGTTACCGTCATAGAATCTATGCTCCTACCAAATTTGAGAAGGATTGGTAAATTTTTGTTCGACTTATGGCAATAAAAGTATTCTAGACAAACTAAATGAAAATGGGCGGAGCCACGCCCATTTTGAAATTTTCTTTTATTTTTGTATTTTGTTGCATCATATCATTACTGGAGTTGAATTTTGACTTAATTTACTTATATACAGTAAAGATATTAAATTTTTTGTTAAAATTTGAATTTAAAAAAATTTTTTTTTAAAAAGTGGGCGTGTTCTTAATCCAATTTTGCAAATTTTTATTTAGCACATATAGAGTAATAGTAGTAACGTTCCTGCCAAATTTCATCATGATATCTTCAACGACTGCCAAATTACAGCTTGCAAAACTTTTAAATTACCTTCTTGTAAAAGTGGGCGGGGCCACGCCCATTGTCCAAAATCTTACTAATTTTCTATTCTGCGTCATAACGTCAACCCATCTACCAAGTTTCGTCGCTTTATCTGTCTTTTGTAATGAGTTATCGCACTTTTTCGGTTTTTCGAAATTTTCGATATCGAAAAAGTGGGCGTGGTTATAGTCCGATATCGTTCATTTTAAATAGCGATCTGAGATGAGTGCTCAGGAACCTACATACCAAATTTCATCAAGATACCTCAAAATTTACTCAAGTTATCGTGTTAACGGACGGACGGACGGACGGACGGACGGACATGGCTCAATCAAATTTTTTTTCGATCCTGATTATTTTGATATATGGAAGTCTATATCTATCTCGATTCCTTTATATATGTACAACCAACCGTTATCCAATCAAACTTAATATACTCTGTGAGCTCTGCTCAACTGAGTATAAAAATGTAATGTTATATTTTTGTAACTTTTTCTTTTTTGTTCAGTATAAGACGTACTTTATCTAAAATGAGGATTAAATCTGCAAATGCAACAACATTTTCGAGCAAATTTGCCATTAATTGTTATAAATAAATTAGTTAGTTTCAACAAAAGCTAACTCATTATTTGTGATTTCATGTTTTTTTCAAAACAACTAAAATAAAAAACAAAGAATCTCTTAAATAAAGACTAATGTATTTACGTGTAGGTAAAATTTGCCACAAAAAATGGGCCGGTCAAAAATTAATTCTATTTAAGATTTTTGGTACGCTATAAATTATTTTGGAACAATTTTTTAGGATTTTGGTAGATGCTATTATAGGTAAGCGGCAACAATGGGAAACCATATTTGTATGTAGGTGAAACATTTGTGCCTTCGAATTTAGCGGTGATACATAAAATTTGAAATTCACATTAAACACTTAGATAATTGTTCCCAAAGACGACGCGCTTGTGCATAAAGGTTTAGGTCTTTGAAATTCGCATTAGGAAACTTAGATAATTGTTCCCAAAGATGGCGCGCTTGTGCACGATAATGAATTTCGATATTTGTATGAATTTTTCGAATTTACAAAAAAATTTTTCTATTAATTATAAACAAATAGAGTAATATTTGTTAACAAAAATAGGCCTATGCACTGCGGCTGATCAATACGAATCGATTCATATGGTATAGGATAGGTTAGGTGGTAGCTGCCCTGATAAGGATAGCTCACTTGGACAACACGAAGGTCCGTTGTGATACCACATACACCAAAAATAACGGTGACTTAGATCTAGCTACTTAGAGAATCGTTGGGTAGCAACGATAAAGCTCCGAATGATACCGATCTCAGCTTTGGATATATCCTCGGGAGATCCAAGTGAGTTGCGACCGAAGTACTTTCGCCTAGTTCTGGCAAAAGCTGGACAATCAAGCATAAAGTGATTTGGTGATTCCACCTCATCATCCTCCATACAGCTGCAACAAGATGGAGTTTCCAGTATATTGAGACGTACCGCATGGATACCCATGGGACAGTGCCCCGTCAAAATCCCATTACCATTGATAGGTGCGCCTTAGTGAACCCAATTATTTCAGCAGACCTCCTGCCATCCACTTTTGGCCAGAAAGATCTTGCTACCCTGCAAGACGTGGTATCCGCCCAACGTTTGCTGAGCTGATTCGAGGCCCAGCTATGGAGGAGCAATCCACAGGTGGCCAGCGGGATCCCGAAATCCCTACAGCCATCTTCATCCGGTTCAGTTGTACCGATGCGGGCTAAGAGATCCGCTTGGCAGTTATCCGGGATATCACTATGGCCCGGAACCCAGATAATCTTAATTGTAAAATAATTCGATGCAATCGCAAGCGAGGTCAGGCACTCCCAGACCACCCTCGATCGCACTGTAGCTGAGCTCAAGGCCTTGATAGCCGCTTGGCTATCAGAGTAGATGTTAAATTCCCTAACCGTGGTAGCACTGGATAGCATTCCATCCACCGCATCCTTAATCGCAGCAATTTCCGCTTGGAATACACTGCAGTGATCAGCCAACTTAAACTTGCGGCTTAAATTTAGCTCTTGACAAAAGACCCCCCCACCAACCTTTCCATCCAGCTTCGACCCATCCATGAACAAGTTAACCGGTCCCATGCCCCAGATAATTCCACTTCCCCAATCCTCTCTCTCTGGAATAACTGGGGTGAAGTTTGTATAGGGAGCAGTTATCGGCATACAGTAGTCCGTTCTGTCCGGGATGAAGTCGAAACTGGTAAGAAGGCTAGAGTGTCCGCGGTCAGAAAGTCTATATCCCATATCACGAATCCTGACCAACGGCCTTGCCGCGGCCGCCTTTCCCGCAATATCTACTGGGTATATGTTCAGCATGACGTTCAGTGCCAAGGTAGGTGTTGTTCTGAGAGCGCCACTGATACCGATCAGCGCCGTCCGTTGCACTGACACTAACATTTTGGAGGTGCTCGCCGTGTCCAGTGCTTTCCACCAGACCAGCACCCCATATAGCAGAATGGTTTGACCACCATCTCATAAAGCCAGTGTACTATTCTTGGCGAGAGTCCCCATCTCTTTCCGATAGCTCCTCTGCAGCAGTACAAGGCAATGGCGGCTTTCCTGGCCCGATCTTCCACATTGGGTCTCCAGGACAGTTTCTTGTCCAAAACAATCCCCAAATATTTAACCCTATCAGAAAGTACCAACGGTACCCCTCCAATCGAGGGCGTTCTGAAATCGGGCATCTTATATCTCCTTGTGAAAAGGACCAATTCCGTTTTTCCCGGGTTGACCGCCAACCAACATGATTCAGCCCACCTAGCCACAGTATCCAGGAAGCCCTGCAGAACATCGCGCAGGGTGCCCAGAAATTTGCCTCTGACTAGGATAGCGAGGTCATCTGTATAGGCAACCACCCGACAACCATTGGCTTCCAGCTCCACAAGAAGCTCGTTGACTACCACAACCCAGAGGAGAGGAGATAGGACACCCCCCCGTGGCGTGCCCCTGCACACCTTCCTCTTAATTATGGCCCCACCCCACTCCGCTGCGACAATTCTGCCGCATAGAAGTTTGCTAATAAATTCAACCAGAGCCGCCTCGACTCCTAAACCCACCAGAGCTCTTTCGATTGCCCCCGGTAAGACATTGTTAAAAGCTCCCTCGATGTCTAAAAAGGCACCCAGAGCATACTCTTTGTGTTCTAGGGACCCCTCTATTTGCTTTACAATCGAATGGAGAGCCGTTTCCGTCGATCTGCCCTTGCAGTACGCATGCTGTGAAGCCGACAGTAACCCCCGAGGTATCCTTTCCCGTAGGTACAGGTCAATCAACCGCTCAAACGTCTTAAGAAGAAACGACGAGAGACTGATTGGCCTGAAATCCTTAGGTGATACATGAGAGCTTCTGCCGGCTTCGGAATGAAAATAACCCTAACCGTGTGCCAAGACTTCGGGATATAGTTAAGCCTGAGGCAGTTAGTATATATGATGGCCAACCAGCGGCAGGAAATCCCCAAAGACCTTTGAAGCTGCGCAGGAATGATTCCATCCGGGCCCGGAGACTTATAGGGCTTGAACGACCCTATAGCCCAGGTTATTTGACTTTCCCGTATTGGAATGGCAGGAACTTCTGCATGGTCAACGAACGCCGACCATGCAGGCGAAGATCCCTGCGCAACTGGGACATCGGGAAAATGATTGTCCAGTAAAATCCTTAGGGACTCCTCGCTACTCATCTACCAGTCCCCGCCATCATCTCTCAGATACCCCATAGGAGCGGGGTTCCTAGAGAGTATTTTTCTAAATCTCGCGGATTCATTGCAGCCTTCTACGTTTTCGCAGAAGCTTCGCCATGCATCTCGCTTGGCTATCCTTATTTCATATTTATAAATCCCCAGACTCACCTTATAGAGCTCCCAGTCCGAGGGTAATTTACTCCTCCTGGCTCTGTTGAAGAGCCGCCTACTGGACGCTCTTAGGTCGTCAAGAGAATCCGACCACCAGGGCGGCTTGCCCTTCCCCCTGTAAGTTTTCAATGGGCAGGACAGCTGAAAGGCGCTATTGCTTGCCGAGGTGAAGTTTTCCACCAGAACGTCTATCTCAGATTCGGACAGGCCCGAACTAATGATAGGCACCGCAGGCAGTAGCTCTCCCAGCTTCCTACAATACAAGTCCCAGTTAGTACTTTTAAGGTTCCTAAAAGATATTTTACCGGGACGTTCTTCGCTCACTGAGAACTGAATATATCGGTGATCAGAGAAGGAGTGCTCGTTGAGAACCCTCCATCCAGATATCCGACCTTCCAGTTCTCTACTAACCAGGGTGAGGTCCAGGACCTCCTCCCTTACCGCAGTAATAAAAGTCGGGTCATTCCCCCTATTACATATACAAAGTCCCTCATCTACAATAAAAGTAAATAAAGACTCACCTATAGTGTTGGTATCCGAGCTTCCCCAAATGCTATGATGGGCATTAGCATCGGCACCGATGATCACGCCAACACCTCTCCGCCTTGCTTCAGCGGCGATTTCACCCAGTATCGCAGGTGGTGGCCCCTCTACGTCCCCGTGGGGCATGTACGCTGAGACCACCCACATTTCATTACTTCCTCGCTCGAGGCAGACCGTGGTTACGTCAGCATTGCTGAAATTAGAGAGAATAAAAGCTTTAATCTCTTTTTTAACAAGCACACAGGATCTAGGCCTACTTGCCTCCCCATGCACCAAGGTGTTGAATTTTCCAGTCCTTAATCCAGAAATCTTACTGCCGTTACTACTCAGCCACGGCTCCTGGACAAGGACTATATCCACTCCGCCTTTTTCAAGGCAGAGCAATAAATTTGCGGAAGCCGCCTTAGAGTGCTGATGATTGATTTGACGGATTTCCATCAAAAGCGCTCTTCTTCCGCACCCCATCCTTGGCGGATTCGTATTAGTATTGTCCATTCTAAAAAAAAGTCCCCCCTCAAGGCCGCTATCCGGAGCCGATTGTGTAGTCGCCCTTTAACGGTCTCGTGGTTATCTATGCTACGCAGGGAGGCCACGCGAGGGTTGACGCATTACCTTATGAGTAATGCGTTCAGAGCCAGACCGGACGCGAAGCGGGAAAATCTTCAACCGCACCTACACCACCAACTTAACGGCGACGGAGCCGGAACGTACTTTGAGGCCCGCCACGGTTTTAGCGGGACGTGGGCAGGTGCAGCATTAGCCCACCAGCCATTTCGGTAGGGTTTCACCCCGACCTACTAAAGTGGCAGAATACCGCACCTACCAGCCCAAAGTCATCAAGTCAAAATGTAAAGTGAAATCAAAACCCTAAAACAGTCCAGTTCGTCACCGTTGTGTACCGATCTTGACTCTTAAAGAGTCCTCCCTCCTCTGAGCTCGGCACAATGACTCAGGGGGTGCGGGTTTTATCGAGTTGTCCTCTCTAGATCCGCCATTATCAGTAGAAGCAGGGGCACCTCGTGCAGGACGTGATAACTAATCACGCGTGACATTCGTCACTATGGCCGGTCTAAGACTGATATCAGTCCCTGATCCAGAGCCTGAAACCACTTATGATATCCAAGCCAAGTATCTTAGCCCCCATCGATTCATATAACTTTTATATGATTTTTCGTATGTTAAGTATGCGAAACAGCCTGTCAATTGATTGTATGGAAATTTTGTTAGCGTATTAATATATAGATAGTGGGTAATATACTGCCTATGCAAGACGGCCGCTATGATGCCGGTTGCCGCTCTGACCTAAAATCAAAAAAGTTTTTGGGACGTTTTTTTGTTTTGTAATTAGCATAAAGGGCAATATAAAAAATGTAATGTTATATTTTTGTAACTTTTTCTTTTTTGTTCAGTATAAGACGTACTTTATCTAAAATGAGGATTAAATCTGCAAATGCAACAACATTTTCGAGCAAATTTGCCATTAGTTGTTATAAATAAATTAGTTTCAACAAAAGTTAACTCATTATTTGTGATTTCATGTTTTTTTGAAAACACCTAAAATAGAAAACAAAGAATCTGTTAAATAAAGACTTATGTATTTACGTGTAGGTAAAATTTGCCACAAAAAATGGGCCGGTCAAAAATTAATTCTATTTAAGATTTTTGGTACGCTATAAATTATTTTGAAACAATTTTTTAGGATTTTGGTAGAGGCTATTATAGGTAAGTGGCAACAACGGGAAACCATATTTGTATGTAGGTGGAACATTTGTGCCTTCGAATTTAGCGGGGATACATAAAATTTGAAATTCACATTAAACACTTTCATAATTGTTCCCAAAGACGGCGCGCTTGTGCACGATAATGAATTACGATATTTGTATGAATTGTTCGAATTTACAAAAAACTTTTTCTATTAATTGTAAACAAATAGAGTAATATTTGTTAACAAAAATAGGCCTATGCACTGCGGCTGATCAATACGAATCGATTCATATAACTTTTATATGATTTTACGTATGCTAAGTATGCGAAACAGCCTGCCAATTGATTGTATGGAAATTTTGTTAGCGTATTAATATATAGATAGTGGGTAATATACTGCCTATGCAAGACGGCCGCTATGATGCCGGTTGCCGCTCTGACCTAAAATCAAAAAAGTTTTTGGGACGTTTTTTTATTTCGTAATTAGCATAAAGGGCAATATAAAAAATGTAATGTTATATTTTTGTAACTTTTTCTTTTTTGTTCAGTATAAGACGTACTTTAACTAAAATGTGGATTAAATCTGCAAATGCAACAACATTTTCGAGCAAATTTGCCATTAATTGTTATAAATAAATTAGTTAGTTTCAACAAAAGTTAACTCATTATTTGTGATTTCATGTTTTTTTGAAAACAACTAAAATAAAAAACAAAGAATCTATTAAATAAAGACTTAAGTATTTACGTGTAGGTAAAATTTGCCACAAAAAATGGGCCGGACAAAAATTAATTCTATTTAAGATTTTTGGTACGCTATAAATTATTTTGAAACAATTTTTTAGGATTTTGGTAGAGGGTATTATAGATAAGTGGCAACAATGGGAAACCATATTTGTATGTAGGTGAAACATTTGTGCCTTCAAATTTAGCGGGGATACATAAAATTTGAAATTCACATTAAACACTTACATAATTGTTCCCAAGGACGAAGCTCTTGTGCACGATAATGAATTACGATATTTGTATGAATTGTTCGAATTTACAAAAAATTTTTCTATTAATTATAAACAAATAGAGTAATATTTGTTAACAAAAATAGGCCTATGCACTGCGGCTGATCAATACGAATCGATTCATATAACTTTTATTTGATTTACGTATGCTAAGTATGCGAAACAGCCTGTCAATTGATTGTATGGAAATTTTGTTAGCGTATTAATATATAGATAGTGGATAATATACTGCCTATGCAAGAAGGCCGCTATGATGCCGGCTGCCGCTCTGACCTAAAATCAAAAAAGTTTTTGGGACGTTTGTTTGTTTCGTAATTAGCATAAAATGCAATATAAAAAATGTAATGTTATATTTTTGTAACTTTTTCTTTTTTGTTCAGTATAAGACGTACTTTATCTAAAATGAGGATTAAATCTGCAAATGCAACAACATTTCCGAGCAAATTTGCCATTAATTTTTATAAATAAATTAGTTTCAACAAAAGTTAACTCATTATTTGTGATTTTATGTTTTTTTGAAAACAACTAAAATAAAAAACAAAGAACCTGTTAAATAAAGACTTATGTATTTACGTGTAGGTAAAATTTGCAAAAAAAAAATGGGCCGGTCAAAAATTAATTCTATTTAAGATTTTTGGTACGCTATAAATTATTTTGGAACAATTATTTAGGATTTTGGTAGAGGCTATTATAGGTAAGCGGCAACAATGGGAAACCATATTTGTATGTAGGTGAAACATTTGTGCCTTCGAATTTAGCGGGGATACATAAAATTTGAAATTCACATTAAACACTTAGATAATTGTTCCCAAAGACGGCGCGCTTGTGCATAAAGGTTTAGGTCTTTGAAGTTCGCATTAGCAAACTTAGACAATTGTTCCCAAAGATGGCGCGCTTGTGCACGATAATGAATTACGATATTTGTATGAATTGTTCGAATTTACAAAAAACTTTTTCTATTAATTATAAACAAATAGAGTAATATTTGTTAACAAAAATAGGCCTATGCACTGCGGCTGATCAATACGAATCGATTCATATAACTTTTATATGATTTTACGTATGCTAAGAATGCGAAACAGCTTGTCAATTGATTGTCTGGAAATTTTGTTAGCGTATTAATATATAGATAGCGGGTAATATACTGCCTATGCAAGACGGCCGCTATGATGCCGGTTGCCGCTCTGACCTAAAATCAAAAAAGTTTTTGGGACGTTTTTTTGTTTCGTAATTAGCATAAAAGGCAATATAAAAAATGTAATGTTATATTTTTGTAACTTTTTCTTTTTTGTTCAGTATAAGACGTACTTTATCTAAAATGAGGTTTAAGTCTGCAAATGCAACAAAATTTTCGAGCAAATTTGCCACTAGTTGTTATAAATAAATTAGTTTCAACAAAAGTTAACTCATTATTTGTGATTTCATGTTTTTTTGAAAACAACTAAAATAAAAAACAAAGAATCTTTTAAATAAAGACCTATGTATTTACGTGTAGGTAAAATTTGCCACAAAAAATGGGCCGGTCAAAAATTAATTCTATTTAAGATTTTTGGTACGGTGTAAATTATTTTGAAACAATTTTTTAGGACTTTGATAGAGGCTATTATAGATAAGCGGCAACAATGGGAAACCATATTTGTATGTAGGTGAAACATTTGTGCCTTCGAATTTAGCGGGGATACATAAAATTTGAAACTCACATTAAACACTAATATAATTGTTCCCAAGGACGAAGCTCTTGTGCACGATAATGAATTACGATATTTGTATGAATTGTTCGAATTTACAAAAAACTTTTTCTATTAATTATAAACAAATAGAGTAATATTTGTTAACAAAAATAGGCCTATGCACTGCGGCTGATCAATACGAATCGATTCATATAACTTTTATTTGATTTACGTATGCTAAGTATGCGAAACAGCCTGTCAATTCATTGTATGGAAATTTTGTTAGCGTATTAATATATAGATAGTGGGTAATATACTGCCTATGCAAGACGGCCGCTATGATGCCGGCTGCCGCTCTGACCTAAAATCAAAAAAGTTTTTGGGACGTTTGTTTGTTTCGTAATTAGCATAAAATGCAATATAAAAAATGTAATGTTATATTTTTGTAACTTTTTCTTTTTTGTTCAGTATAAGACGTACTTTATCTAAAATGAGGATTAAATCTGCAAATGCAACAACATTTCCGAGCAAATTTGCCATTAATTGTTATAAATAAATTAGTTTCAACAAAAGTTAACTCATTATTTGTGATTTTATGTTTTTTTGAAAACAACTAAAATAAAAAACAAAGAACCTGTTAAATAAAGACTTATGTATTTACGTGTAGGTAAAATTTGCAAAAAAAAATGGGCCGGTCAAAAATTAATTCTATTTAAGATTTTTGGTACGCTATAAATTATTTTGGAACAATTATTTAGGATTTTGGTAGAGGCTATTATAGGTAAGCGGCAACAATGGGAAACCATATTTGTATGTAGGTGAAACATTTGTGCCTTCGAATTTAGCGGGGATACATAAAATTTGAAATTCACATTAAACACTTAGATAATTGTTCCCAAAGACGGCGCGCTTGTGCATAAAGGTTTAGGTCTTTGAAGTTCGCATTAGCAAACTTAGACAATTGTTCCCAAAGATGGCGCGCTTGTGCACGATAATGAATTACGATATTTGTATGAATTGTTCGAATTTACAAAAAACTTTTTCTATTAATTGTAAACAAATAGAGTAATATTTGTTAACAAAAATAGGCCTATGCACTGCGGCTGATCAATATGAATCGATTCATATAACTTTTATATGATTTTACGTATGCTAAGTATGCGAAACAGCCTGCCAATTGATTGTATGGAAATTTTGTTAGCGTATTAATATATAGATAGTGGGTAATATACTGCCTATGCAAGACGGCCGCTATGATGCCGGTTGCCGCTCTGACCTAAAATCAAAAAAGTTTTTGGGACGTTTTTTTATTTCGTAATTAGCATAAAGGGCAATATAAAAAATGTAATGTTATATTTTTGTAACTTTTTCTTTTTTGTTCAGTATAAGACGTACTTTAACTAAAATGAGGATTAAATCTGCAAATGCAACAACATTTTCGAGCAAATTTGCCATTAATTGTTATAAATAAATTAGTTAGTTTCAACAAAAGTTAACTCATTATTTGTGATTTCATGTTTTTTTGAAAACAACTAAAATAAAAAACAAAGAATCTATTAAATAAAGACTTAAGTATTTACGTGTAGGTAAAATTTGCCACAAAAAATGGGCCGGACAAAAATTAATTCTATTTAAGATTTTTGGTACGCTATAAATTATTTTGAAACAATTTTTTAGGATTTTGGTAGAGGGTATTATAGATAAGTGGCAACAATGGGAAACCATATTTGTATGTAGGTGAAACATTTGTGCCTTCAAATTTAGCGGGGATACATAAAATTTGAAATTCACATTAAACACTTACATAATTGTTCCCAAGGACGAAGCTCTTGTGCACTATAATGAATTACGATATTTGTATGAATTGTTCGAATTTACAAAAAACTTTTTCTATTAATTATAAACAAATAGAGTAATATTTGTTAACAAAAATAGGCCTATGCACTGCGGCTGATCAGTACGAATCGATTCATATAACTTTTATTTGATTTACGTATGCTAAGTATGCGAAACAGCCTGTCAATTTATTGTATGGAAATTTTGTTAGCGTATTAATATATAGATAGTGGGTAATATACTGCCTATGCAAGACGGCCGCTATGATGCCGGCTGCCGCTCTGACCTAAAATCAAAAAAGTTTTTGGGACGTTTGTTTGTTTCGTAATTAGCATAAAATGCAATATAAAAAATGTAATGTTATATTTTTGTAACTTTTTCTTTTTTGTTCAGTATAAGACGTACTTTATCTAAAATGAGCATTAAATCTGCAAATGCAACAACATTTCCGAGCAAATTTGCATTAATTGTTATAAATAAATTAGTTTCAACAAAAGTTAACTCATTATTTGTGATTTTATGTTTTTTTGAAAACAACTAAAATAAAAAACAAAGAACCTGTTAAATAAAGACTTATGTATTTACGTGTAGGTAAAATTTGCAAAAAAAAATGGGCCGGTCAAAAATTAATTCTATTTAAGATTTTTGGTACGCTATAAATTATTTTGGAACAATTATTTAGGATTTTGGTAGAGGCTATTATAGGTAAGCGGCAACAATGGGAAACCATATTTGTATGTAGGTGAAACATTTGTGCCTTCGAATTTAGCGGGGATACATAAAATTTGAAATTCACATTAAACACTTAGATAATTGTTCCCAAAGACGGCGCGCTTGTGCATAAAGGTTTAGGTCTTTGAAGTTCGCATTAGCAAACTTAGACAATTGTTCCCAAAGATGGCGCGCTTGTGCACGATAATGAATTACGATATTTGTATGAATTGTTCGAATTTACAAAAAAACTTTTTCTATTAATTATAAACAAATAGAGTAATATTTGTTAACAAAAATAGGCCTATGCACTGCGGCTGATCAATACGAATCGATTCATATAACTTTTATATGATTTTACGTATGCTAAGTATGCGAAACAGCCTGTCAATTGATTGTATGGAAATTTTGTTAGCGTATTAATATATAGATAGCGGGTAATATACTGCCTATGCAAGACGGCCGCTATGATGCCGGTTGCCGCTCTGACCTAAAATCAAAAAAGTTTCTGGGACGTTTTTTTGTTTCGTAATTAGCATAAAAGGCAATATAAAAAATGTAATGTTATATTTTTGTAACTTTTTCTTTTTTGTTCAGTATAAGACGTACTTTATCTAAAATGAGGTTTAAATCTGCAAATGCAACAAAATTTTCGAGCAAATTTGCCATTAGTTGTTATAAATAAATTAGTTTCAACAAAAGTTAACTCATTATTTGTAATTTCATGTTTTTTTGAAAACAACTAAAATAAAAAACAAAGAATCTGTTAAATAAAGACCTATGTATTTACGTGTAGGTAAAATTTGCCACAAAAAATGGGCCGGTCAAAAATTAATTCTATTTAAGATTTTTGGTACGGTGTAAATTATTTTGAAACAATTTTTTAGGACTTTGGTAGAGGCTATTATAGATAAGCGGCAACAATGGGAAACCATATTTGTATGTAGGTGAAACATTTGTGCCTTCGAATTTAGCGGGGATACATAAAATTTGAAATTCACATTAAACACTTACATAATTGTTCCCAAGGACGAAGCTCTTGTGCACGATAATGAATTACGATATTTGTATGAATTGTTCGAATTTACAAAAAACTTTTTCTATTAATTATAAACAAATAGAGTAATATTTGTTAACAAAAATAGGCCTATGCACTGCGGCTGATCAATACGAATCGATTCATATAACTTTTATTTGATTTACGTATGCTAAGTATGCGAAACAGCCTGTCAATTCATTGTATGGAAATTTTGTTAGCGTATTAATATATAGATAGTGGGTAATATACTGCCTATGCAAGACGGCCGCTATGATGCCGGCTGCCGCTCTGACCTAAAATCAAAAAAGTTTTTGGGACGTTTGTTTGTTTCGTAATTAGCATAAAATGCAATATAAAAAATGTAATGTTATATTTTTGTAACTTTTTCTTTTTTGTTCAGTATAAGACGTACTTTATCTAAAATGAGGATTAAATCTGCAAATGCAACAACATTTCCGAGCAAATTTGCCATTAATTGTTATAAATAAACTAGTTAGTTTCAACAAAAGTTAACTCATTATTTGTGATTTTATGTTTTTTTGAAAACAACTAAAATAAAAAACAAAGAATCTGTTAAATAAAGACTTATGTATTTACGTGTAGGTAAAATTTGCCACAAAAAATGGGCCGGTCAAAAATTAATTCTATTTAAGATTTTTGGTACGCTATAAATTATTTTGGAACATTTTTTTAGGATTTTGGTAGAGGCTATTATAGGTAAGCGGCAACAATGGGAAACCATATTTGTATGCAGATGAAACATTTGTGCATTCGAATTTAGCGGTGATACATAAAATTTTAAATTCACATTAAACACTTAGATAATTGTTCCCAAAGACGGCGCGCTTGTGCATAAAGGTTTAGGTCTTTGAAGTTCGCATTAGCAAACTTAGACAATTGTTCCCAAAGATGGCGCGCTTGTGCACGATAATGAATTACGATATTTGTATGAATTGTTCGAATTTACAAAAAACTTTTTGTATTAATTATAAACAAATAGAGTAATATTTGTTAACAAAAATAGGCCTATGCACTGCGGCTGATCAATACGAATCGATTCATATAACTTTTATATGATTTTACGTATGCTAAGTATGCGAAACAGCCTGTCAATTGATTGTATGGAAATTTTGTTAGCGTATTAATATATAGATAGCGGGTAATATACTGCCTATGCAAGACGGCCGCTATGATGCCGGTTGCCGCTCTGACCTAAAATCAAAAAAGTTTTTGGGACGTTTTTTTGTTTCGTAATTAGCATAAAAGGCAATATAAAAAATGTAATGTTATATTTTTGTAACTTTTTCTTTTTTGTTCAGTATAAGACGTACTTTATCTAAAATGAGGTTTAAATCTGCAAATGCAACAAAATTTTCGAGCAAATTTGCCATTAGTTGTTATAAATAAATTAGTTTCAACAAAAGTTAACTCATTATTTGTGATTTCATGTTTTTTTGAAAACAACTAAAATAAAAAACAAAGAATCTGTTAAATAAAGACCTATGTATTTACGTGTAGGTAAAATTTGCCACAAAAAATGGGCCGGTAAAAATTAATTCTATTTAAGATTTTTGGTACGGTGTAAATTATTTTGAAACAATTTTTTAGGACTTTGGTAGAGGCTATTATAGATAAGCGGCAACAATGGGAAACCATATTTGTATGTAGGTGAAACATTTGTGCCTTCGAATTTAGCGGGGATACATAAAATTTGAAATTCACATTAAACACTTACATAATTGTTCCCAAAGACGGCGCGCTTGTGCACGATAATGAATTACGATATTTGTATGAATTGTTCGAATTTACAAATAACTTTTTCTATTAATTATAAACAAATAGAGTAATATTTGTTAACAAAAATAGGCCTATGCCCTGCGGCTGATCAAAACGAATCGATTCATATAACTTTTATATGATTTTACGTATGCTAAGTATACGAAACAGACTGCCAATTGATTGTATGGAAATTTTGTTAGCGTATTAATATATAGATAGTGGGTAATATACTGCCTATGCAAGACGGCCGCTATGATGCCAGTTGCCGCTCTGTCCTAAAATCAAAAAAGTTTTTGGGACGTTTTTTTGTTTCGTAATTAGCATAAAAGGCAATATAAAAAATGTAATGTTATATTTTTGTAACTTTTTCTTTTTTGTTCAGTATAAGACGTACTTTATCTAAAATGAGGATTAAATCTGCAGACGCAACAACATTTCCGTGCAAATTTGCCATTAATTGTTATAAATAAATTAGTTAGTTTCAACAAAAGTTAACTCATTATTTGTGATTTCATGTTTTTTTGAAAACAACTAAAATAAAAAACAAAGAATCTGTTACATAAAGACTTATGTATTTACGTGTAGGTAAAATTTGCCATAAAAAATGGGCCGGTCAAAAATTAATTCTATTTAAGATTTCTGGTACGATATAAATTATTTTGGAACAATTTTTTAGGATTTTGGTAGAGGCTATTATAGGTAAGCGGCAACAATAGGAAACCATATTTGTATGCAGGTGAAACATTTGTGCCTTCGAATTTAGCGGGGATACATAAAATATGAAATTCACATTAAATACTTAGATAATTGTTCCCAAAGACGGCGCGCTTGTGCTTAAAGGTTTAGGTCTTTGAAATTCGCATTAGCAAACTTAGATAATTGTTCCCAAAGATGGCGCGCTTGTGCACGATAATGAATTACGATATTTGTATGAATTGTTCGAATTTACAAAAAACTTTTTCTATTAATTATAAACAAATAGAGTAATATTTGTTAACAAAAATAGGCCTATGCACTGCGGCTGATCAATACGAATCGATTCATATAACTTTTATATGATTTTACGTATGCTAAGTATGCGAAAGAGCCTGTCAATTGATTGTATGGAAATTTTGTTAGCTTATTAATATATAGATAGTGGGTAATATACTGCCTATGCAAGACGGCCGCTATGATGCCGGTTGCCGCTCTGACCTAAAATCAAAAAAGTTTTTGGGACGTTTTTTTGTTTCGTAATTAGCATAAAAGGCAATATAAAAAATGTAATGTTATATTTTTGTAACTTTTTGTTTTTTGTTCAGTATAAGACGTACTTTATCTAAAATGAGGATTAAATCTGCAAATGCAACAATATTTCTGAACAAATTTGCCATTAATTGTTATAAATAAATTAGTTTCAACAAAAGTTAACTCATTATTTGTGATTTCATGTTTTTTTGAAAACAACTAAAATATAAAACAAAGAATCTGTTAAATTTACGTGTAGGTAAGATTTGCCACAAAAAATGGGCCGGTCAAAAATTAATTCTATTTAAGATTTTTGGTACGCTATAAATTATTTTGAAACAATTTTTTATGATTTTGGTAGAGGCTATTATAGGTAGGTGGCAAAATGGGAAACCTTATTTGTATGTAGGTGAAACATTTGTGCCTTCGAATTTAGCGGGGATACATAAAATTTGAAATTCACATTAAACACTTACATAATTGTTCCCAAGGACGAAGCTCTTGTGCACGATAATGAATTACGATATTTGTATGAATTGTTCGAATTTACAAAAAACTTTTTCTATTAATTATAAATAAATAGAGTAATATTTGTTAACAAAGATAGGCCTATGTACTGCGGCTGATCAATACGAATCGATTCATATAACTTTTATATGATTTTACTTATGCTAAGTATGCGAAACAGCCTGTCAATTGATTTTATGGAAATTTTGTTAGCGTATTAATATATAGATAGTGGGTAATATACTGCCTATGCAAGACGGCCGCTATAATGCCGGTTGCCGCTCTGACCTAAAATCAAAAAAGTTTTTGGAACGTTTTTTTGTTTATTAATTAGCATAAAAGGCAATATAAAAAATGTAATGTTATATTTTTGTAACTTTTTATTTTTTGTTCAGTATGAGACGTACTTTATCTAAAATGAGGATTAAATCTGCAAATGCAACAACATTTCCGAGAAAATTTGCCATTAATTGTTATAAATAAACTAGTTAGTTTCACCAAAAGTTAACTCATTATTTGTGATTTCATGTTTTTTTGAAAACAACTAAAATAAAAACAAAAAATCTGTTAAATAAAGACTTATGTATTTACGTGTAGGTAAAATTTTCCACAAAAAATGGGCCGGTCAAAAATTAATTCTATTTAAGGTTTTTGGTGCGCTATAAATTATTTTGGAACAATTTTTTAGGATTTTGGTAGAGGCTATTATAAGTAAGCGGCAACAATAGGAAACCATATTTGTACGCAGGTGAAACATTTGTGCCTTCGAATTTAGCGGGGATACATAAAATATGAAATTCACATTAAATACTTAGATAATTGTTCCCAAAGACGGCGCGCTTGTGCTTAAAGGTTTAGGTCTTTGAAATTCGCATTAGCAAACTTAGATAATTGTTCCCAAAGATGGCGCGCTTGTGCACGATAATGAATTACGATATTTGTATGAATTGTTCGAATTTACAAAAAACTTTTTCTATTAATTATAAACAAATAGAGTAATATTTGTTAACAAAAATAGGCCTATGCACTGCGGCTGATCAATACGAATCGATTCATATAACTTTTATATGATTTTAGGTATGCTAAGTATGCGAAACAGCATGTCAATTGATTGTATGGAAATTTTGTTAGCGTATTAATATATAGATAGTGGGTAATATACTGCCTATGCAAGACGGCCGCTATGATGCCGGTTGCCACTCTGACCTAAAATCAAAAAAGTTTTTGGGACGTTTTTTTGTTTCGTAATTAGCATAAAAGGCAATATAAAAAATGTAATGTTATATTTTTGTAACTTTTTCTTTTTTGTTCAGTATAAGACGTACCTTATCTAAAATGAGGATTAAATCTGCAAATGCAACAATATTTCCGAACAAATTTGCCATTAATTGTTATAAATAAATTAGTTTCAACAAAAGTTAACTCATTATATGTGATTTCATGTTTTTTTGAAAACAACTAAAATAAAAAACAAAGAATCTGTTAAATTTACGTGTAGGTAAGATTTGCCACAAAAAATGGGCCGGTCAAAAATTAATTCTATTTAAGATTTTTGGTACGCTATAAATTATTTTGAAACAATTTTTTAGGATTTCAGTAGAGGCTATTATAGTAAGTGGCAACAATGGGAAACCATATTTGTATGTAGGTGAAACATTTGTGCCTTCGAATTTAGCGGGGATACCTAAAATTTGAAATTCACATTAAACACTTAGATAATTGTTCCCAAAGACGGCACGCTTGTGCATAAAGGTTTAGGTCTTTGAAATTCGCATCAGAAAACTTAGATACTTGTTCCCAAAGATGGCGCGCTTGTGCACGATAATGAGTTACGATATTTGTATGAGTTGTTTGAATTTACAAAAAACTTTTTCTATTAATTATAAACAAATAGAGTAATATTTGTTAACAAAAATAGGCCTGTGGACTGCGGCAGATCAATACGAATCGATTCATATAACTTTTATATGATTTTACGTATGCTAAGTATGCGAAACAGACTGTCAACTGATTGTATGGAAATTTTGTTAGCGTATTAATATATAGATAGTGGGTAATATACTGCCTATGCAAGACGGCCGCTATGATGCCGGTTGCCGCTCTGACCTAAAATCAAAAAAGTTTTTGGGACGTTTTTTTGTTTCGTAATTAGCATAAAAGGCAATATAAAAAATGTAATGTTATATTTTTGTAACTTTTTCTTTTTTGTTCAGTATAAGACGTACTTTATCTAAAATGAGGATTAAATCTGCAAATGCAACAACATTTTCAAGCAAATTTGCCATTAATTGTTATAAATAAATTAGTTAGTTTCAACAAAATTTAACTCATTATTTGTGATTTCATGTTTTTTTGAAAACAACTAAAATAAAAAACAAAGAATCTGTTAAATAAAGACTTATGTATTTACGTGTAGGTAAAATTTGCCACAAAAATTGAGCCGGTCAAAAATTAATTCTATTTAAGATTTTTGGTACGCTATAAATTATTTTGAAACAATTTTTTATGATTTTGGTAGAGGCTATTATAGGTAGGTGGCAAAATGGGAAACCTTATTTGTATGTAGGTGAAACATTTGTGCCTTCGAATTTATCGGGGATACATAAAATTTGAAATTCACATTAAACACTTACATAATTGTTCCCAAAGACGGCGCGCTTGTGCATAAAGGTTTAGGTCTTTGAAATTCGCATAAGAAAACTTAGATAATTGTTCCCAAAGAAGGCGCGCTTGTGCCCGATAATGAATTGCGATATTTGTATGAATTGTTCGAATTTACAAAAAACTTTTTCTATTAATTATAATCAAATAGAGTAATATTTGTTAACAAAAATAGGCCTATGCACTGCGGCTGATCAATACGAATCGATTCATATAACTTTTATATGATTTTACGTATGCTAAGTATGCGAAACAGCCTGTCAAATGATTGTATGGAAATTTTGTTAGCGTATTAATATATAGATAGTGGGTAATATACTGCCTATGCAAGACGGCCGCTATGATGCCGGTTGCCGCTCTGACCTAAAATCAAAAAAGTTTTTGGAACGTTTTTTTGTTTATTAATTAGCATAAAAGGCAATATAAAAAATGTAATGTTATATTTTTGTAACTTTTTCTTTTTTGTTCAGTATAAGACGTACTTTATCTAAAATGAGGATTAAATCTGCAAATGCAACAACATTTCCGAGAAAATTTGCCATTAATTGTTATAAATAAACTAGTTAGTTTCACCAAAAGTTAGCTCATTATTTGTGATTTCATGTTTTTTCCACAAAAAATGGGCCGGTCAAAAATTAATTCTATTTAAGGTTTTTGGTGCGCTATAAATTATTTTGGAACAATTTTTTAGGATTTTGGTAGAGGCTATTATAGATAAGCGGCAACAATAGGAAACCATATTTGTATGCAGGTGAAACATTTGTGCCTTCGAATTTAGTGGGGATACATAAAATATGAAATTCACATTAAATACTTAGATAATTGTTCCCAAAGACGGCGCGCTTGTGCTTAAAGGTTTAGGTCTTTGAAATTCGCATTAGCAAACTTAGATAACACAAGTATACACGGTTTTGGATCTGGGCAACTAAAAGTGGTTTTTAAGTCAATTTATGACGCTGAATCCGAATCTGCATTCCGTTTTTTAAGATTGATTCTAGTTTTTAATATAGTCAATAAATTCATTTTTTAAGATTTTTGTCAAATAATATTCATTTTATTAACTTAAAAGTAACAAATCAGAAATGAAGATTGTTGGAACTTTGCCTTTTGTATTGTTTAGTATTTGTTTCGCGTATTAGAGTCCAACAATAGTCACTCATCATGCCTTCATCCCAAAATCCTTGGTATCGTCTTTCAATGTTGGCTAGATCTTGGTGTAACCGCTCTCCCTGTTCGTCGCTCGTATCACCCAAGTTTTCCGGAAAAAAATCGAGATGGGAATGCAGAAAATACATCTTTAGAGACATCCCAGCTCCAATCTTGCGATAATTTTCCAACATATCGCCAATAATTTCCTCAAAATTAGGGGATTTGTGATTACCAAGAAAGTGGTGAACGATATTTTGAAAAGATGCCCACGCGGCTGCTTCATCGGGCGTTAAACATTTTGTAAATTCTTTATCAGCCATTAGTTTTCTAATATCAGGTCCGACAAATATTCCTTCTTTGATTTTTGCATATGACAATTTAGGAAACAACTTGACTAAGTACTGAAAAGCCGGTCCTTCACGGTTTAATGCTTTGACGAAGTTCTTTATAAGACCAAGTTTAATGTGAAGAGGTGGCAGGAAAATGTCTTGTGGATTTACAAGTGGTTCAGCGGAGACGTTTTGCTGTCCAGGCTCATATTGAGTACGACTTTGCTATTCTTTCCTCACATAATGATGCTCAGTTGCGCGGCTATCCCACAAGCATAAGAAACAACAAAATTTGGTGAATCCAGATTGCATCCCAGTTAAGATGCCAATAACCTGTTGAAATAATATAAGAATAAATGTTTTCGATTTAATTGGAATTAATGTTTATACCTTTAGATCACCACATATTTTCCATTTATGATCATTGTATTTGATGAAGCACAGGATCTTCCGCATTGTTTCGTAGCATTCCTTCGTTTGTACTGCATGAGCAATCGGAATAGATGGCTTGTTATTCCCGTTGTGGAGAAGAGCAGCTTTTAGGCTGTATTTGGAACCATCAATGAATAAACGCCATTCGTTTCGATCGTAGGGTGCATTCATTTCATTAAATAAACCATTAATATCGTTACAGAAACTTATGTTGTTTTCTTTTTTGAAGAACGGTCGAAGTGCCTCATTTCTGTTTCTGTATACAGTAACTTTTGTTCGAGAGTCTAGATTTTTCCATTGCTGCAGCCGTGATCCTAGAAACTCTGCTTTTTGTTTGGACAAATTCAAATCACGAATCAAATCGCTTAGTTCATCTTGCAAAATTAAATGGGGCCCTTCCATGACAAAGTCGCTTTCACTGCTCGGGGGTGATGGAGTTAAAGTTTCCAGGACGTTTGTACTTATACTTCGATAAACTGGCAATGGATCATTAGCAGTACGTGGAACTGGCTTGGATACTGATGATACATCAGGATAATTATATTTTGCTAATGCTAATTTTTTTTGCATTTATACCCGTAACTTTCATCAAACAAAAGTAGCAATCATCTTTATGGTTTTTAGGTTCTCTCCAGAGCGCTGGCATTGAAAAGGAAAAGTACTCACGTTCTCCCGATGACCACTTATACAGCTTTGTTTTGCATGCGTTACAAATAAATTTCGGTCTCCATGACTTACGAGTGTCTGCTACGCTGAAACCAAAGTAGTGCAGATACGCATCTTTCAGCGCATTTGTTATTATTTTGCCACTTTTTTTAATCATATAACCACCACAAACGTAACAAAAACACTTTGGATCAACTTTGAAACACTGTCTCATCATTTTTATTTTTATATAATGGTGTTGATGGTTTAGAATATATTTTAATTCTGAGTCTTAAACTATTTTACATTTGCTTATATACTAAATCTTAAAACTATGTTCCTAAACGTAACTATACTTGTAAGTGCGTTTGTGTATCTAATGTTAGACAAAGGACTAATTTTAATGTCTTCTTAGTTTATTCTATTGTTTGCTTCTATTGTTCTATTGATTCTATTGTTTGTTTGTTCAAGGGCATTGCTTGAATATTAAGAAACCATCTGTTTTGTATGAGGGTTGTTTATACTTATCTTTCCTCAAGTGGACTGTATGTGTGTACATATGTGTGTGCATGTGTGATAGGTTTAGGTACCTTATCCTATTTGTTTTGTAAATATGTAAGTATGACAATATTATCTTAAATTCTAGTGGACTGTATAAATTTACTTATTTTAGAGCGGCGTAGTTATATGTTCATACTTTTATGAACATTCTGCCATTTTTACTTACTTATCAAGCAGTGCCACGATTTAAAAGCTGCTATAACAGCACAATGGTGCTATCATGCGAGATCTTGGGAACTAGAATCAATCTTGAAAAACTGAATGCAGATTCGAATTCAGCATATCAAATATAGTTAAGAATCGCTCTTATCTGCTCAGATCCAAAAGTTGACTTGAATTTGTAAACTTGTGTAATTGTTCCCAAAGATGGCGCGCTTGTGCACGATAATGAATTACGATATTTGTATGAATTGTTCGAATTTACAAAAAACTTTTTCTATTAATTATAAACAAACAGAGTAATATTTGTTAACAAAAATAGGCCTATGCACTGCGGCTGATCAATACGAATCGATTCATATAACTTTTATATGATTTTACGTATGCTAAGTATGCGAAACAGCATGTCAATTGATTGTATGGAAATTTTGTTAGCGTATTAATATATAGATAGTGGGTAATATACCGCCTATGCAAGACGGCCGCTATGGTGCCGGTTGCCGCTCTGACCTAAAATCAAAAAAGTTTTTGGGACGTTTTTTTGTTTCGTAATTAGCATAAAAGGCAATATAAAAAATTTAATGTTATATTTTTGTAACTTTTTCTTTTTTGTTCAGTATAAGACGTACTTTATCTAAAATGAGGATTAAATCTGCAGATGCACCAACATTTCCGAGCAAATTTGCCATTAATTGTTATAAATAAATTAGTTTCAACAAAAGTTAACTCATTATTTGTGATTTTATGTTTTTTTGAAAACAACTAAAATAAAAAACAAAGAATCTGTTAAATAAAGACTTATGTATTTACGTGTAGGTAAAATTTGCCACAAAAAATGGGCCGTCAAAAATTAATTCTATTTAAGATTTTTGGTACGCTATAAATTATTTTGGAACAATTTTTTAGGATTTTGGTAGAGGCTATTATAGGTAAGCGGCAAAAATGGGAAACCATATTTGTATGCAGGTGAAACATTTGTGCCTTCGAATTTAGCGGGGATACATAAAATTTGAAATTCACATTAAACACTTAGATAATTGTTCCCAAAGACGGCGCGCTTGTTCATATACATAGGTTTAGGTCTTTGAAATTCGCATTAGCAAACTTAGAAAATTGTTCCCAAAGATGGCACGTTTGTGCACGATAATGAATTACGATATTTGTATGAATTGTTCGAATTTACAAAAAAACTTTTTCTATTAATTATAATCAAATAGAGTAATATTTGTTAACAAAAATAGGCCTATGCACTGCGGCTGAACAATACGAATCGATTCATATAACTTTTATATGATTTTACGTATGTTTAGTATGCGAAACAGCCTGTTATTTGATTGTATGGAAATTTTGTTAGCGTATTAATATATAGATAGTGGGTAATATACTGCCTATGCAAGACGGCCGCTATGATGCCGGTTGCCGCTCTGTCCTAAAATCAAAAAGTTTTTGGAACGTTTTTTTGTTTCGTAATTAGCATAAAAGGCAATATAAAAAATGTAATGTTATATTTTTGTAACTTTTTCTTTTTTGTTCAGTATAAGACCTACTTTATCTAAAATGAGGATTAAATCTGCAAATGCAACAACATTTTCGAGCAAATTTGCCATTAATTGTTATAAATAAATTAGTTAGTTTCAACAAAAGTTAACTCATTATTTTTGATTTCATGTTTTTTTGAAAACAACTAAAGTAAAAAACAAAGAATCTGTTAAATAAAGACTTATGTATTTACGTGTAGGTAAAATTTGCCACAAAAAATGGGCCGGTCAAAAATTAATTCTATTTAAGATTTTTGGTACGCTATAAATTCTTTTGGAACAATTTTTTAGGATTTTGGTAGAGGCTATTATATGTAAGCGGCAACAATGGGAAACCATATTTGTATGTAGGTGAAACATTTGTGCCTTCGAATTTAGCGGGGATACATAAAATTTGAAATTCACATTAAACACTTACATAATTGTCCCCAAAGATGGCGCGCATAAAGGTTTAGGTCTTTGAAATTCGCATTAGAAAACTTAGATAATTGTTCCCAAAGATGGCGCGCTTGTGCACGATAATGAATTACGATATTTGTATGAATTGTTCGAATTTACAAAAAACTTTTTCTATTAATTATAAACAAAGAGAGTAATATTTGTTAACAAAAATAGGCCTATGCACTGCGGCTGATCAATACGAATCCATTCATATAACTTTTATATGATTTTACGTATGCTAAGTATGCGAAACAGCCTGTCAATTGATTGTATGGAAATTTTGTTAGCGTATTAATATATAGATAGTGGGTAATATACTGCCTATGCAAGACGGCCGCTATGATGCCGGTTGCCGCTCTGACCTAAAATCAAAAAAGTTTTTGGGACGTTTTTTTGTTTCGTAATTAGCATAAAAAGCAATATAAAAAATGTAATGTTATATTTTTGTAACATTTTCTTTTTTGTTCAGTATAAGACGTACTTTATCTAAAATGAGGATTAAATCTGAAAATTCAACAACATTTTCGAGCAAATTTGCCATTAATTGTTATAAATAAACTAGTGAGTTTCAACAAAAGTTAACTCATTATTTGTGATTTCATTTTTTTTTTGAAAACAACTAAAATAAAAAACAAAGAATCTGTTAAATAAAGACTAGACTAGACTTATGTATTTACGTGTAGGTAAAATTTTCCACAAAAAATGGGCCGGTCAAAAATTAATTCTATTTAAGATTTTTGGTACGCTATAAATTATTTTGGAACAATTTTTTAGGATTTTGGTAGAGGCTATTATAGGTAAGCGGCAACAATGGGAAACCATATTTGTATGCAGGTGAAACATTTGTGCCTTCGAATTTAGCGGGGATACATAAAATTTGAAATTCACATTAAACACTTAGATAATTGTTCCCAAAGACGGCGCGCGTGTGCATAAAGGTTTAGGTCTTTGAAATTCGCATTAGAAAACTCAGATAATTGTTCCCAAAGATGGCGCGCTTGTGCACGATAATGAATTACGATATTTGTATGAATTGTTCGAATTTACAAAAAAACTTTTTCTATTAATTATAAACAAAGAGAGTAATATTTGTTAACAAAAATAGGCCTATGTACTGCGGCTGATCAATACGAATCCATTCATATAACTTTTATATGATTTTACGTATGCTAAGTATGCGAAACAGCCTGTCAATTGATTGTATGGAAATTTTGTTAGCGTATTAATATATAGATAGTGGGTAATATACTGCGTATGCAAGCCGGCCACTATGATGCCGGTTGCCGCTCTGACCTAAAATCAAAAAAGTTTTTGGAACGTTTTTTTGTTTCGTAATTAGCATGAAAGGCAATATAAAAAATGTAATGTTATATTTTTGTAACTTTTTCTTTTTTGTTCAGTATAAGACGTACTTTATCTAAAATGAGGATTAAATCTGCAAATGCAAGAACATTTTCGAGCAAATTTGCCATTAATTGTTATAAATAAATTAGTTTCAACAAAAGTTAACTCATTATTTGTGATTTCATGTTTTTTTGAAAACAACTAAAATAAAAAACAAAGAATCTGTTAAATAAAGACTTATGTATTTACGTGTAGGTAAAATTTGCCACAAAAAATGGGCCGGTCAAAAATTAATTCTATTTAAGATTTTTGGTACGCTATAAATTATTTTGGAACAATTTTTTAGGATTTTGGTAGAGGCTATTATAAGTAAGCGGCAACAATGGGAAACCATATATGTATGTAGGTGAAACATTTGTGCCTTCGAATTTAGCGGGGATACATAAAATTTGAAATTCACATTAAACACTTACATAATTGTTACCAAAGACGGCGCGCGTGTGCATAAAGGTTTAGGTCTTTGAAATTCGCATTAGAAAACTCAGATAATTGTTCCCAAAGATGGTGCGCTTGTGCACGATAATGAATTACGATATTTGTATGAATTGTTCGAATTTACAAAAAAACTTTTTCTATTAATTATAAACAAATAGAGTAATATTTGTTAACAAAAATAGGCCTATGCACTGCGGCTGATCAATGCGAATCGATTCATATAACTTTTATATGATTTTACGTATGCTAAGTATGCGAAACAGCCTGTCAATTGATTGTGTGGAAATTTTGTTAGCGTATTAATATATAGATAGTGGGTAATATACTGCCTATGCAAGACGGCCGCTATGATGCCGGTTGCCGCTTTGACCTGAAATCAAAAAAGTTTTTTTGTTTCGTAATTAGCATAAAAGGCAATATAAAAAATGTAATGTTATATTTTTGTAACTTTTTCTTTTTTGTTCAGTATAAGACGTACTTTATCTAAAATGAGGATTAAATCTGCAAATGTAACAACATTTTCGAGCAAATTTGCCATTAATTGTTATAAATAAATTACTTAGTTTCAACAAAAGTTAACTCATTATTTGTGATTTCATGTTTTTTTTAAAACAACTAAAATAAAAAACAAAGAATCTGTTAAATAAAGGCTTATGTATTTACGTGTAGGTAAAATTTGCCACAAAAAATGGGCCGGTCAAAAATTAATTCTATTTAAGTTTTTTGGTACGCTATAAATTATTTTGGAACAATTTTTTAGGATTTTGGTAGAGGCTATTATAGGTAAGCGGCAACAATGGGAAACCATATTTGTATGTAGGTGAAACATTTGTGCCTTCGAATTTAGCGGGGATACATAAAATTTGAAATTCACATTAAACACTTACATAATTGTTCCCAAAGACGGCGCGTTGTGCATAAAGGTTTAGGTCTTTGAAATTCGCATTAGAAAACTTAGATAATTGTTCCCAAAGATGGCGCGCTTGAGCACGATAATGAATTACGATATTTGTATGAATTGTTCGAATTTACAAATAACTTTTTCTATTAATTATAAACAAATAGAGTAATATTTGTTAACAAAAATGGGCCTATGCACTGCAGCTGATCAATACGAATCCATTCATATAACTTTTATATGATTTTACGTATGCTAAGTATGCGAAACAGCCTGTCAATTGATTGTATGGAAATTTTGTTAGCGTATTAATATATAGATAGTGGGTAATATACTGCCTATGCAAGACGGCCGCTATGATGCCGGCTGCCGCTCTGACCTAAAATCAAAAAAGTTTTTGGAACGTTTTTTTGTTTCGTAATTAGCATAAAAGGCAATATAAAAAATGTAATGTTATATTTTTGTAACTTTTTCTTGTTTGTTCAGTATAAGACGTACTTTATCTAAAATGAGGATTAAATCTGCAAATGCAACAACATTTTCGAGCAAATTTGCCATTAATTGTTATAAATAAATTACTTAGTTTCAACAAAAGTTAACTCATTATTTGTGATTTCATGTTTTTTTGAAAACAACTAAAATAAAAAAACAAAGAATCTGTTAAATAAAGACTTATGTATTTACGTGCAGGTAAAATTTGCCACAAAAAATGGGCCGGTCAAAAATTAATTCTATTTAAGATTTTTGGTACGCTATAAATTAGTTTGAAACAATTTTTTAGGATTTTAGTAGATGCTATTATAGGTAAGTGGCAACAATGGGAAACCATATTTGTATGTAGGTGAAACATTTGTGCCTTCGAATTTAGCGGGGATACATAAAATTTGAAATTCACATTAAACACTTACATAATTGTTCCCAAAGACGGCACGCTTGTGCATAAAGGTTTAGGTGTTTGAAATTCGCATCAGAAAACTTAGATATTTGTTCCCAAAGATGGCGCGCTTGTGCACGATAATGAATTACGATATTTGTATGAATTGTGCGAATTTACAAAAAACTTTTTCTATTAATTATAAACAAAGAGAGTAATATTTGTTAACAAAAATAGGCCTATGCACTGCGGCTGATCAATACGAATCGATTCATATAACTTTTATATGATTTTACGTATGCTAAGTATGCGAAACAGCCTGTCAATTGATTGTATGGAAATTTTGTTAGCGTATTAATATATAGATAGTGGCTAATATACTGCCTATGCAAGACGGTCGCTATGATGCCGGTTGCCGCTCTGATCTAAAATCAAAAAAGTTTTTGGGACGTTTTTTTGTTTCGTAATTAGCATAAAAGGCAATATAAAAAATGTAATGTTATATTTTTGTAACTTTTTCCTTTTTTGTTCAGTATAAGACGTACTTTATCTAAAATGAGGATTAAATCTGCAAATGCAACAACATTTCCGAGCAAATTTGCCATTAGTTGTTATAAATAAATTAGTTTCAACAAAAGTTAACTCATTATTTGTGATTTCATGTTTTTTTGAAAACAACTAAAATAAAAAACAAAGAATCTGTTAAATAAAGACTTATGTATTTACGTGTAGGTAAAATTTGCCACAAAAAATGGGCCGGTCAAAAATTAATTCTATTTAAGATTTTTGGTACGCTATAAAATATTTTGGAACAATTTTTTAGGATATTGGTAAGCGGCAACAATGGGAAACCATATTTGTATGCAGGTGAAACATTTGTGCCTTCGAATTTAGCGGGGATAAATAAAATTTGAAATTCACATTAAACACTTAGATAATTGTTCCCAAAGACGGCGCGCTTGTGCATAAAGATTTAGGTCTTTGAAATTGGCATTAGCAAACTTATATAATTGTTCCCAGAGATGGCGCGTTTGTGCACGATAATGAATTACGATATTTGTATGAATTGTTCGAATTTACAAAAAACTTTTTCTATTAATTATAAACAAATAGAGTAATATTTGTTAACAAAAATAGGCCTATGCACTGCGGCTGATCAATACGAATCGATTCATATAACTTGTATATGATTTTACGTATGCTAAGTATGCGAAACAGCCTGTCAATTGATTGTGTGGAAATTTTGTTAGCGTATTAATATATAGATAGTGGGTAATATAGTGCCTATGCAAGACGGCCGCTATGATGCCGGTTGCCGCTCTGATTAAAATCAAAAAAGTTTTTGGGACGTTTTTTTGTTTCGTAATTAGCATAAAAGGCAATATAAACAAGTAAGGAAGGCTAAGTTCGGGTGTAACCGAACATTACATACTCAGTTGAGAGCTGTGGAGACAAAGTAAGGGAAAATCACCATGTTGTAAAAAGAACCTAAGGTAACCCTGGAATGTGTTTGTATGACATGTGTGTCAAATGGAAGGTACTAAAGAGTATTTTAAGAGGAAGTGGGCCATAGTTCTATAGATGGACGCCATTTAGGGATATCGCCATAAAGGTGGACCAGGCCTGATTCTAGAATTTGTTTGTACGATATGGGTATCAAATGAAAGGTGTTAATGAGTATTTTAAAAGGGAGTGTGCCTTAGTTCTATAGGTGGACGCCTTTTCGGAATATAGTTATAAAAGTGGACTAGGGTTGACTCTAGAATACGTTTGTACAATATGGGTATCAAACGAAAGGTGTTAATAAGTGTTTTAAAAGGGAGTGGGCCTTTTAGGAATATCGTTATAAACGTGGACCAGGGGTGACTCTAGAATTTGTTTGTACTATATGGGTATCAAATGAAAGGTGTTAATGGGTATTTTAAAAGGGAGTGGGCCTTAGTTCTATAGGTGGAAGCCTTTTCAGAATATAGTTATAAAAGTGGACCAGGGTGAACTTTAGAATGCGTTTGTACAATATGAGTATCAAACGAAAGGTGTTAATAGGTGTTTTAAAAGGGAGTGGGCCTTAGTTCTATAGGTGGACACCTTTTCGGAGTATCGTTATAAAAGTGGACCAGGGGTGACTCTAGAATGCGTTTGTACAATATGGGTATCAAATGAAAGGTGTTAATGAGTATTTTAAAAGGGCGTGGGCCTTAGTTCTATACGTGGACGCCTTTTCGAAATATCGCCATAAAGGTGGACCAGAGGTGATTCTAGAATTTGTTAGCGTATTAATATATAGATAGTGGGTAATATACTGCCTATGCAAGACGGCCGCTATGATGCCGGTTGCCGCTCTGTCCCAAAATCAAAAAAGGTTTTGGGACGTTTTTTTGTTTCGTAATTAGCATAAAAGGCAATATAAAAAATGTAATGTTATATTTTTGTAACTTTTTTCTTTTTTGTTCAGTATAAGACGTACTTTATCTAAAATGAAGATTAAATCTGCAAATGCAACAACATTTTCGAGCAAATTTGCCATTAATTGTTATAAATAAATTAGTTAGTTTCAACAAAAGTTAACTCATTGTTTGTGATTTCAGGTTTTTTTTGAAAACAACTAAAATAAAAAACAAAGAATCTGTTAAATAAAGACTTATGTATTTACGTGTAGGTAAAATTTGCCACAAAGATGGGCCGGTCAAAAATTAATTCTATTTAAGATTTTTGGTACGCTATAAATTCTTTTGGAACAATTTTTTAGGATTTTGGTAGAGGCTATTATAAGTAAGCGGCAACAATGGGAAACCATATTTGTATGTAGGGGAAACATTTGTGCCTTCGAATTTAGCGGGGATACATAAAATTTGAAATTCACATTAAACACTTACATAATTCTTCCCAAAGACGGCGCGCTTGTGCATAAAGGTTTAGGTCTTTGAAATTCGCATTAGAAAACTTAGATAATTGTTCCAAAAGATGGCGCGCTTGTGCACGATAATGAATTACGATATTTGTATGAATTGTTCGAATTTACAAAAAACTTTTTCTATTAATTATAAACAAATAGAATAATATTTGTTAACAAAAAAAGGCCTATGCACTGCGGCTGATCAATACGAATCGATTTATATAACTTTTATATGATTTTACGTATGCTAAGTATGCGAAACAGCCTGTCAATTGATTGTATGGAAATTTTGTTAGCGTATTAATATATAGATAGTGGGTAATATACTGCCTATGCAAGACGGCCGCTATGATGCCGGTTGCCGCTCTGACCTAAAATCAAAAAAGTTTTTGGGACGTTTTTTTGTTTCGTAATTAGCATAAAAGGCAATATAAAAAATGTAATGTTATATTTTTGTAACTTTTTCTTTTTTGTTCAGTATAAGACGTACTTTATCTAAAATGAGGATTAAATCTGCAAATTCAACAACATTTTCGAGCAAATTTGCCATTAATTGTTATAAATAAACTAGTTAGTTTCAACAAAAGTTAACTCATTATTTGTGATTTCATGTTTTTTTGAAAACAACTAAAATAAAAAACAAAGAATCTGTTAAATTTACGTGTAGGTAAGATTTTCCACAAAAAATGGGCCGGTCAAAAATTAATTCTATTTAAGATTTTTGGTACGCTATAAATTATTTTGAAACAATTTTTTAGGATTTTAGTAGAGGCTATTATAGGTAAGTGGCAACAATGGGAAACCATATTTGTATGTAGGTGAAACATTTGTGCCTTCGAATTTAGCGGGGATACATAAAATTTGAAATTCACATTAAACACTTAGATAATTGTTCCCAAAGACGGCGCGCTTGTGCATAAAGGTTTAGGTCTTTGAAATTCGCATCAGAAAACTTAGATATTTGTTCCCAAAGATGGCGCGCTTGTGCACGATAATGAATTACGATATTTGTATGAATTGTTCGAATTTACAAAAAAACTTTTTCTATTAGTTATAAACAAAGAGAGTAATATTTATTAACAAAAATAGGCCTATGCACTGCGGCTGATCAATACGTATCCATTCATATAACTTTTATATGATTTTACGTATGCTAAATATGCGAAACAGCCTGTCAATTGATTGTATGGAAATTTTGTTAGCGTATTAATATATAGATAGTGGGTAATATACTGCCTATGCAAGACGGCCGCTATGTTGCCGTTGCCGCTCTGACCTAAAATCAAAAAAGTTTTTGGAACGTGTTTTTTTTTCGTAATTAGCATAAAAGGCAATATAAAAAATGTAATGTTATATTTTTGTAACTTTTTCTTTTTTGTTCAGTATAAGACGTACTTTATCTAAAATGAGGATTAAATCTGCAAATGCAACAACATTTCCGAGCAAATTTGCCATTAATTGTTATAAATAAATTAGTTTCAACAAAAGTTAACTCATTATTTGTGATTTCATGTTTTTTTGAAAACAACTAAAATAAAAAACAAAGAATCTGTTAAATAAAGACTTATGTATTTACGTGTAGGTAAAATTTGCCACAAAAAATGGGCCGGTCAAAAATTAATTCTATTTAAGATTTTTGGTACGCTATAAATTATTTTGAAACAATTTTTTAGGATTTTAGTAGATGCTATTATAGGTAAGTGGCAACAATGGGAAACCATATTTGTATGTAGGTGAAACATTTGTGCCTTCGAATTTAGCGGGGATACATAAAATTTGAAATTCACATTAAACATCTGTTAAATAAAGACTTATGTATTTACGTGTAGGTAAAATTTGCCACAAAAAATGGGCCGGTCAAAAATTAATTCTATTTAAGATTTTTGGTACGCTATAAATTATTTTGAAACAATTTTTTAGGATTTTAGTAGATGCTATTATAGGTAAGTGGCAACAATGGGAAACCATATTTGTATGTAGGTGAAACATTTGTGCCTTCGAATTTAGCGGGGATACATAAAATTTGAAATTCACATTAAACACTTACATAATTGTTCCCAAAGACGGCATGCTTGTGCATAAAGTTTTAGGTCTTTGAAATTCGCATCAGAAAACTTAGATATTTGTTCCCAAAGATGGCGCGCTTGTGCACGATAATGAATTATGATATTTGTATGAATTGTTCGAATTTACAAAAAACTTTTTCTATTAATTATAAACAAAGAGAGTAATATTTGTTAACAAAAGTAGGCCTATGCACTGCGGCTGATCAATACGAATCGATTCATATAACTTTAATATGATTTTACGTATGCTAAGTATGCGAAACAGCCTGTCAATTGATTGTGTGGAAATTTTGTTAGCGTATTAATATATAGATAGTGGGTAATATACTGCCTATGCAAGACGGCCGCTATGATGCCGGTTGCCGCTCTGACCTGAAATCAAAAAAGTTTTTTTGTTTCGTAATTAGCATAAAACGCAATATAAAAAATGTAATGTTATATTTTTGTAACTTTTTCTTTTTTGTTCAGTATAAGGCGTACTTTATCTAAAATGAGGTTTAAATCTGCAAATGTAACAACATTTTCGAGCAAATTTGCCATTAATTGTTATAAATAAATTAGTTTCAACAAAAGTTAACTCATTATTTGTGATTTCATGTTTTTTTGAAAACAACTAAAATAAAAAACAAAGAATCTGTTAAATAAAGAATTATGTATTTACGTGTAGGTAAAATTTGCCACAAAAAATGGGCCGGTCAAAAATTAATTCTATTTAAGTTTTTTGGTACGCTATAAATTATTTTGGAACAATTTTTTAGGATTTTGGTAGAGGCTATTATAGGTAAGCGGCAACAATGGGAAACCATATTTGTATGTAGGTGAAACATTTGTGCCTTCGAATTTAGCGGGGATAAATAAAATTTGAAATTCACATTAAACACTTACATAATTGTTCCCAAAGACGGCGCGCTTGTGCATAAAGGTTTAGGTCTTTGAAATTCGCATTAGAAAACTTAGATAATTGTTCCCAAAGATGGCGCGCTTGAGCACGATAATGAATTACGATATTTGTATGAATTGTTCGAATTTACAAAAAACTTTTTCTATTAATTATAAACAAATAGAGTAATATTTGTTAACAAAAATAGGCCTATGCACTGCGGCTGATCAATACGAATCGATTCATATAACTTTTATATGATTTTACGTATGCTAAGTATGCGAAACAGCCTGTCAATTGATTGTGTGGAAATTTTGTTAGCGTATTAATATATAGATAGTGGGTAATATAGTGCCTATGCAAGACGGCCGCTATGCTGCCGGTTGCCGCTCTGACCTAAAATAAAAAAAGTTTTTGGGACGTTTTTTTGTTTCGTAATTAGCATAAAAGGCAATATAAACAAGTAAGGAAGGCTAAGTTCGGGTGTAACCGAACATTACATACTCAGTTGAGAGCTGTGGAGACAAAGTAAGGAAAATCACCATGTTGTAAAAAGAACCTAGGGTAACCCTGGAATGTGTTTTTATGACATGTGTGTCAAATGGAAGGTATTAAAGAGTATTTTAAGAGGAAGTGGGCCATAGTTCTATAGATGGACGCCATTTAGGGATATCGCCATAAAGGTGGACCAGGCCTGACTCTAAAATTTGTTTGTACGATATGGGTATCAAATGAAAGGTGTTAATGAGTATTTTAAAAGGGAGTGGGCCTTAGTTCTATAGGTGGGCTCCTTTTCGGAATATAGTTATAAAAGTGGATCAGGGTTGACTCTAGAATACGTTTGTACAATATGGGTATCAAACGAAAGGTGTTAGTAAGTGTTTTAAAAGGGAGTGGGCCTTAGTTCTATAGGTGGAGGCCTTTTCAGAATATCGTTATAAACGTGGACCAGGGGTGACTCTAGAATTTGTTTGTACTATATGGGTATCAAATGAAAGGTGTTAATGGGTATTTTAAAAGGGAGTGGGCCTTAGTTCTATAGGTGGACGCCTTTTCAGAATATAGTTATAAAAGTGGACCAGGGTTGACTTTAGAATGCGTTTGTACAATATGAGTATCAAACGAAAGGTGTTAATAGGTGTTTTAAAAGGGAGTGGGCCTTAGTTCTATAGGTGGACGCCTCTTCGGAATATCGTTATAAATGTGGACCAGGGGTGACTCTAGAATGCGTTTGTACAATATGGGTATCAAATGAAAGGTGTTAATGAGTATTTTAAAAGGGCGTGGGCCTTAGTTCTATAGGTGGACGCCTTTTCGAGATATCGCCATAAAGGTGGACCAGGGGTGACTCTAGAATGCGTTTGTACAATATGGGTATCAAATGAAAGGTGTTAATGAGTATTTTAAAAAGGCGTGGGCCTTAGTTCCATACGTGGACGCCTTTTCGAAATATCGCCATAAAGGTGGACCAGAGGTGATTCTAGAATTTATTAGCGTATTAATATATAGATAGTGGGTAATATACTGCCTATGCAAGACGGCCAATATGATGCCGGTTGCCGCTCTGTCCTAAAATCAAAAAAGTTTTTGGGACGTTTTTTTGTTTCGTAATTAGCTTAAAAGGCAATATAAAAAATGTAATGTTATATTTTTGTAACTTTTTCTTTTTTGTTCAGTATAAGACGTACTTTATCTAAAATGAGGATTAAATCTGCAAATGCAACAACATTTTCGAGCAAATTTGCCATTAATTGTTATAAATAAATTAGTTAGTTTCAACAAAACTTAACTCATTATTTGTGATTTCATGTTTTTTTGAAAACAACTAAAATAAAAAACAAAGAATCTGTTAAATAAAGACTTATGTATTTACGTGTAGGTAAAATTTGCCACAAAGATGGGCCGGTCAAAAATTAATTCTATTAAAGATTTTTGGTACGCTATAAATTCTTTTGGAACAATTTTTTAGGATTTTGGTAGAGGCTATTATAAGTAAGCGGCAACAATGGGAAACCATATTTGTATGTAGGTGAAACATTTGTGCCTTCGAATTTAGCGGGGATACATAAAATTTGAAATTCACATTAAACACTTACATAATTGTTCCCAAAGACGGCGCGCTTGTGCATAAAGGTTTAGGTCTTTGAAATTCGCATTAGAAAACTTAGATATTTGTTCCCTAAAATGGCGCGCTTGTGCACGATAATGAATTACGATATTTGTGTGAATTGTTCGAATTTACAAAAAACTTTTTCTATTAATTATAAACAAAGAGATTAATATTTGTTAACAAAAATAGGCCTATGCACTGCGGCTGATCAATATGAATCGATTCATATAACTTTTATATGATTTTACGTATGCTATGTATGCGAAACAGCCTGTCAATTGATTGTATGGAAATTTTGTTAGCGTATTAATATATAGCCTACGCAAAACGGCCGCTATGCCTGCATAAAAGCAGTATAAAAGATGTAATGTTATATTTTTGTAACTTTTTCTTTTTTGTTCAGTATAAGACGTACTTTATCTAAAATGAGGATTAAATCTGCAAATGCAACAACATTTTCGAGCAAATTTGCCATTAATTGTTATAAATAAATTAGTTAGTTTCAACAAAAGTTAACTCATTATTTGTGATTTCATGTTTTTTTGAAAACAACTAAAATAAAAAAACAAAGAATCTGTTAAATAAAGACTTATGTATTTACGTGTGGTAAAATTTGCCACAAAAAATGGGCCGGTCAAAAATTAATTCTATTTAAGATTTTTGGTACGCTATAAATTATTTTGAAACAATTTTTTAGGATCTTAGTAGATGCTATTATAGGTAAGTGGCAACAATGGGAAACCATATTTGTATGTAGGTGAAACATTTGTGCCTTCGAATTTAGCGGGGATACATAAAATTTGAAATTCACATTAAACACTTAGATAATTGTTCCCAAAGACGGCGCGCTTGTGCATAAAGGTTTAGGTCTTTGAAATTCGCATTAGCAAACTTATATAATTGTTCCCAGAGATGGCGCGTTTGCGCACGATAATGAATTACGGTATTTGTATGAATTGTTCGAATTTACAAAAAACTTTTTCTATTCATTATAAACAAATAGAGTAATATTTGTTAACAAAAATAGGCCTATGTACTGCGGCTGATCAATACGAATCGATTCATTTAACTTTTATATGATTTTACGTATACTAAGTATGCAAAACAGCCTGTCAATTGATTGTATGGAAATTTTGTTAGCGTATTAATATATAGATAGTGGGTAATATACTGCCTATGCAAGACGGCCGCTATGATGCCGGTTGCCGCTCTGACCTAAAATCAAAAAAGTTTTTGGGACGTTTTTTGTTTCGTAATTAGCATAAAAGCAGTATAAAAGATGTAATGTAATATTTTTGTAACTTTTTCTCTTTTGTTCAGTATAAGACGTACTTTATCTAAAATGAGGATTAAATCTGCAAATGCAACAACATTTTCGAGCAAATTTGCCATTAATTGTTATAAATAAATTAGTTTCAACAAAAGTTAACTCATTATTTGTAATTTCATGTTTTTTTGAAAACAACTAAAATAAAAAACAAAGAATCTGTTAAATAAAGACTTATGTATTTACGTGTAGGTAAAATTTGCCACAAAAAATGGGCCGGTCAAAAATTAATTCTATTTAAGATTTTTGGTACGCTATAAATTATTTTGGAACAATTTTTTAGGATTTTGGTAGAGGCTATTATAAGTAAGCGGCAACAATGGGAAACCATATTTGTATGTAGGTGAAACATTTGTGCCTTCGAATTTAGCGGGGATACAAAAAATTTGAAATTCACATTAAACACTTACATAATTGTTCCCAAAGACGGCGCGCGTGTGCATAAAGGTTTAGGTCTTTGAAATTCGCATTAGAAAACTTAGATAATTGTTCCCAAAGATGGCGCGCTTGTGCACGATAATGAATTACGATATTTGTATGAATTGTTCGAATTTACAAAAAACTTTTTCTATTAATTATAAACAAATAGAGTAATATTTGCTAACAGAAATAGGCCTATGCACTGCGGCTGATCAATACGAATCGATTCATATAACTTTTATATGATTTTACGTATGCTAAGTATGCGAAACAGCGTGTCAATTGATTGTATGGAAATTGTGTTAGCGTATTAATATATAGATAGTGGGTAATATACTGCATATGCAAGACGGCCGCTATGATGCCGGTTGCCATTGATTGTGTGGAAATTTTGTTAGAGTATTAATATATAGATAGTGGGTAATATACTGCCTATGCAAGACGGCCGCTATGATGCCGGTTGCCGCTCTGACCTGAAATCAAAAAAGTTTTTTTGTTTCGTAATTAGCATAAAAGGCAATATAAAAAATGTAGTGTTATATTTTTGTAACTTTTTCTTTTTTGTTCAGTATAAGACGTACTTTATCTAAAATGATGATTAAATCTGCAAATGTAACAATATTTTAGAGCAAATTTGCCATTAATTGTTATAAATAAATTAGTTTCAACAAAAGTTAACTCATTATTTGTGATTCCATGTTTTTTTGAAAACAACTAAAATAAAAAACAAAGAATCTGTTAAATAAAGACTTATGTATTTACGTGTAGGTAAAATTTGCCACAAAAAATGGGCCGGTCAAAAATTAATTCTATTTAAGTTTTTTGGTACGCTATAAATTATTTTGGAACAATTTTTTAGGATTTTGGTAGAGGCTATTATAGGTAAGCGGCAACAATGGGAAAATTTGTATGTAGGTGAAACATTTGTGTCTTAGAATTTAGCGGGGATACATAAAATTTGAAATTCACATTAAACACTTACATAATTGTTCCCAAAGACGGCGCGCTTGTGCATAAAGGTTTAGGTCTTTGAAATTCGCATTAGAAAACTTAGATAATTGTTCCCAAAGATGGCGCGCTTGAGCACGATAAAGAAATACGATATTTGTATGAATTGTTCGAATTTACAAAAAACTTTTTCTATTAATTATAAACAAATAGAGTAATATTTGTTAACAAAAATAGGCCTATGCACTGCGGCTGATCAATACGAATCCATTCATATAACTTTTATATGATTTTACGTATGCTAAGTATGCGAAACAGCCTGTCAATTGATTGTATGGAAATTGTGTTAGCGTATTAATATATAGATAGTGGGTAATATACTGTATATGCAAGACGGCCGCTATGATGCCGGTTGCCGCTCTGACCTAAAATCAAAAAAGTTTCTGGAACGTTTTTTTGTTTCGTTATTAGCATAAAAGGCAATATAAAAAATGTAATGTTATATTTTTGTAACTTTTCTATTAATTATAAACAAATAGAGTAATATTTGTTAACAAAAATAGGCCTATGCACTGCGGCTGATCAGTACGAATCGATTCATATAACTTTTATTTGATTTACGTATGCTAAGTATGCGAAACAGCCTGTCAATTGATTGTATGGAAATTTTGTTAGCGTATTAATATATAGATAGTGGGTAATATACTGCCTATGCAAGACGGCCGCTATGATGCCGGCTGCCGCTCTGACCTAAAATCAAAAAAGTTTTTGGGACGTTTGTTTGTTTCGTAATTAGCATAAAATGCAATATAAAAAATGTAATGTTATATTTTTGTAACTTTTTCTTTTTTGTTCAGTATAAGACGTACTTTATCTAAAATGAGCATTAAATCTGCAAATGCAACAACATTTCCGAGCAAATTTGCATTAATTGTTATAAATAAATTAGTTTCAACAAAAGTTAACTCATTATTTGTGATTTTATGTTTTTTTGAAAACAACTAAAATAAAAAACAAAGAACCTGTTAAATAAAGACTTATGTATTTACGTGTAGGTAAAATTTGCAAAAAAAAATGGGCCGGTCAAAAATTAATTCTATTTAAGATTTTTGGTACGCTATAAATTATTTTGGAACAATTATTTAGGATTTTGGTAGAGGCTATTATAGGTAAGCGGCAACAATGGGAAACCATATTTGTATGCAGGTGAAACATTTGTGCCTTCGAATTTAGCGGGGATACATAAAATTGAAAATTCACATTAAACACTTAGATAATTGTTCCCAAAGACGGCGCGCTTGTGAATAAAGGTTTAGGTCTTTGAAATTCGCATTAGCAAACTTAGATAATTGTTCCCAAAGATGGCGCGCTTTGGGCACGATAATGAATTCCCATATTTGTATGAATTGTTCGAATTTACAAAAAAACTTTTTCTATTAATTATAAACAAATAGAGTAATATTTGTTAACAAAAATAGACCTATGCACAGCGGCTGATCAATACGAATCGATTCATATAACTTTTATATGATTTTACGTATGCTAAGTATGCGAAACAGCCTGTCAATTGATTGTATTGAAATTTTGGTAGCGTATTAATATATAGATAGTGGGTAATATACTGCCTATGTATGAATTGTTCGAATTTACAAAAAACTTTTTCTATTTATAAACAAATAGAGTAATATTTGTTAACAAAAATAGGCCTATGCACTGCGGCTGATCAACACGAGTCGATTCATATAACTGTTATATGATTTTACGTATGCTAAGTATGCGAAACAGCCTGTCAATAGATTGTATGGAAATTTTGTTAGCGTATTAATATATAGGTAGTGGGTAATATACTGCCTATGTAAGACGGCCGCTATGATGCCGGTTGCCGCTCTGACCTAAAATCAAAAAAGTTTTTGGGACGTTTTTTTGTTTCGTAATTAGCATAAAAGGCAATATAAAAAATGTAATGTTATATTTTTGTTACTTTTTATTTTTTGTTCAGTATAAGACGTACTTTATCTAAAATGAGGATTAAATCTGCAATTGAAACAACATTTTCGAGCAAATTTGCCACTAATTGTTATAAATAAATTAGTTTCAACAAAAGTTAACTCATTATTTGTGATTTCATGTTTTTTTGAAAACAACTAAAATAAAAAACAAAGAATCTGTTAAATAAATACTTATGTATTTACGTGTAGGTAAAATTTGCCACAAGAAATGGGCCGGTCAAAAATTAATTCTATTTAATATTTTTGGCACGTTATAAATTATTTTGGAACAATTTTTTATGATTTTGGTAGAGGCTATTATAGGTAAGCGGCAACAATGGGAAACCATATTTGTATGCAGGTGAAACATTTGTGCCTTCGAATTTAGCGGGGATACATAAAATTTGAAATTCACATCAAACACTTAGATAATTGTTCCCAAAGAGGGCACGCTTGTGCATAAAGGTTTAGGTCTTTGAAATTCGCATTAGAAAACTTAGATAATTGTTCCCAAAGATGGCGCGCTTGTGCACGATAATGAATTATGATATTTGTATGAATTGTTCGAATTTACAAAAAACTTTTTCTGTTAATTATAAACAAATAGAGTAATATTAGTTAACAAAAATAGGCCTATGCACTGCGGCTGATCAATGCGAATCGATTCATATAACCTTTATATGATTTTACGTATGTTCAGTATGCGAAACAGCCTGTCAATTGATTGTATGGAAATTTTGTTAGCGTATTAATATATAGATAGTGGGTAATATACTGCCTATGCAAGACGGCCGCTATGATGCCGGTTGCCCCTCTGACCTAAAATCAAAAAAGTTTTTTGTTTCGGAATTTGATACCCATATCGTACAAACAAATTCTAGAGTCACCCTTGGCCCACCTTAATGGCGATATCTCGAAAAGTGTCCTCCTATAGAACTAAGGCCCACGCCCATTTAAAATACTCATTAACACCTTTCATATGATACCCATATCGTACAAACAAATTCTAGAGTCACCCCTGGTCCACCTTTCGGGAGATATCTCGAAAACGCGTCCACCTATAGAACTAAGGCCCACTCCCTTTTAAAATACTCATTAACACCTTTCATTTGATACCCATATCGTACAATCAAATTCTAGAGTCACCCTTGGCCCACCTTTATGGCGATATCTCGAAAAGGCGTCCACCTATAGAACTAAGGCCCACGCCCATTTAAAATACTCATTAACACCTTTCATATGATACCCATATCGTACAAACAAATTCTAGAGTCACCCCTGGTCCACCTTTCTGGAGATATCTCGAAAACGCGTCCACCTATAGAACTAAGGCCCACGCCCTTTTAAAATACTGATTAACACCTTTCCTTTGATAACCATATCGTACAAACAAATTCTAGAGTCACCCCTGGTCCACCTTTATGGAGATATCTCGAAAAGGCGTCCACCTATAGAACTAAGGCCCACTCCCTTTTAAAATACTCATTAACACCTTTCATTTGATACCCATATCGTACAAACAAATTCTAGAGTCACCCTTGGTCCACCTTTATGGCGATATCTCGAAAAGGCATCCACCTATATAACTAAGGCCCACTCCCTTTTAAAATACTCATTAACACCTTTCATTTGATACCCATATCGTACCAACAAATTCTAGAGTCACCCTTGGTCCACTTTTATGGCGATATCTCGAAAAGGCGTCCACCTATAGAACTAAGCCCCACGCCCTTTTAAAATACTCATTAACACCTTTCATTTGATACCCATATCGTACAAACGTATTCTAGAGTCACCCCTGGTCCACCTTTATGGCGATATCTCGAAAAGGCGACCACCTATACAACTACCACCACTCCCTTTTAAAACCCTCATTAATACCTTTAATTTGATACCCATATCGTACAAAAACATTCTTGAGTCACCCCTGGTCCACCTTTATAACGATATCCCGAAAAGGCATCCACCTATAGAACTAAGGCCCACTCCCTTTTAAAATTCTCATAAACACTTTTCATTTGATACCCATATCGTACAAACAATTTCTAGAGTCACCCTTGGTCCACCTTTATGGCGATATCTCGAAAAGGCGTCCACCTATAGAACTAAGGCCCACGCCCTTTTAAAAAACTGATTAGCACCTTTCCTTTGATAACCATATCGTACAAACAAATTCTAGAGTCACCCTTGGTCCACCTTTATGGCGATATCTGGAAAAGGCGTTCACCTATAGAACTGAGCCCACGCCCTTTTAAAATACTCATTAACATCTTTCATTTGATACCCATATCGTACAAACAGATTCTAGAGTCAGCCCTGCTCCACCTTTGTGGCGATATCCCTAAATGGCGTCCACCTATAGAACTATGGCCCAATCCCTCTTAAAATATTCTTTAATACCTTCTATTTGATACACATGTCATACAAACGCATTCCAGAGTTACCCTAGGTTCATTTTCCTACATGGTTATTTTCCCTTATTTTGGCACCATAGCTCTCAACTGAGTATGTAATGTTCGGTTACACCCGAACTTAGCCTTCCTTACTTGTTTATTATCCTATTATTAAATATGGGCTTGGACAAAACGTTTATTATATCACAAATTTTTTAAACTAAATCCTAGACTTATTAAGAACTCCTTATTCGCGGGGGTTAAATCAATTTTATGTTGAACATGAGATTTTACTTCTTTAGAGTGTAGATTTTTTGTTTTTGTAGCCAATACTTTTGAGGCTGATTGAAAACTATTCAAAAAATCTGTATATGGTGGCTTTTTATTAAAAATTATCATGTTTATACTCAGTTGAGCAGAGCTCACATAGTATATTAACTTTGATTGGATAACGGTTGGTTGTGCAGGTATAAAGTAATCGAGATAGATATAGACTTCCATATATCAAAATCATCAGGATCGAAAACAAATTTGATTGAGCCATGTCCGTCCGTCCGTTAACACGATAACTTAAGTCAATTTTGAGGTATCTTGATGAAATTTGGTATGTAGGTTCCTGAGTACTCATCTCAAATCTCTATTTAAAATGAACAATATCGGACTATAACCACGCCCACTTTTTCGATATCGAAAATTTCGAAAAACCGAAAAAGTGCGATAATTCATTACCAAAGACGGATAAAGCGATGAAGCTTGGTAAATGAGTTGAACTTATGACGCAGAATAGAAAATTAGTAAAATTTTGGAAAACGGGCGTGGAACCGCCCACTTTTAAAAGAAGGTAATTTAAAATTTTGCAAGCTGTAATTTGGCAGTCGTTGAAGATATAATGATGAAATTTGGCAGGAATTTTACTCCTATTACTGTATGTAGGCTTAATAAAAATTAGCAAAATCGGAGAACGATCACGCCCACTTTAAAAAAATTTTGTTTAAAGTCAAATTTTAACAAAAAATTTAATATCTTTACAGTATATAAGTAAATTATGTCAACATTCAACTCCAGTAATGTTATGGTGCAACAAAATGCAAAAATAAAAGAAAATTTCAAAATGGGAGTGGCTCCGCCCTTTTTCATTTCATTTGTCTAGGATACTTTTAATGCCATAAGTCGAACAAAAATTTACCAATCCTTGTGAAATTTGGTAGGGGCTTAGATTCTGGGGCGGTAACTTATTTCTGCGAAAAAGGGCGAAATCGGTTGAAGCCACGCCCAGTGTTTATACACAGTCGACCGTCTGTCCTTCCGCTCGCCCGTTAACACGATAACTTGAGCAAAAATCGATATATTTTTACTAAACTCCGTTCACGTACTTATTTGAGCTCACTTTGTATTGGTATAAAAAATGACCGAAATCCGACTATGACCACGCCCACTTTTTAGATATCGAAAATTACCAAAAACGAAAAAAATGCCATAATTCTATACCAAATACGAAAAAAGGGATGAAACTTGTTATTTGGATTGGTTTATTGACGCAAAGTATAACTTTAGAAAAAAACTTTGTAAAATGGGTGTGACACCTACCATATTAAGTAGAATGAAATGAAAAAGTTCTGCAGGGCGAAATAAGAAACCCTTGAAATCTTGGCAGGAATACTGTTCGTGGTATTATATATATAAATAAATTAGCGGTATCCAACAGATGATGTTCTGGGTCACCCTGGTCCACATTTTGGACGATATCTGGAAAACGCCTTCACATATACAACTACCACCACTCCTTTTAAAAGCCTCATTAATACCTTTAATTTGATACCCATATCGTACAAACACATTCTAGAGTCACCCCTGGTCCACCTTTATGGCGATATATCGAAAAGGCGTCCACCTATAGAACTAAGCCCACGCCCTTTTAAAATACTCATTAACAACTTTCATTTGATACCCATATCGTACAAACATATTCTAGAGTCACCCCTGGTCCACCTTTATGGAGATATCTCGAAAAGGCGTCCACCTATAGAACTAAGGCCCACTCCCTTTTAAAATACTCATTAACACCTTTCTTTGATACCCATATCGTACAAACAAATTCTAGAGTCACCCTTGCCCACCCTTTATGGGCGATATCTCGAAAAGGCGTCCACCTATAGAACTAAGGCCCACGCCCATTTAAAATACTCATTAACACCTTTCATATGATACCCATATCGTACAAACAAATTCTTGAGTCACCCCTGGTCCACATTTCTGGAGATATCTCGAAAACGCGTCCACCTATAGAACTAAGGCCCACGTCCTTTTAAAATACTGATTAACACCTTTCATTTGATAACCATATCGTACAAACAAATTCTAGAGTCAACCCCTGGTCCACCTTTCTGGAGATATCTCGAAAACGCGTCCACCTATAGAACTAAGGCCCACTCCCTTTTAAAATACTCATAACACCTTTCATTTGATACCCATATCGTACAAACAAATTCTAGAGTCACCCTTGGTCCACCTTTATGGGCGATATCTCGAAAGGCGTCCACCTATAGAACTAAGGCCCACTCCCTTTTAAAATACTCATTAACACCTTTCATTTGATACCCATATCGTACAAACAAATTCTAGAGTCACCCTTGGTCCACCTTTATGGCCATATCTCGAAAAGGCGTCCACCTATAGAACTAAGCCCGCGCCCTTTTAAAATACTCATTAACACCCTTTCATTTGATACCCATATCGTACAAACAAATTCTAGAGTCACCCCTGGTCCACCTTTATGGCGATATCTCGAAAAGGCGTCCACCTATACAACTACCTACCACTCCTTTTAAAACCCTCATTAATACCTTTAATTTGATACCCATATCGTACAAAAACTTTCTTGAGTCACCCCTGGTCCACCTTTATAACGATATCCCGAAAAGGCATCCACCTATAGAACTAAGGCCCACTCCCTTTTAAAATTCTCATTACACTTTTCATTTGATACCCATATCGTACAAACAATTTCTAGAGTCACACCCCTTGTCCACCTTTATGGCGATATCAAGAAAGGGCGTCCACCTATAGAACTAAGGTCCACTCCCTTTTAAAATATTCATTAGCACCTTTCATTTGATACCCATATCGTACAAACAAATTCTAGAGTCACCCTTGGTCCACCTTTATGGCGATATCTGGAAAAGGCGTTCACCTATAGAACTGAGCCCACGCCCTTTTAAAGTACTCATTAACACCTTTCATTTGATACCCATATCGTACAAACAGATTCTAGAGTCAGCCTGCTCCACCTTTATGGCGATATCCCTAAATGGCGTCCACCTATAGAACTATGGCCCAATCCCTCTTAAAATATTCTTTAATACCTTCCATTTGATGCACATGTCATACAAACGCATTCTAGAGTTACCCTAGGTTCATTTTCCTACATGGTTATTTTCCCTTATTTTGTCACCATAGCTCTCACTGAGTATGTATGTTCGGTTACACCCGAACTTTAGCCTTCCTTACTTGTTTTATTATCCTATTATTAAATATGGGTTTGGACAAAACGTTTATTATATCACTAATTTTTTAAACTAAATCCTAGACTTATTAAGACTCCTTATTCGCGGGGGTAAATCAATTTTATGTTGAACAGGAGATTTTACTTCTTTAGAGTGTAGATTTTTTGTTTTTGTAGCCAATACTTTTGAGGCTGATTGAAAACTATTCAAAAAAATCTGTATATGGTGGGCTTTTTTATTAAAATTATCATTTTTATACTCAGTTGAGCAGAGCTCACAGAGTATATTAACTTTGATTGGATAACGGTTGGTTGGACAGGTGTAAAGGAATCGAGATAGATATAGACTTCCATATATCAAAAATCATCAGGATCGAAAACAAATTTGATTGAGCCATGTCCGTCCGTCGTTAACCCGATAACTTGAGTAAATTTTGAGATATCTTGATGAAATTTGGTATGTAGGTTCCTGAGTACTCATCTCAAATCTCTATTTAAAATGAACAATAGCGGACTATAACCACGCCCACTTTTTCGATATCGAAAATTTCGAAAAACCGAAAAAGTGCGATAATTCATTACCAAAGACGGATAAAGCGATGAAACTTGGTAAATGAGTTGAACTTATGACGCAGAATAGAAAATTAGTAAAACTTTGGACAACGGGCGTGGCACCGCCCACTTTTAAAAGAAGGTAATTTAAAATTTTTGCAAGCTGTAATTTGGCAGTCGTTGAAGATATAATGATGAAATTTGGCAGGAAGGTTATTCCTATTACTGTATGTAGGCTTAATAAAAATTAGCAAAATCGGAGAACGACCACGCCCACTTTAAAAACATTTTTTTAAAGTCAAATTTTAACAAAAAATTTAATATCTTTACAGTATATAAGTACATTATGTCAACATTAAACTCCAGTAATGATATGGTGCAACAAAATGCAAAAATAAAAGAAAATTTCAAAATGGGAGTGGCTCCGCCCTTTTTCATTTAATTTGTCTAGGATACTTTTAATGCCATAAGTCGAACAAAAATTTACCAATCCTTGTGAAATTTGGTAGGGGCTTCGATTCTGGGACGGTAACTTATTTCACGCCCAGTTTTTATACACAGTCGACCGTCTGTCCTTCCGCTCGGCCGTTAACACGATAACTTGAGCAAAAATCGATATATTTTTACTAAACTCCGTTCACGTACTTATTTGAGCTCACTTTGTATTGGTATAAAAAATGACCGAAATCCGACTATGACCACGCCCACTTTTTATATATCGAAAATTACCAAAAACGAAAAAAATGCCATAATTCTATACCAAATACGAAAAAAGGGATGAAACTTGTTATTTGGACTGGTTTATTGACGCAAAGTATAACTTTAGAAAAAACTTTGTAAAATGGGTGTGACACCTACCATATTAAGTAGAATGAAATGAAAAAGTTCTGCAGGGCGAAATAAGAATCCCTTAAAATCTTTGCAGGAATACTGTTCGTGGTGTTATATATATAAATAAATTAGCGGTATCCAACAGATGATGTTCTGGGTCAGCCTGGTCCACATTTTGGACGATATCTGGAAAACGCCTTCACATATACAACTACCACCACTCCCTTTTAAAAGCCTCACTAATACCTTTAATTTGATACCCATATCGTACAAACACATTCTAGAGTCACCCCTGGTCCACCTTTATGGCGATATATCGAAAAGGCGTCCACCTATAGAACTAAACCCACGCCCTTTTAAAATACTCATTAACAACTTTCATTTGATACCCATATCGTACAAACATATTCTAGAGTCACCCCTGGTCCACCTTTATGGAGATATCTCGAAAAGGCGTCCACCTATAGAACTAAGGCCCACTCCCTTTTAAAATACTCATTAACACCTTTCATTTGATACCCATATCGTACAAACAAATTCTAGAGTCACCCTTGGCCCACCTTTATGGCGATATCTCGAAAAGGCGTCCACCTATAGAACTAAGGCCCACGCCCATTTAAAATACTTATTAACACCTTTCATATGATACCCATATCGTACAAACAAATTCTAGAGTCACCCCTGGTCCACCTTTCTGGAGATACCTCGAAAACGCGTCCACCTATAGAACTAAGGCCCACGCCCTTTTAAAATACTGATTAACACCTTTCATTTGATAACCATGTCGTACAAACAAATTCTAGAGTCACCCCTGGTCCACCTTTATGGAGATATCTCGAAAAGGCTTCCACCTATAGAACTAATGCCCACTCTCTTTTAAAATACTCATTAACACCTTTCATTTGATACCCATATCGTACAAACAAATTCTAGAGTCACCCTTGGTCCACCTTTATGGCGATATCTCGAAAACGCGTCCACCTATAGAACTAAGGTCCACGTCCTTTTAAAATACTCATTAACACCTTTCATTTGATAACCATATCGTACAAACAAATTCTAGAGTCACCATAGGTCCACCTTTATGGCGATATCTCGGAAAGGCGTCCACCTATAGAACTAAGGCGCACTCCTTTTTAAAATACTCATTTGTGACGGACTTTTCCTTTGACTTTGCCGGGGTTGTCCTCAGTCCGTCCAGGGTTCCTGAAAGTAGAAATTCCTACCGGTCCTTCTAAAGAATAACCCTTTTTATTTCGTATAAAAAACATCATAAAGGTATTTATTTAATAAAAATTCTATTTCTACTCCTAGCTGATTCCCCTTGCTTTGTAAGAGGTGACTGAGGTAATAAAGCCCTCGGCCAACCTCTGCGGTCGAATGGAGTAATAAAGCCTCCAGACGAATATACCTTTAGTACAAATGAAGTCAAAACCCTTCAGGTGTACTCTTGGTCGGTAGTCATAAAACCTACCGACCCGTATGCCTGTCTCCTAATCTCTGAATTTCAATGCGAACTCGTCCCCCTTATATACTAATTATTGCACGCAGGCAAACGGTTATTTTATAATAACAACTTCTAACTAATAGTAATAACAATATAAAACAACTGTTATTCTGGCGAATATTTCCTTCCCATGAATTTCCATGCACCATAATGCTCCTTATTGAATACAATGCCTTTGCACTTGCTCATACCGTGCTTTCCAGCCGTTGCTATAACTATTGTGTGTTTGTATATTTTTTTGTGATCACCTGATTCTAATGTTGTGTTTTGCTTTGCCCAATGCTTTTGCCTCCTCTTGTATGGCGTGCGTTGGTGTGTTGTATGCTAGTGCGTAAATATGTATAGCGAAATTTCAATTAGTAGCGGCGCTTATTTTGGCGACTTGCTGCTGATCTCCGTTCACTTTATGTATTATGCATGTTGTATTTGTAGCTGGGTGTATTGGATTTTGAGTGTGCAAAGGGTTGATTGACCGCTGCATTTTTATGTTTTGTGCGTATCTACCTCCCTTCCAAATATTCAATGCATGTTAGGGTGATCCTATATTTAAAATTTATGCTTGCGAAAATGTAAATATTTGGCTTGCGTGCAAAAGTGCGCAAGTGTAATTTGTTCTTTAATTTAATAATTATCAATTCAATGTACAACAGAATATATGTATTTAGGGTATAATTCATAAAGGTATACATATGTATATTTCTAGTGCTTCATATAAAATGTATAAGGGATAAATTCAAATACTATTATAAATTTCAAGTTATTTCAAAATGTATGTTCTTTAGAAAAATGTATGGATATGTGTATGTTGTGAGGATACAAAGTTCTCGGATTTGGGGTCCGCACACATTAACACCTTTCATTTGATACCCATATGGTACAAACAAATTCTAGAGTCAACCCTGGTCCACCTTTATGGAGATATCTCGAAAAGGCGTCCACCTATAGAACTAAGGCCCATGCCCGTTTAAAATACTCATTAACGCCTTTCATATGATACCCATATTGTACAAACAAATTCTAGAGTCACCCCTTTTCCACCTTTATGGAGATATCTCGAAAAGGCGTCCACCTATAGAACTAAGGCCCACGCCCTTTTAAAATACTCTTTAACACCTTTCATTTGATAACCATACCGTACAAGCAAATTCTAGAGTCACCCCTGGTCCACCTTTATGGAGATATCTCGAAAAGGCGTCCACCTATTGAACTAAGGCCCACTCCCTTTTAAAATACTCAGTAACACCTTTCATTTGATACCCATATCGTACAAACAAATTCTAGAGTCACCCTAAGTCCCCCTTTATGGCGATATCTCGAAAAGGCGTCCACCTATAGAACTAAGCCCCAAGAACTAAGTCCATTTTAAAATACTCATTAACACCTTTCATTTGATACCCATATCGTACAAACAAATTCTAGAGTCACCCCTTGTCCACCTTTATGGCGATATCTCGAAAAGGCGACCACCTATACAACTACCACCACTCCCTTTTAGAGCCCTCATTAATACCTTTAATTTGATACCCATATCGTACAAACACATTATAGAGTCACCTCTGGCCCACCTTTATAACGATATCCCGAAAAGGCATCCACCTATAGAACTAAGGCCCACGCCCTTTGAAAATACTCATTAACACCTTTCATTTGATAACCATATCGTACAAACAAATTCTAGAGTCACCCCTGGTCCACCTTTATGGAGATATCTCGAAAAGGCGTCCACCTATAGAACTAAGGCCCATTCCCTTTTAAAATACTCATTAACACCTTTCATTTGATACCCATATCGTACAAACAAATTCTGGAGTCACCCTAGGTCCACCTTTATGGCGATATCTGGAAAAGGCGTCCATCTATAGAACTAAGGCCCACTCCCTTTTAAAATACTCATTAACACCTTTCATTTGATACCCATATCGTACAAACAAATTCTAGAGTCAACCCTGGTCCACCTTTCTGGAGATATCTCGAAAAGGCGTCCACCTATAGAACTAAGGCCCACTCCCTTTTAAAATACTCATTAACACCTTTCATTTGATACCCATATCGTACAAACAAATTCTAGAGTCACCCCTGGTCCACCTTTCTGGAGATATCTCGAAAACGCGTCCACCTATAGAACTAAGGCCCACACCCTTTTAAAATACTGATTAACACCTTTCATTTGATAACCGTATCGTACAAACAAATTCTGGAGTCACCCCCGGTCCACCTTTATGGAGATATCTCGAAAAGGCGTCCACCTATAGAACTAAGGCCTACTCCCTTTTAAAATACTCATTAACACCTTTTATTTGATACCCATATCGTACAAACAAATTCTAGAGTCACCCTTGGTCCACCTTTATGGCGATATCTCGAAAAGGCGTCCACCTATAGAACTAAGGCCCACTCCCTTTTAAAATTCTCATAAACACTTTTCATTTGATACCCATATCGTACAAACGATTTATAGAGTCACCCCTGGTCCACCTTTATGGCGATATCTCGAAAAGGCGTCCACCTATAGAACTAAGGTCCACTCCCTTTTAAAATACTCATTAACATCTTTCATTTGATACCCATATCGTACAAACGATTTATAGAGTCACCCCTGGTCCACCTTTATGGCAATATCTCGAAAAGGCGTCCACCTATAGAACTAAGGTCCACTCCCTTTTAAAATACTCATTAACATCTTTCATTTGATACCCATATCGTACAAACAAATTCTAGAGTCACCCTTGGTCCACCTTTATGGCGATATCTCGAAAAGGCGTCCACCTATAGAACTAAGGCCCACTCCCTTTTAAAATTCTCATAAACACTTTTCATTTGATACCCATATCGTACAAACGATTTATAGAGTCACCCCTGGTCCACCTTTATGGCGATATCTCGAAAAGGCGTCCACCTATAGAACTAAGGTCCACTCCCGTTTAAAATACTCATTAACATCTTTCATTTGATACCCATATCGTACAAACAAATTCTAGAGTCACCCTTGGTCCACCTTTATGGCGATATCTGGAAAAGGCGTTCACCTATAGAACTGAGCCCACGCCCTTTTAAAATACTAATTAACATATTTCATTTGATACCCATATCTTACAAACAGATTCTAGAGTCAGCCCTGCTCCACCTTTGTGGCGATATCCCTAAATGGCGTCCACCTATAGAACTATGGCCCAATCCCTCTTAAAATATTCTTTAATACCTTCTATTTGATACACATGTCATACAAACGCATTCCAGAGTTACCCTAGGTTCATTTTCCTACATGGTTATTTTCCCTTATTTTGTCACCATAGCTCTCAACTGAGTATGTAATGTTCGGTTACACCCGAACTTAGCCTTCCTTACTTGTTTATTATCCTATTATTAAATATGGGCTTGGACAAAACGTTTATTATATCTCTAATTTTTTAAACTAAATCCTAGACTTATTAAGAACTCCTTATTCGCGGGGGTTAAATCAATTTTATGTTGAACATGTGATTTTACTTCTTTAGAGTGTAGATTTTTTGTTTTTGTAGCCAATACTTTTGAGGCTGAATGAAAACTATTCAAAAAATCTGTATATGGTGGCTTTTTATTAAAAATTATCATGTTTATACTCAGTTGAGCAGAGCTCACATAGTATATTAACTTTGATTGGATAACGGTTGGTTGTGCAGGTATAAAGTAATCGAGATAGATATAGACTTCCATATATCAAAATCATCAGGATCGAAAACAAATTTGATTGAGCCATGTCCGTCCGTCCGTTAACACGATAACTTAAGTCAATTTTGAGGTATCTTGATGAAATTTGGTATGTAGGTTCCTGAGTACTCATCTCAAATCTCTATTTAAAATGAACAATATCGGACTATAACCACGCCCACTTTTTCGATATCGAAAATTTCGAAAAACCGAAAAAGTGCGATAATTCATTACCAAAGACGGATAAAGCGATGAAACTTGGTAAATGAGTTGAACTTATGACGCAGAATAGAAAATTAGTAAAATTTTGGAAAACGGGCGTGGAACCGCCCACTTTTAAAAGAAGGTAATTTAAAATTTTGCAAGCTGTAATTTGGCAGTCGTTGAAGATATAATGATGAAATTTGGCAGGAATTTTACTCCTATTACTGTATGTAGGCTTAATAAAAATTAGCAAAATCGGAGAACGATCACGCCCACTTTAAAAAAATTTTGTTTAAAGTCAAATTTTAACAAAAAATTTAATATCTTTACAGTATATAAGTAAATTATGTCAACATTCAACTCCAGTAATGTTATGGTGCAACAAAATGCAAAAATAAAAGAAAATTTCAAAATGGGAGTGGCTCCGCCCTTTTTCATTTCATTTGTCTAGGATACTTTTAATGCCATAAGTCGAACAAAAATTTACCAATCCTTGTGAAATTTGGTAGTGGCTTAGATTCTGGGGCGGTAACTTATTTCTGCGAAAAAGGGCGAAATCGGTGGAAGCCACGCCCAGTTTTTATACACAGTCGACCGTCTGTCCTTCCGCTCGCCCGTTAACACGATAACTTGAGCAAAAATCGATATATTTTTACTAAACTCCGTTCACGTACTTATTTGAGCTCACTTTGTATTGGTATAAAAAATGACCGAAATCCGACTATGACCACGCCCACTTTTTAGATATCGAAAATTACCAAAAACGAAAAAAATGCCATAATTCTATACCAAATACGAAAAAAGGGATGAAACTTGTTATTTGGATTGGTTTATTGACGCAAAGTATAACTTTAGAAAAAAACTTTGTAAAATGGGTGTGACAACTACCATATTAAGTAGAATGAAATGAAAAAGTTCTGCAGGGCGAAATAAGAAACCCTTGAAATCTTGGCAGGAATACTGTTCGTGGTATTATATATATAAATAAATTAGCGGTATCCAACAGATGATGTTCTGGGTCACCCTGGTCCACATTTTGGACGATATCTGGAAAACGCCTTCACATATACAACTACCACCACTCCTTTTAAAAGCCTCATTAATACCTTTAATTTGATACCCATATCGTACAAACACATTCTAGAGTCACCCCTGGTCCACCTTTATGGCGATATATCGAAAAGGCGTCCACCTATAGAACTAAGCCCACGCCCTTTTAAAATACTCATTAACAACTTTCATTTGATACCCATATCGTACAAACATATTCTAGAGTCACCCCTGGTCCACCTTTATGGAGATATCTCGAAAAGGCGTCCACCTATAGAAATAAGGCCTACTCCCTTTTAAAATACTCATTAACACCTTTCATTTGATACCCATATCGTACAAACAAATTCTAGAGTCACCCTTGGCCCACCTTTATGGCGATATCTCGAAAAGGCGTCCACCTATAGAACTAAGGCCCACGCCCATTTAAAATACTCATTAACACCTTTCATATGATACCCATATCGTACAAACAAATTCTTGAGTCACCCCTGGTCCACATTTCTGGAGATATCTCGAAAACGCGTCCACCTATAGAACTAAGGCCCACGTCCTTTTAAAATACTGATTAACACCTTTCATTTGATAACCATATCGTACAAAGAAATTCTAGAGTCACCCCTGGTCCACCTTTCTGGAGATATCTCGAAAAAACGTCCACCTATAGAACTAAGGCCCACTCCCTTTTAAAATACTCATTAACACCTTTCATTTGATACCCATATCGTACAAACAAATTTTAGAGTCACCCTTGGTCCACCTTTATGGCGATATCTCGAAAAGGCGTCCACCTATAGAACTAAGGCCCACTCCCTTTTAAAATACTCATTAACACCTTTCATTTGATACCCATATCGTACAAACAAATTCTAGAGTCACCCTTGGTCCACCTTTATGGCGATATCTCGAAAAGGCGTCCACCTATAGAACTAAGCCCCGCGCCCTTTTAAAATACTCATTAACACCTTTCATTTGATACCCATATCGTACAAACGTATTCTAGAGTCACCCCTGGTCCACCTTTATGGCGATATCTCGAAAAGGCGTCCACCTATACAACTACCACCACTCCTTTTTAAAACCCTCATTAATACCTTTAATTTGATACCCATATCGTACAAAAACTTTCTTGAGTCACCCCTGGTCCACCTTTATAACGATATCCCGAAAAGGCATCCACCTATAGAACTAAGGCCCACTCCCTTTTAAAATTCTCATTAACACTTTTCATTTGATACCCATATCGTACAAACAATTTCTAGAGTCACCCCTTGTCCACCTTTATGGCGATATCTCGAAAGGGCGTCCACCTATAGAACTAAGGTCCACTCCCTTTTAAAATATTCATTAGCACCTTTCATTTGATACCCATATCGTACAAACAAATTCTAGAGTCACCCTTGGTCCACCTTTATGGCGATATCTGGAAAAGGCGTTCACCTATAGAACTGAGCCCACGCCCTTTTAAAATACTCATTAACACCTTTCATTTGATACCCATATCGTACAAACAGATTCTAGAGTCAGCCCTGCTCCACCTTTATGGCGATATCCCTAAATGGCGTCCACCTATAGAACTATGGCCCAATCCCTCTTAAAATATTCATTAATACCTTCCATTTGATGCACATGTCATACAAACGCATTCTAGAGTTACCCTAGGTTCATTTTCCTACATGGTTATTTTCCCTTATTTTGTCACCATAGCTCTCAACTGAGTATGTAATATTCGGTTACACCCGAACTTAGCCTTCCTTACTTGTTTATTATCCTATTATTAAATATGGGTTTGGACAAAACGTTTATTATATCACTAATTTTTTAAACTAAATCCTAGACTTATTAAGAACTCCTTATTCGCGGGGGTTAAATCAATTTTATGTTGAACAGGAGATTTTACTTCTTTAGAGTGTAGATTTTTTGTTTTTGTAGCCAATACTTTTGAGGCTGATTGAAAACTATTCAAAAAATCTGTATATGGTGGCTTTTTATTAAAAATTATCATTTTTATACTCAGTTGAGCAGAGCTCACAGAGTATATTAACTTTGATTGGATAACGGTTGGTTGTACAGGTATAAAGGAATCGAGATAGATATAGACTTCCATATATCAAAATCATCAGGATCGAAAACAAATTTGATTGAGCCATGTCCGTCCGTCCGTTAACCCGATAACTTGAGTAAATTTTGAGGTATCTTGATGAAATTTGGTATGTAGGTTCCTGAGTACTCATCTCAAATCTCTATTTAAAATGAACAATAGCGGACTATAACCACGCCCACTTTTTCGATATCGAAAATTTCGAAAAACCGAAAAAGTGCGATAATTCATTACCAAAGACGGATAAAGCGATGAAACTTGGTAAATGAGTTGAACTTATGACGCAGAATAGAAAATTAGTAAAACTTTGGACAACGGGCGTGGCACCGCCCACTTTTAAAAGAAGGTAATTTAAAATTTTTGCAAGCTGTAATTTGGCAGTCGTTGAAGATATAATGATGAAATTTGGCAGGAAGGTTATTCCTATTACTGTATGTAGGCTTAATAAAAATTAGCAAAATCGGAGAACGACCACGCCCACTTTAAAAAAATTTTTTTAAAGTCAAATTTTAACAAAAAATTTAATATCTTTACAGTATATAAGTACATTATGTCAACATTAAACTCCAGTAATGATATGGTGCAACAAAATGCAAAAATAAAAGAAAATTTCAAAATGGGAGTGGCTCCGCCCTTTTTCATTTAATTTGTCTAGGATACTTTTAATGCCATAAGTCGAACAAAAATTTACCAATCCTTGTGAAATTTGGTAGGGGCTTAGATTCTGGGACGGTAACTTATTTCACGCCCAGTTTTTATACACAGTCGACCGTCTGTCCTTCCGCTCGGCCGTTAACACGATAACTTGAGCAAAAATCGATATATTTTTACTAAACTCCGTTCACGTACTTATTTGAGCTCACTTTGTATTGGTATAAAAAATGACCGAAATCCGACTATGACCACGCCCACTTTTTATATATCGAAAATTACCAAAAACGAAAAAAATGCCATAATTCTATACCAAATACGAAAAAAGGGATGAAACTTGTTATTTGGATTGGTTTATTGACGCAAAGTATAACTTTAGAAAAAACTTTGTAAAATTGGTGTGACACCTACCATATTAAGTAGAATGAAATGAAAAAGTTCTGCAGGGCGAAATAAGAATCCCTTAAAATCTTTGCAGGAATACTGTTCGTGGTGTTATATATATAAATAAATTAGCGGTATCCAACAGATGATGTTCTGGGTCAGCCTGGTCCACATTTTGGACGATATCTGGAAAACGCCTTCACATATACAACTACCACCACTCCCTTTTAAAAGCCTTACTAATACCTTTAATTTGATACCCATATCGTACTAACACATTCTAGAGTCACCCCTGGTCCACCTTTATGGCGATATATCGAAAAGGCGTCCACCTATAGAACTAAGCCCACGCCCTTTTAAAATACTCATTAACAACTTTCATTTGATACCCATATCGTACAAACAAATTCTAGAGTCACCCCTTGTCCACCTTTATGGCGATATCTCGAAAAGGCGACCTCCTATACAACTACCACCACTCCCTTTTAAAGCCCTCATTAATACCTTTAATTTGATACCCATATCGTACAAACACATTATAGAGTCACCTCTAGCCCACCTTTATAACGATATCCCGAAAAGGCATCCACCTATAGAACTAAGGCCCACGCCCTTTGAAAATACTCACTAACACCTTTCATTTGATAACCATATCGTACAAACAAATTCTAGAGTCACCCCTGGTCCACCTTTATGGAGATATCTCGAAAAGGCGTCCACCTATAGAACTAAGGCCCATTCCCTTTTAAAATACTCATTAACACCTTTCATTTGATACCCATATCGTACAAACAAATTCTGGAGTCACCCTAGGTCCACCCTTATGGCGATATCTGGAAAAGGCGTCCACATATAGACTGAGCCCACGCCCTTTTAAAATACTCATTAACAACTTTCATTTGATACCCATATCGTACAAACAGATTCTAGAGTCAGCCCTGGTCCACCTTTATGGCGATATCCCTAAATGGCGTCCACCTATAGAACTATGGCCCAATTCCTCTTAAAATATTCTTTAATACCTTCCATTTGATGCACATGCCATACAAACGCATTCCACAGTTACCCTAGGTTCATTCTCCTACATGGTTATTTTCAAGATAACTTGAGTAAATTTGGAAGTATTTTGATGAAATTTGGTATGTAGGTTCTTGAGCACTCATCTCAGATTGCTATGTAAAATGAACAATATCGGAATATAACCACTCCCACTTTTTCGATATCGAAAATTTCGAAAAACCGAAAAAGTGCGATAATTCATTACCAAAGACGGATAAAGCGATGACATTTGGTAGGTGAGTTGAACTTATGACGCGGAATAGAAAATTAGTAAAATTTTCGAAAATGGGCGTGGCACCGCCCACTTTTAAAAGAAGGTAATTTAAAACTTTTGCAAGCTGTAATTTGGCAGTCGTTGAACATATTATGATGAAATTTGGCAGGAACGTTACTCCTATTACTATATGTAGGCTAAATAAAAATTAGCAAAATCGGAGAGCCACCACGCCCATCTTTAAAAAAAATTTTTTTTAAAGTCAAATGTTAACAAAGAATTTTAAATATGGTGCAAGAAAATGCAAAAATAAAAGAAAATTTCAAAATGGGAGTTGCTCCGCCCTTTTTCACTTAATTTGTCTTGGATACTTTTAATGCCATAAGTCGAACAAAAATTTACCAATCCTTGTGAAATTTGGTAGTGGCTTAGATTCTGGGACGGTAACTTATTTCTGTGAAAAAGGGCGAAATCGGTTGAAGCCACGCCCAGTTTTTACGATAATTTGAGCAAAAATCGATATATTTTTACAAAACTCAGTTCACTGCTTACTTGATCTCATTTGTATTGGTATAAAAAGTGGCCGAAATCCGACTATGACACGCCCGCTTTTTCGATATCGAAAATTACCAAAAACGAAAAAAATGCCATAATTCTATACCAAATACGAAAAAAGGGATGAAACGTGGTATTTGGATTGGTTTATTGATGCAAAATATAACTTTAGAAAAAAACTTTGTAAAATGGGTGTGACACCTACCATATTAAGTAAAATGAAATGAAAAAGTTCTGCTGGACGAAATAAAAAACCGTTGAAAACTTGGCAGTAATACCGTTCGTGGTATTATATATATAAATAAATTAGCGGTATCCAACAGATGATGTTCTGGGTCACCCTGGTCCACATTTTGGTCGATATCTGAAAAACGCCTTCACATATACAACTACCACCACTCCCTTTTAAAAGCGATATCTCGAAGAGGCGACCTTTATACAACTACAACCACTCCCTTTTTAAACCCTCATTAATACCTTTAATTTGATACCCATATCGTACAAACAAATTCTAGAGTCAACCCTGGTCCACCTTTTTGGAGATATCTCGGAAAGGCTTCCACCTATAGAACTAAGGCCCACGCCCGTTTAAAATACTCATTAACACTTTTCATATTTATTTATTTATTTATTATTTAAAGTCGACGACAAACTATGGTCGACTGCATAATATAAAAGATATATAAATATACAACTCAAAAGATAAAATTTAAGATATATCGAGATTACAACAATGTTATATTACAAACAAAGATATATTTATGAACATTACTCTTTAATTTGAGAATATAATAATAATAAGAAATATGAGCAGAAATAAGATCTTATACCGAAATCTTATACTGGCGGATTGCATCAGATTCCGCTCAGCATGATTTCGGAATGCCGTGGATTCCAATCTTCCTGTTGGAATGCAACAAGGTTCCAATCAGCATGTCATGGGAATCCGGCAGTGCTAAGAGTAGTGTAATGAGGATACGCCATCACAAGGCATAAAAAAGTAACATGACCTGTGTTGTTGGAATACACCAGATTCCAATCAACACAGTATTGTCTTGTTCCTTCTTAATGATACATGTTGATAAATGTTCCTCCATCCTTAAACGAGATAGTTCCTGTTTTTTATGGAAGAAATAAAATGCCGGCAAATTAAATTAGCTTGTATCTCTTAAATTAGATAGGCAAGTATTGCATTACGTATAGTGGCAAAAGTACATTCAAGACTGATACAGCTATACAAGTCATTGTAGTGCGCGCACCAGATAAGAAGAGGATTATTTTGAGCAAAGTTCCGGCGAGAAAGGGATAAATAGAAAGGAACGTAGTGTCTGGATACTCTAGGGGGAACCGTAAAAAACAAGCGGCTGAGAAGGTCCGCAGAATCAATTTCTCCAATAATGAGCTTATGGATGAACAATACCCCCAGTAATATTCTCCGATTTTCCAGAGTGGGTTAGTTAATAAGAAGAAGTCTACCTCTGTATGGAGGAAGGTGGAGACTTGAGTCGCAATTAAGGCCGCACATTGCAAATATCAAAAATTGCTTTTGAACTGACTCAAGACGCTTTATATGCTTTTGAGAAACAGGGGACCAAACGCATGAGCAATACTCGAGTATTGGACGAACCAGCGATGTGTAAAGAACCTTAGTGAGGTACGGATCATCGAACTCTTTAGCCCATCTTTTAACAAATCCAAGTAAACCCAACGCTTTGTTGGCAATAGATGAAATATGCATGTTAAAATTCAATTTCGGATCAAAAAGGACACCTAGATCATTTGCAATAGATATACGCTCCAAAGGCGTACCATCTATTATATAAGGTTTCAATGCTGGCTTCACTCGGTGAAATGTCATATGCTTACATTTAGAGCAATTTAAAGCAAGTAAATTTGTTTTGCACCAACATTGGAACGAGTCCAAGTTGGCCTGAAGAAGATCCAAGGAACTCAAATCGGTTGGACAGTAAGTGTAGCAAAGTTTTACATCATCCGCATACATTATAGTATGGGAATATAATATTGTCTGTGGCAAGTCATTAATGAAAAGGGCAAAGAGCAAAGGGCCTAGATGACTTCCCTGGGGTACGCCGGAGGAAACTCCAAACGATTCCGATAGATTGCACTTGAACAGGACTTTTTGGGTCCGGTTAGAAGGATAGCTTTTCAGCCACGTTAATAGGTGAAACGGAAAGCCCAGTAAATCAAGCGTATGAATAAGTAACTCATGGTTGACGGTACCAAATGCTTTGCTGAAGTCCGTGTAAATGACATCTGTTTGCTTGTTCGCTAAAAATCCTTCCATAACTATAGAGGTGAAAACAAGCAAATTTGTAGTGGTTGACCTTTGACGAATGAAACAGTGTTGGCATGGAGATAAAAGACTAGAACACTGATATTGGAGTTGACTGGTAACAATCTGTTCAAAGACTTTAGGAATGACTGAAAGTTTAGCAATACCCCTGTAGTTTTCAACTTTTGACCTACAACCTTTTTCATGCAGGGGTATAATAAAAGACTGTTTCCAAAGTGCCGGGAATGACGCAGATCCCACAGATAGCTCAAATAATTTAAAAATAGGCTCATACATGTTTTTGGCGCAGTACCTAAGCACGCAACTAGGAACACCGTCCGGTCCCGGAGAAAAGGTGGGCTTCAAAGATAGAAGACTCTGAAGAACAATATTACCATCAATAGCACGATTCCTAATGGAATTCGAGCTATCTAAGCGATAGGGATATTGACCGGAATGAAACCACTGGATGAATACGTGGACTTAAAGAACTCAGAAAATAGTTCAGCAACGTCGTCATCAGTGCAAGCTTTTTTACCTCCAAAGGTTAATGAGGAAGGATACCCAGAAGTTTTCCGCTTTGAATTCACGAAACTGTAAAACTTTTTTGGATTTCTAAAAAAATGGGCTTTACAACAACTCAAGTAATTTTTATAACAAAGCTGATTAAGACGGTGTTATTTAGCACGAGCTATTAGATATTTAGAGAGGTTTGCAGATGCTCCAGATTTCTTGAATCTCTTATAAAGCCTAGATTCAATGTTATTAAGTCTAATAAGTTGCTTTGAAAACCAAGGGGGCTTATTCGAAAATAGGGTATAGCGAGTAGGAATGCAGGTATCAAAGAAGCCATCAAGCGTACTGTAAAATATAGAGATAGCCGAATCGACATCAGTGCAAGCATAGAGATCCGATTGTTAATCTGTAAAAGAGATGAGTCTAACAAGCAATTGAGAAACTCATGTTGAGTAGTGAGAGTTAAAAAGTTTGAATCACTTATATTAACCCAACTAACTGTTGGAAAGTTAAAGTCACCAACAACAACAAGTCGATCGTTATCTCCCAACTGCGAATGCAAATCGCAGATGGCCGAGCTATGACTAGCATAAACATCCATATCCGAACGAGGTGGTATATATAAACAGCAAAAAATTACGCTATAGCTACCGGATGAAAGCCTAACTGCTATAAATTCGATATGGGAGATATTGTCCAGCGAAATCAACTCAGATGATAGGTTAAATTCAACAGCAAAAAGGACACCTCCCGCTCTAGAGATGCGATCACGCCGATAAACAGCATATTTATTTGAAAAAACCTCAGAATTGTAATTATCAGGCTTTAGCCAGGTCTTCGTAAAAGCTACAACTGGTGCAGAAAAGTTGAAAGAATTAAGGAGGAATGGAACAAGTTTTGATCATAAACCACGAACATTTTGGTAATTAATGAGAAGACGGGACAGATCAGCAATTACCTTTATGTTGTTATTACTGTGTTCGTCATACCGTTTTTTGGCTGTAATAAAACAGGTTCGGCCCTCGCCTTTCTTGTGAACAAGTGAACCACAGTATGCTTAGGCCAAAAAGAGGAATCAAGTACCTTATCGAAATATTTATCTGAAAGGGATATTTTAAATGAGGAGATGTCTCTCTCATATTTAAAGTTAAATTTATACACATTGATGTTACTAGTGGGTGCAACACCAAGTTTAGAGCAAACGTAATGAGTAATATCATTTTCGGTAAGCGAATCGTGTAATCGGGACACAAATACAGCCCTACGAGGTGGCACGGCAGTGACCTGCAAAGGAGTAGCGTATAGCGCACCAGAGAGCTGGGAAGGTGCGGCCGTTATAGAAAAGTTGACAGAAAACGCATTGCTTGACCTAGCGTTGGTTATCGAGCCCGTCAAAGAAGTACTATTTTTTTCAGGTACACTTGTATCGCTAGCAACAACCCCAGTATCGGTAACTGTTTTTGTTGGAGCTAAAGATACCGGTGGAGGTGTAGGATGAATTGGGGAGTCCAGCGAAATCAACATTGGTGACGTAGAACAAACAGCCGCAAAGGTACCACTATTAGTTCGTGCATCGTGTAATTTGCCAGAAATCGTCTCACTGGAAGCCATGACACAGCCTTGTGGAGATTCTTGTGGAGATTCCTGAGCTGCATTGTTCATAACGTCTTTGGTAAGCCTGTTCGTATCAGATCGTATGATGCCCATATCGTACAAACAAATTCTAGAGTCAACCCTGGTCCACCTTTTTGGAGATATCTCGAAAAGTCTTCCGCCTATAGAACTAAGGCCCACGCCCGTTTAAAATACTCATTAACACCTTTCATTTGATACCCATATCGTACAAACAAATTCTAGAGTCACCCCTGGTCCACCTTTGTGGCGATATCTCGAAAAGGCGACCACCTATACAACTACCACCACTCCCTTTTAAAACCCTCATTAATACCTTTAATTTGATACCCATATCGTACAAACAAATTCTAGAGTCACCCCTGGTCCACCTTTATGGCGATATCTCGAAAAGGCGACCACCTATACAACTACCACCACTCCCTTTTAAAACCCTCATTAATACCTTTAATTTGATACCCATATCGTACAAACACATTCTAGAGTCACCCCTGGTCCACCTTTATAACGATATTCCGAAAAGGCATCCACCTATAGAACTAAGGCCCACTTCCTTTGAAAATTCTCATTAACACTTTTCATTTGATACCCATATCGTACAAACAAATTCTAGAGTCACCCCTGGTGCACCTTCATGGCGATATCTCGAAAAGGCGTCCACCTATAGAACTATGGCCCACTCCCTTTTAAAATAATCATTAACACCTCTCATTTGATACCCATATCGTACAAACAAATTCTAGAGTCACCCCTGGTCCACCTTTATGGCGATATCTCGAAAAGGCGTCCACCTATAGATCTAAGGCCCACTCCCTTTTAAAATACTCATTAACACCTTTCATTTTATACCCATATTGTACAAACGCATTCTAGAGTCACCCCTGTTCTACCTTTACAGCGATATCTCGAAAAGGCGTCCACCCATAGAACTAAGGCCCGCTCCCTTTTAAAATACTCATTAACACCTTTCGCTTGATACCCACATTGTACAAACGCATTCTAGAGTCACCCCTGGTCCACCTTTATGGCGATATCTCGAAAAGCAGTCCACCTATAGAACTAAGGCCCACTCCCTTTTAAAATACTCATTAACACCTTTCATTTGATTCCCATATCGTACAAACAAATTCTAGAGTCACTGCTTGTCCACCTTTATGGCGATATCTCGAAAAGGCGTCTACCTATAGAACTAAGGCCCACGCCCTTTTAAAATACTCATTAACACCTTTCATTTGATACCCATATTGTACAAACGCATTCTAGAGTCACCCCTGGTCCACCTTTACGGCGATTTCTCGAAAAGGCGTCCACCTATAGAACTAAAGCCCGCTCCCTTTTAAAATTCTCATTAACACCTTTCGTTTGATACCCACATTGTACAAACGCATTCTAGAGTCACCCCTGATCCACCTTTATGGCGATATCTCGAAAAGAAGTCCACCTATAGAACTAAGGCCCACTCCCTTTTAAAATACTCATTAACACCTTTCGTTTGATACCCATATCGTACAAACAAATTCTAGAGTCACCCCTGGTCCACCTTTATGGCGATATCTCGAAAAGGCGTCCACCTATAAATCTAAGGCCCACTCCCATTTAAAATACTCATAAACACCTTTCATTTTATACCCATATTGTACAAACGCATTCTAGGGTCACCCCTGTTCTACCTTTACAGCGATATCTCGAAAAGGCGTCCACCCATAGAACTAAGGCCCGCTCCCTTTTAAAATACTCATTAACACCTTACGCTTGATACCCACATTGTACAAACGCATTCTAGAGTCACCCCTGGTCCACCTTTATGGCGATATCTCGAAAAGAAGTCCACCTATAGAACTAAGGCCCACTCCCTTTTAAAATACTCATTAACACCTTTCATTTGATACCCATATCGTACAAACAAATTCTAGACTCACTGCTTGTCCACCTTTATGGCGATATCTCGAAAAGGCGTCCACCTATAGAACTAAGGCCCACGCCCTTTTAAAATACTCATTAACACCTTTCATTTGATACCCATATCGTACAAACAAGTTCTGGAGTCAGCCCTGGTCCCCCTTTATGGCGATATCCCTAAATGGCGTCCACCTATAGAACCATGGCCCTCTTAAAATACTCTTTAATACCATCCATTTGATACACATGCCATAAAAAAACATTCCAGGTTTTTTTGATTTTCTGCGATAGAAACCGGTCATTGCCGTTTCGGTTAAGTTTTTTTTGAATTTCTGTTTTTTTTAATTTAAATTTTTGAATGTTTTAACGGTCTGTCCATGACATCCGGTTCGGCCGGATGTTGTTTTAATTTGAACTATAAGCGCTTTGAGTCGTCTCTGCGCTTCTGTCAGTTTGAATAGGCATGATAGGAACTTTTTTTTGTTATGGCGCAGGAACAGTAAGTTTGGCAAGGACCCCGCCCAGCCGACATGACTAGCCACAGAGCACCCCCAGATCATACCGAGTTCCTTCCTTGCTGCTCCCGTAGAAAATGCGATTCCATAACAAGCCTGGCAACGTGTAACATCTAAGGATAATGATTTCAAAGAACGAGCAAACACTTCGTTCGTTACAAATGCAATGAAAGCAAAACTCAAATTGGGAATGGGTTTAAAAAATAAGAAAAGAAATTCATCTAAATGTAAAAAATGGAAAAAGGTGGAAACTCGTAAAGTATCATCTAATAAAAATTTTTTGATGGCAGTTAAAAAAGGTTTCAACATACTTAACAAAAAGAAGCCGCAGTCATTTAATGAGGCCTATAACATTTCTAAGAATGCTATAGAGTCTAGCTTTAAAAATAATGAAATTAATATACCGAGAATAATTCCAGTCCCAAAAATTGGTGGAATTTTACCACTACTTCCAATTTTAACAGCGTTGGGTGCACTTTGTGGTATATCATCTGGTGGAACAGCTAACGCAAAAGTTTTGAATGATATCAGGAATGGAAAGAGCAATTGGCTGAGGCTTGCCGTCATATTAGATAATCAATCGCTATGGGGAAGGGACTATTCCTCAAACCGTATAGAAGGGGATATGGTTTATGTTTACGACCCTATCTAAAAAACGAATAAAAAGCCTACCCAAAAGACTGTTAACAGACATAGATTTAATGAAATATTGCAAACATCTTAAACATTTCAGAGGCATTTTTTGCGAAATTCCCTACCGAATAAACCGAATGCGCAAGAATGTGGAATTCTTAATTTAGACGATTCTGATGGTCCTGGCACTCATTGGGTAGCATGCTATAAAAACATAAATTATAGAGAATATTTTGATAGTTTTGGAAATTTCCAGCCACCGATTGAACTGATTAATTATCTGAAGCCACCAATACATTACAGTAGTAATATGTGGTCAATTATGTTTAAAATTTTTATTTAATAAAAATAAATTATATAAAATATAAATTTTGCCTTTTCTTAAATGTATTACGGTAAAGTATTAATGGGGCATTTAAAAATTTGGGGCCCTAATTTACAATCTGAGCCCGATATTCTCCTATATTGATAAACGTCTAAGCTCTTTTTTTTCTTGCAGGCAGAAAACAAAACAAAAAGCTCTAAGCTTTTTCTTATAGATCAGCCAGAACGTATGCGTCTAAATGTAAGCATACAAACTTACAATCTAATGAAATACGACACGTGGTATTATTTACTTATATATATATATATGTAAATATGCTTCAATGTTGAACAGTTAAGGTTTCTTATCAGCATGTTTTGATTTTTAAAACGGTTTTATTTAGCTTGAGTTGACCGGCTGCACGGCCGCACGGCCGTTGTGAACGAATATTGCAATTGAAATTTAAGTAACTTCCCGATAAGCTACAAGCTTGAAGCTTGGAATATAGTTCAGAACCCGATGACAATGCTATAATAAGAAAAAAATCGCCGCTAGGTGGCGCAAGGATCGAGATATTCGCATTTGTGGACCGATTTGGCTCATATTTGGAACACATAATACATGCAAGAATAGAAATCGATCTGTAAAAAAAAAATCGCCACTAGGTGGCGCATGGATCGAGATATTCACAAAAGTCGTATTTGTGGCCGGTTTGCCTCATATTTGGAAGACATAATACATACAAGAATAGAAAGCGACCTATCAAAAAAAATCGCCGCTACGTGGCGCAAGGATCGAGATATTCACAAAAATCGTATTTGTGGTCCCATTTGATTTGGTCCATATTTGGAACACATAATACATACATGAATAGAAAGCGACCTATGATGTCCGATTTGGCTCATATTTGGAACAAATAACGCATACAGTCCAGTAGAAGTGACATCAAAATATTTTGGAGTTGGAGGAGGGACAAGCATACGTGGCGCAGAGTCGAGTAAAGTCTTTGGAAGGATTATGTATTGAGGACTTGGGTTGTTACAAATTGTCAGGAAAGAGTCCTTGTAATAATGAGTCACTAAATGAACTAAATAGAATGAGAAATAATAAGCAATTAAATAAAGACTAAAAACTTGAAAATAAAATAATAAAAAAAAAAATTTTTAAGTTAAACGGTTTTATTGAGAACAATACTTACATCAAATAATAAAAATACGAAAAGCTAGAAAATAATTAGGTAGGTCCTAGGTAATAGTCATCACACTCCTTATCAATCTAGGGCCTTATAATCTAGTAAAACCAACTGAACCTTAATCAGGTTATGCTACGCCTCACATTTTTAGAAATTTCACGCGCCCAACGCTTTTATTTAATTGTCTGATCAACGCCCTAGATTGATAAGGAGTGTGAAGACTAGTACCTAGGACCTACCTAATTATTTTCTAGCTTTTCGTATTTTTATTATTTCATGTAAGTATTGTTTTCAATAAAACCGTTTAACTTAAAATTTTTTTTTTAATTATTTTATTTCTCTTGTACATACATATATGTTACTCACTTACAATCTGAGCCCGATACTCTCCTATATTGATAAACGTCTAAGCTCTTTTTTTTCTTGCAGGCAGAATACAAAACAAAAAGCTCTAAGCTTTTTCTTATAGATCAGCCAGAACGTATGCGTCTAATAGGCCTATTCTGTGACATTGTGAAATTGACAAATTATCAATAACTTGACAAATAAGCAAGATTTTTATCAACTTGATAAATTTTGTTATTCCGTGCGTAATTTGACAACTCTAAAAAGCTATTATGCGTATGCTTTTCCCCACATAGTGGTGAACTAAGTATTGTAAATGGAGTCTGCAGAAACGTAAGTATTTTATTATTTTTCATTATATTTTAGTTATATTGTATTTCTTTTATAGAAAATCAAAGTGCGATCGTGCTACGCGCGAACAATTGGAGCACTGCTTGTTTATTATAGTGCTAACCCTGAAATGGGAACAGGAAAAAATAACCCCAGGTCACCGCAACAAATGCGTTATCTATGGCCTCGACTGGCAGAGGAGCTAAACGCCTTAAGAGGACCCACACGTTCTTCAGAAAAATCGAAGGAAGTAAGTTGTAGTGAAAAATTAGTGGTACCATTTTACAAGACGGTTCAATGCTTAATATTGATCAAAATTTTTCGATGTTTGTATCAAAAGACGCGTGTTGACCGCAGAATAAATAATACGAGAGCGGAAATCAAAAAATATATCTGTGTGAAGAGATATTTACAAGCATACATAAGAAGTATGGGTAATAGTCTAGTTGAGGGGTCGACTGCTAATACTCTACCAAAAATATCGAGGGAGGTGTCAAACGACGCTCCTTGACATCAGTATTCATAATGCGAAGGCGGAAAATAAAAATTTCAACTCGTTCAAAAGATATTAACAAAAAACCGAAAAAAGACCCGCGGGTACCTCCGAAACCGGGGGTGGGATCCGTATTATTTTTGCGCAGAACACCTTTCTGCGTTGGCGGCTCTCGGCCGCGCTTATAAAAAATGGTAATAATCTAGTTGAGGGGTCGACTGCTAATACGCGTCAAAAAATATCGAGAGGAGTGTCAAAAGACGCGTATTAATCTCGAGAACAACAGTCCGAAGGCGGAAAATAAAAATTGTATCTCTGTCCGGAGATATTTGCAGTTGAAGTTGGTGATTTTCATGTGGTTGTTGTTGTGTTCGTACCTACAAAAAAAGTTGTGCATCACCGTGGCGGTAGAAGTCTTACGGACTAGTAATTTTCTTTAATTATAATTGAACCAAAGACTGAATTCCTTATAAAAAAATGCTAGTTACTCTAATAATAATCCGTAAAACTTCTCTATATACATGTTAGAGTCAGGGACTGCTAATAATATTTTATTTTATTATACAAATTGCTAGTAATAACTAGTTATTTTTCGTTTATTTAATTTTAATTGGAAACAAATTTCAATTGGAAAATAAAAGTTATGCATATATAACAAATACCCATATTTTAGTGCCTTTACAGTATTGTTTTACCAACGACTTTTATTTTCCAATCAAAATTAAAAAATTGAAATCATAAAAAAATAGTATAATAAAATAATGTAATGTAAAATTAAATGAAAGAAATAAACAAGGAAAACTGTAATATGAAATAAAATAAGAAAAATTGTAATCAAATACGATAGTATAATGAAAAATGAAATAAGGTAAGAAAAATTGTAATCAAATAAGATAGAATAATGAAAAGTGAAATAAAATAAGAAAAATTGTAATCAAATAAGATAGAATAATGAAAAATGAAATAAAATAAGAACAAGTAAGGAAGGTTAAGTTCGGGTGTAACCGAACACTACATACTCAGTTGAGAGCTATGGTGACAACATAAGGGAAAATAACCATGTAGGAAAATGAACCGAGGGAAACCCTGGAATGTGTTTGTATGACATGTGTATCAAATGAAAGGCATTAAAGAGTATTTTATGAGGGAGTGGGCCATAGTTCTATAGGTGGACGCCATTTAGGAATATAGCCATAAAGGTGGATCATGGTTGACTCTAGAATGCGTTTGTACGTTATTGGTATCAAATGAAAGGTGTTAATGAGTATTTTAAAAGGGAGTAATCCTTAGTTCCATAGGTGGACGCCGTTTCGAGATATCGTCACAAAGGTGGACCAGGGGTGACCCTAGAATTTGTTTGTACAATATGGGCATCAAACGAATGGTGTTAATGAGTATTTTAAAAGGGAGTGGGCCTTAGTTCTATAGGTGGATGCCGTTTCGAAATATCGCCATAAAGGTGGACCAGTGGTGACTCTAGAATGTGTTTGTACGATATGGGTATCAAATTAAAGGTATAAATGAGGGTTTTAAAAGGGAGTGGTGGTTGTTGTATAGGTTGTCGCCTTTTCGAGATATTGCCATAAAGGTGGGCCAGGGGTGACTCTAGAATGCGTTTGTACGATATGGGTATCAAATGAAAGGTGTTAATGGATATTTTAAAAGGGAGTAATCCTTAGTTCCATAGGTGGACGCCGTTTCGAGATATCGCCATAAAGGTGGACCAGGGGTGACCCTAGAATTTCTTTGTACAATATGGGTATCAAAAGAAATTTGTTAATGAGTATTTTAAAACTAAGTAATCCTTAGTTCCATAGGTGGACGCCGTTTCGAGATATCGCCATAAAGGTGGACCAGGGGTAACCCTAGAATTTGTTTGTACAATATGGGCATCAAACGAAAGGTGTTAATGAGTATTTTAAAACAAAGTAATCCTTAGTTCCATAGGTGGACGCCGTTTCGAGATATCGCCATAAAGGTGGAGCAGGGGTGGCCCTAGAATTTGTTTGTACAATATGAGTATAAAAATAAAGGTGTTAATAAGTATTTTAAAAGGGAGTAATCCATAGTTCCATAGGTGGACGCCTTTTCGAGGTATCGCAATAAAGGTGGACCAGGGGTGACTCTAGACTTTGTTTGTACGATATGGGTATCAAATGAAAGGTGCTAATGAGTATTTTAAAAGGGCGTGGGGCTTAGTTCTATAGGTGGCCGCCTTTTCGAGATATCGCCATAAAGGTGGACCAGGGGTGACTCTAGAATGAGTTTGTACGATATGGGTATCAAATTAAAGGTATTAATGAGAGTTTTAAAAGGGAGTGGTGTGAAGGCGTTTTCCTGAAATCGACCAAAATGTGGACCAGGGTGACCCAGAACATCATCTGTTGGATACCGCTAATTTATTTATATATGTAATACCTGCCAAGATTTTAAGGGTTTTTTATTTCGCCCTGCAGAACTTTTTCATTTTCTTCTACTTAATATGGTAGGTGTTACAACCATTTTATAAAGTTTTTTCTAAAGTTATATTTCGCGTCAATAAAACAATTACCTTACCATGTTTCATCCCTTTTTTTCGTATTTGGTATAGAATTATGGCATTTTTTTCATTTTTCGTAATTTTCGATATCGAAAAAGTGGGCGTGGTCATAGTCGGATTTCGTTCGTTTTTCATACCAAGATAAAGTGAGTTGCACCATATCATTACTGGAATTGAATTTTGAAATAATTTACTTATATACTGTAAAGATATTAAATTTTTTGCTAAAATTTGGCTTTCAAAAAAATTTTTTTTTAAAAGTGGGCGTGGTCCTTCTCCGATTTTGCTAATTTTTATTAGGCGTACATATAGTAATAGGAGTAACGTTCCTGCCAAATTTCATCATGATATCTTCAACGACTGCCAAATTACAGCTTGCAGAACTTCTAAATTACCTTCTTTTAAAAGTGGGCGGTGCCACGCCCATTGTCCAAAATTTTACTAATTTTCTATTCTCCGTCATAATTTCAACTCATCTACCAAGTTTCGTTGCTTTAGCTGTCTTTTGTAATGAATTATCGCACTTTTTCGGTTTTTCGAAATTTTCGATATCGAAAAAGTGGGCGTGGTTTATAGTCCGATATCGTTCATTTTAAATATCGATCTGAGATGAGTGCTCAGGAACCTACATACCAAATTTCATCAAGATACCTCAAAACTTACTCAAGTTATCGTGTTAACGGACGGACGGACGGACGGACATGGCTCAATCAAATTTTTTTTCGATCCTGATTATTTTGATATATGGAAGTCTATATCTATCTCTATTCCTTTATATATGTACAACCAACCGTTATCCAATCAAACTTAATATACTCTGTGAGCTCTGCTCAACTGAGTATAAAAATTGTAATCAAATAAGATAGTAAAATGAAAAATTAAATAAAATAAGAAAAATTGTAATCAAATAAGATAGAATAATGAAAAATGAAATAAAATAAGAAAAATTGTAATCAAATAAGATAGTATAATGAAAACTGAAATAAAATAAGAAAAATTGTAATCAAATAAGATAGAATAATGAAAAATGAAATAAAATAAGAAAAATTTTAATGAAATAACATAGTATAATGAAAAATGAAATAAAATAAGAAAAATTGTAATCAAATAAGATAGTATAATGAAAAAATGAAATAAAATAAGAACAAGTAAGGAAGGCTAAGTTCGGGTGTAAGCGAACATAATAACGATATTTTAAAAGGGAGTGGGCCTAAGTTCTATAGGTGGACGCCTTTTCGAGATATCGCCATAAAGGTGGACCAGGGGTGACTCTAGAATTTATTTTGTACGATATGGGTATCAAATGAAAGGTGTTAATGAGTATTTTAAGAGGGCGTGGGCCTTAGTTCTATATGTGGACGCCTTTTCGAGATATCGCTATAAAGGTGGACCAGGGGTGACTCTAGAATTTGTTTGTACTATATGGGTATCAAATGAAAGGTGTTAATGAGTATTTTAAAACGGAGTGGACCTTGGTTCTATAGGTGGACGCCTTTTCGGAATATCGTTATAAAAGTGGACCAGGGTTGACTCTAGAATGCGTTTGTACAATATGGGTATCAAAAGAAAGGTGTTAATAAGTGTTTTAAAAGGGAGTGGGCCTTAGATCTATGGGTGGACGCCTTTTCGGGATATCGCCATAAACGTGGACCAGGGGTGACTCTAGAATGCGTTTATACAATATGGGTATCAAATGAAAGGTGTTAATGACTATTTTAAAAGGGCGTGGGCCTTAGTTCTATAGGTGGACGCCTTTTCAAGATATCGCCATAAAGGTGGAGCAGGGGTGGCCCTAGAATTTGTTTGTACAATATGAGTATAAAAATAAAGGTGTTAATAAGTATTTTAAAAGGGAGTAATCCATAGTTCCATAGGTGGACGCCTTTTCGAGGTATCGCAATAAAGGTGGACCAGGGGTGACTCTAGACTTTGTTTGTACGATATGGGTATCAAATGAAAGGTGCTAATGAGTATTTTAAAAGGGCGTGGGGCTTAGTTCTATAGGTGGCCGCCTTTTCGAGATATCGCCATAAAGGTGGACCAGGGGTGACTCTAGAATGAGTTTGTACGATATGGGTATCAAATTAAAGGTATTAATGAGAGTTTTAAAAGGGAGTGGTGTGAAGGCGTTTTCCTGAAATCGACCAAAATGTGGACCAGGGTGACCCAGAACATCATCTGTTGGATACCGCTAATTTATTTATATATGTAATACCTGCCAAGATTTTAAGGGTTTTTTATTTCGCCCTGCAGAACTTTTTCATTTTCTTCTACTTAATATGGTAGGTGTTACAACCATTTTATAAAGTTTTTTCTAAAGTTATATTTCGCGTCAATAAAACAATCCAATTACCTTACCATGTTTCATCCCTTTTTTCGTATTTGGTATAGAATTATGGCATTTTTTTTCATTTTTCGTAATTTTCGATATCGAAAAAGTGGGCGTGGTCATAGTCGGATTTCGTTCGTTTTTCATACCAAGATAAAGTGAGTTGCACCATATCATTACTGGAATTGAATTTTGAAATAATTTACTTATATACTGTAAAGATATTAAATTTTTTGCTAAAATTTGACTTTCAAAAAAATTTTTTTTTAAAAGTGGGCGTGGTCCTTCTCCGATTTTGCTAATTTTTATTAGGCGTACATATAGTAATAGGAGTAACGTTCCTGCCAAATTTCATCATGATATCTTCAACGACTGCCAAATTACAGCTTGCAGAACTTCTAAATTACCTTCTTTTAAAAGTGGGCGGTGCCACGCCCATTGTCCAAAATTTTACTAATTTTCTATTCTCCGTCATAATTTCAACTCATCTACCAAGTTTCGTCGCTTTAGCTGTCTTTTGTAATGAATTATCGCACTTTTTCGGTTTTTCGAAATTTTCGATATCGAAAAAGTGGGCATGGTTATAGTCCGATATCGTTCATTTTAAATATCGATCTGAGATGAGTGCTCAGGAACCTCATAC